>NC_136484.1:37576147-37688647 GCF_053919585.1 Euprymna scolopes | reverse complement strand
AACTTGATTTTAGCCGAAAACAATAAATGTTAAGGGATCATAATAGGGGTCCAATGTAAAACAATTACCGTTCTTTTATGTTTTTTTTTTGTTTTTTTTTTTTGCTCAGCATACACTTCCAAACACCCGGGCAACGCCGGGCACGCATGCTAGAATATTTATAAAAGTGAAAATGTATGTCTGTCTGTCTGTCTGTGTACACTTCTCTACCGTACATATACACACTTTTTTACATATACATATGCACATAAAGTTATGAACAGTACATAAGTCCCGAGAAAGCCGGGCGGAACCGCTAGTTAAATATATATTTTTTTTATTTAGTGTAGCGTAATATTAATATATACAATTCCGATTTTGTTCAAATTTGGCACTATTGGATCGGCAAAGAAATAGAGATATAAGACTAACAGTGATCATTTGTAAAACGTTAGTCATGGATTTATAAAATTTAATGCTTGCGACCTGTTTTAACTAATACTGAATTATATATACACGCGACTACATTCAAAGAATATTACCATATATTAAAGAATATAAATATTTTAATATGTCTTACATAGAAATGAACTGGATAATGGCTCTTAAATTTCCTTTGTACAATCTCTATATAACACTGTATCGTGATTGATTTTGTAAAATGTGAAATGATGCAGAAACTTCAAATTCTGATATTTTGAGTTGATTGCATCTATCTCCTTTATAGCATGCCGTTTTATTTGCTTCGAATTCAATACAATGCAATTTTGTTTGATGGGAATACAATGGCAAATATCTGCTTCTGATGCACATGCAGGACAGGAGTTGCATTTTTAGGGTATCCACCGGCAGTATCTGAAACAGAGAGATTAATCCTTCACTTCATTAATGCAAAAGTGGAACTAATCAAACAATACTCTTTGTCCCCCCCCTCAATCCATTCGGCGGAATGAATAAATAGAACGTATAACTTTTAGAAACCACTCATACACATATATCCCACTCTTTTTTACGAACAGACGATTTGAGTACTATAAAGGTGGTGGCGGGTGTCTATTTAAATAGACATTCCGACGAGTTATTTACAGGCGTCAATTCCATGGTCGAGTGGTTGAACCGCCGACTGTCAACACGACGGTTCTAGGTTCAATCCTTCGCTTGGGAGAGATGCTAGTCTAGCGGCACTAATGAGTTGTGATACAACGAAACAGGACTGTATGTCGATGACTACAGATATATTTTATATATATACAACTAAGTTGACATCCTATATTCATAAACAGAATATTTCCGCAACCATATGTTTTAATCTTTTATTTTTGATTATTTCACATATAAACGCACATCCCTATTTTTCAACTATTGTCTTATACTTGTTCCGTTTTCCGGATGAAAATGACGTCAGTTGTACCATCGCAAAACTCATTTTAAACGACCATTAAAATTCATCAGAAATTGGCGAAATCGAAAATAAAGATGAAGAGGGATAATTAAGCTGAAGGTGATAGTTATTAATAAGCTTGAAACATACAATTCTGTTATAATTAGAGAAAATTGACCCGTAATAAAACATCGGCATTAAGAAGAAAATATATTACGATGTCATCTAGGATCTTTTGAAGCAAAAATAATAATATACATGTTTTAAATGAGAGAACATCTACTAAAGTTTAGACGAAGGCATAATGTATTCATAAAAATAATTGTTGCTAAGAAATAACAAAAACATCAATTCTATACTCAGCTAGAGAATAATATAACAGTAGACTAAAACTTAGGGTTTACGTGTACTCTACCTTGAATTTAAGCTGTAACGTTTTGCACTGCTCTTTCGGTATTTTTATATTATGAGTATATGTATAATTATAGTGCCGCGACGTTGGTCTATCCACAAAAACTCTATCTAATTCATATATATATATATATATATATATATATATATATATATATATATATATATATATATATATATATATATACTAGCAAGGAGCCCGACATTGCTGAGGCATAAAATACACTTTAATATGGTATTTTAATTAATACGTATTACATATTTATAATTATATTATATTGGACCCAATATATACTGAGTATTAAAACAGTTTTTTTTCTATAAATAACTCGTGCGTCACCGCCCAGAATCAAAACTGAAATGTTTAGATAACAATTAAGATTGCACTTTGCCATTAATGACTGAATTATAAAGCCATATTCATTGAAAGGCTTAAAATGAAAGCATGAACCAGTAGCTACTACGTAATGCATGCATATTCGTAATGCCGTCGTTCGATCTTCTAGCATTTTTTTTTAATTTTCACACTTTTGTGCCAATTTTCCCGTGATAGATATAGTTTCGGGGTCAAATACTTATATATGCATTTTAATCTGTAGATAAACAACTATAGGAGTTTGCTAGGAAACAAAATTTAAATAAAAATATATATGCATACATAGATATATATGGAAAGGACTTTGTGTTTAAAATAAACCTTTCACACAAATATTACACAATAAAAATCATATAGAATATCTACATGATATAATTACACGTAATAGTTAACTAAAGATGATAATTTCATAAGAAAACCTAAAAAAATAATAGGGAATTAAATAAAATAAATGTTTAAAAAAATTACAAATTAGCTTGATCTTTTACTAGTTACTGCAATTCCATGGCTAAAATATAAGTAATTTGTATTTGCTTTTTGAAATAAATGAATAAAAAAAGGATTTTAATATAGATATTAATACACGAATATATATATATATATATATATATATATATATATATATATATATATATATATATATATATATATATATATATAAGAAATTTATTACTGTGAGTCCAGGATGAGTTTACATATTGTTTCAACTAGAGGAAGATCCTCAAAGAGAGGAAATATCCAAGTAGCATCGTCCTATACTGCTCTGGCCACACACTGAACACTCTAGTCCGTTTTTTTCACAACTGGTAAATATATATATATATATTTATTTATATATATATGTGTGTATATATATACATATATATACATATGAATATACATATTACCATTTTCTATTGAATTCTGTCCTTTTTGGTTCAGTCTATCTCCCCTACTTTTGCCCATCGTCTCTCCTCTGTCTCTTTCACTATTTCAATCACATACGCGCGCACACCAACACACGCATACATGTGCACATATTTTCTCTCCTTCAATAACCTATTCTATTAGATTATGTCAACGCTTCTCATCTTCTGTCTTGAAGCAATTAATCAGACTTTATTAAGCAGAAGAAAATCAATAGTTAATTTCGAAGACCGCCCCCGGTAAATCGAAAGACGAATCACGGGATAATCGATACCCTGCAACGAGACGCACAAAAAGACGCATACATGCAAAGAATACGGTAGATATGACGTCTTCATCAATTGGACACACCTGAGTTTATTCAATTCATTTCTATCAATAGTAAAGAAGAACGTATAAACTTCCATAATACACACACACACACACACACACACACACACACACACACATATATATATATATATATAGATATATATATATATACATATATATATATATATATATATAAACAAAATAGAATTTGCGTATAAATACGCGACATAACCAAAACTCTTCGCATAAACCTGATGAATCCTAGCGGGGATTAAACCCGGGATATTCTGTGTAGCTTAATTGCCATATATATTTGATAACTTACTATATATATATATATATATATATATATATATATATATATATATTACGGCATCCACATACAGTGCTGTTTCGCTGTTTTACAGCTCATCAGTGCGACTAAACAAGCAACTATCTCAAGCAAGGATCGAAACCCGATTACCCAAACGGAGCTTCTAACCGTTGCGCTATACGGCTTTTGTTATGCGGGCAGTAAATTAACAATGTTTTGACATTCTCCAAAAAAAAAACTAAGCTTAAAAAAGGCACCTTTATACAAGAAAGTAGAGAATATACCTATATATATATGTATACTAATATATATATATATATGTATATATATACATACCTACGTATATATATATATATATTTATAAATGCACACATATATATATAACTACTTTATTCAATCACATAAATTGATATACGAAAGTATAAATTAATGAACCCTACCTATTAATATACGAAAGTATAAATTTATGAACTCTACTTAAAAGATAACGCTCATCCAATATACGTAAACCCTAATTCAAATCACCCACCATCAATTATAAAACAGATTCCTAAGTCGATCGTAAGCAGACTCAGCAATAAGTCAAGCGATCAAGATATATTAAACAGGTAAACCAATATTTATGAAATAGCCCTAAAAAATAGGGCATACAAAAATATTGATATCAAATAGAAGCAACAAAACACCAATAACTATAATAAAATTAAAAATAGAAAAAAAAAGAAATATAATCTGGTATACGGCGCCATACAATCAAATGTTAAAAACAAAACTTTGCAAGAAATGTCTAGATGTTATCGAAAAGCACTTACCCGCAACCAACCCCTTAAACAAAACTTTCAATAAAAATACCTTACAGTTATCCTACATCTGCTGCGAAAATTTAGAGATGATAATTAAAGCACATAATAACAAAATATTAAATAAAAGGAATGAAAACAACAACGAAAACAATAAAAAATGGACACCATGATAAAAATAAAAGTAAAACAAAAACATATGTAACTAGTAGAACTACTACTACTACTAATACTACTACTACTACTACTACTACTAATAATAATAATAAAATAATAATAATAATAATAATAATAATAATAATGAACCAACTCCGGACAATAACGGCTATACTAGAAATAAAAATAAAAATACTAATAACGAATAAGATAAATTTAAAATAAATGTCTAACTAAAAGCATAGTTTACCAGGCAACAATATTTGCGAAAGATAACCCGAATAACAAGAAAAATTACGTAAGTAATACTTACTTCGATATAAAAACTCGATATTATGACCACAACAGTACATTCAATAATAAAAACACCGTATAAAAACAACGCTATCAAACAAATACTTGGAACTCAAAAACGCGGACGTTCGCCGGTATTCGAATAGAAAATAGTAAGACAAGAAAACACATTTAGAGACCTAGACGATCCATGTAGATTATGCCTTCACGAAAAATTTGCTTCCGTACACTTTAAAGAACCTCAACATCTATTACACTGTAGGAGAGAAATAGCGAATAACACTGTTCACAGGATAGAATTTACTCTATGACAGAGATACAAGATAATTTAAAAACTAGCAATAACAATAAAAATAAAAAAATAAACAAATAAACAAATAATAACCATGCATATAAATAAACTATCACACACATATATATGTATATATATATAGAGAGAGAGAGCTACTTAGTAATTTATAATATATATATATATATATATATATATATATATATATATATATATAAACTAACATAACAAAAAACTTAACCTAGATTGAAAACAGGTCACAATACTAGATATCTACGCTAAATAGCACACAGAAAGAAACGAGTCAACCGGAGGTCAAATAGGCCTTTGACCTGTAAGTGCTTGCTCATTGGCTGATTAGGAAGGGTGCGGTGGATACTAGAAAGTTGATTGGCTAACAAAAAACTCAATAGAATGTGCGTATATAAAAACGCAAGACAACCACAAAATTCTCGCATAAGCCTAAAGAATCCTTGAGTGGATGAAACGCGGAATATTCAGTGTAGCTTAATCGCCATATATATTTTATAAATCACATAAATACACACCCACACTCACGCATCTCTCTCTTTCTCTCTCTCTCTCTCTCTCTCTCTATATATATATATATATATATATATATATATACACTCTTCTATGAATTCTACTGTAAGATGAAAAATGTTGAGAATGCAAAGTGCACTTTGAGGTATGAAATATTTTTGCAATATGAGATGAGAAACGAAATGAAATATGGCAAGGCTATAAAATATGTCGATCTAGAAAAAGAGCCTACAGCATGGCGACTGATCCGCGGTACACTTTCGCCCGGAGATGTGTAAAGGAGATATCGGTAGACGGTGAATAAAGAGAAACACACATGTGCATCGATGCGTACATGCAGGGGCTTATCATAAGTGTACTCGTATTAATTCTTATAAAGCATCACTACAAAATGGAAGTGGGCAAATATTTATGTACCCATATAAGTAATGAAACTAAGTGTGTGTGCGTGTATATATATATATATATATATATATATATATATATATATATATATATATATATATATATATATATATAAATTTGAAAATGTGCGCGTGTTTGTGTGTGTTTTTTTGTGTGTGTGGTTACTACAATTACGTATATTGGTTTTATAAATTGGTATACATATATTATTTAAATGTACTATAATAAACTACATATTAATTACTCCTTTACGGATAAATTAATATATATATATATATATATATATATATATATATATATATATATATATATATATATATATATATATAAATTTATAAAATACATATAGCGATTAAACTACACTGAATATTCCGCGTTTCATCCACTCTAGGACTCTTCAGAAGCTTGAAGAGTCCTAGAGTGGATGAAACGCGGAATATTCAGTGTAGCTTAATCGCCATATATATTTTATAAATTACTAACTAGCTCTACCTACGTATTGAGTACTTTTGAAGTAAACACTTAAAGTTTACGCATAAATACATAGTAATGTATATTAATTTAATGTGGGTAAATTAAGTAGTTATATATATATATACATATATAAATATATATATATATATGTATATATATATATATATATATATATATATATATATATAAATATGTACACCTAGGTAAATAGATATTCAGTACTTATTTTTGGTCTATTGTTTAAGACATTGTCAAATAATTATTATGAACTTTTAATTGGCACTACAATTTAGTCTGTAGAGCCCTTTGTGGTAAGACTGAAAACAAACCTACAGGTGCACCATGATCCGAAGAAAAAGCCGTTAAATGTTGGCAATGTATTCATAGTGTAGACCTGTTTGCATCAGAAATGGTTAGTGAAATCACTCTTATATAATTTGTAAAATTAAAAAAAGCAGGGAAACGTTAGGTAGGATTTAATGAGGATCAACAAATATTCCACGCTTCCATAAGTTTATTGTCATCGAAATAGATTGATTTTCAAAACTATTTAATGTGCCCCCGCGGTGTACCGGGAGGAAGCTTCACATGTCTCCCCGTGTTGGCTTAGTCTTCAATAACTTATAGTCTACATTGCACTGTAGAGGATGCACTGTTGATTTTATGTTATTACCTGTAAATAATGTGTTCAATTAAATTTTAAAGTACAAAAGTATAATGTTTCAATTGCGCTCAAAACAGAAACATTCATTTCGGACGCGCGTCCGTCTTATCGAATAACCACGTATTGATTTGTAAAAATATTGTTACATAATCACTTGAATTAAATTTTAACATACAAACATGGTTCAAGTGTGCTCTAAAAAGAAACATTCATTTTGAAACTGCCCATTTATTATAAAAGAATCTACAGTTGATTCTATGCTGGCCATTCTCGCGTGTGCAGTGATAAATTTCCTAAATACACTTGGGATTTTATTTTGTATATACATGTTACCTTTTATAAAAAGTGGTCTTCTTATTTTAATAAGAATTTTTCAATTATCGATTTCGATACTTCTTGGCGCATTCCAATAGAAAATCTTCGTATGAACACTCCTAGACATATGAAGTACGCTTTTTTACATGGTAGTCACCACTTATCAAGGCACGGAAGACACTCGTGGATAAGGGTTATTGCGGGTACAGTAATCAATGGGATAATATCGTAGTGATCGTTACTAATGGAGATTTGATAAAGTGTCTTGCTTAAGGACGGGGTTATCAGGAATTTGTTTATGTTAAACTTGAAGACATCTAAGGTGTAGTCCGGTGGGAAACAGGCAAACGGAAGAGAGTTCCACAGGCGTGCACTTCTAAGAAATAAGCTTTGCTCATGGAATCTACGTTTTCATTTAGGCACAGCTAAAGAGAAAAGAGCATCCCACACTAAGCTACGAATTCTATTTTGTACTCTGTCAAAGCAGGATAGGCTGTTTTTAACAGCTCCTGCCCAGATGTGGCAGCAGTACTCCATCCGCGAAGAATAAGAAAAAATATCCCAGCCGTTTTCCAGTCCATAAGAAACGAACTAACACAGACACACACAGACAGGTATACACAAGTTCATTTTATATAATACTCGAAGTCGAAACATTGAATTGAAAACATTTGAGATGACGATTGTTATGAAGTATTACTTGGAATGTTTGGACTACTATTCTTCTACTGGGTGTAATTCTCACACCATTTTAAAGAAAGTCAGAGGTTACATCTGCCGTAACATCGTGAGAATATAATCTAAGATAGGAAAACTAGGGCTAACAATCAAAGTAATAGAAAAGCTGAGTTACTGTAAAGTCTTTTTCTAGTCAAGTAAGATAGTTTACTATATTGGAAAAATAATCAGCAATGTTTTATATCTTAATATAATATCTTATATTTTCATATTTTTAGAAATCCACAGCTTTCTTTACTTCCTTTCGATTACGATTGTAAATTATTTGACGTTATCGCAAAGGTCGCTTGAAAACCAGGTCAAAGCACGGTCTTCTAGATAATAGATACTTTAACATTCACCAATATATTAACCTAAGGTGCGCTCGACGCAAGATTATTTTAAATCATCCGTTAAAAACCTCATTGTCGGAATATTCATATTACTATCGTTTCTGATCTCATGGGAGGATCATTTATTAAAACACTTCAGAAACAATGGCGATATGACCCCCCCTAAAAACGCAATAAAATGAGTGACACATAAAATGATACAACCGCTGGAAAAAGTAAAATATTATGCGATTTTTAACAGATATCTTTTAAATACATAGGGACTTTACTTCCCTTGTAGACAAAAAAGTACAAAAAAAAAAAACAAAAAAAACTGTAATGCAATAATGTAAATAAAAATAAAAAGGCTTACGCGGAATAAGAAACAGTACTTATCAATGGCCCCCTGCAATGAAACAGTATACATCTCATAAAAATGCAATATAATACGAGAGTGTTTTTAAGTGATGACAAAAATATCAAAAGTAAAAACTTACAAAATGGCTTACCAATGCTAAGAAAAAGAAGAGGAAGGATGAAAGTGTTACATATTTTTTGTCATACAATTTAAGCGGCTGCTTTCATTGTGTCCTTAATTTTATTAATGTATTCATTCCATGTGAACTTTCTTCCACTCGCATTATGAAATTTGGACGATTGTAGAGAAACTATTTGCAATTTAATCTCACGGGAGGTAACTCAAGTTCCTACCCGTTATTAAAGTGTTCAGATAGATGTAGCAATTGAGAGCAAGACAGAACTATATTATTATTATTATTATTATTATTATTATTATTATTATTATTATTATTATTATTATTATTATTATCTAATATCATTGAGCATAATCAGTGATTACTAACTGGCAATAACATGTAGTGTTCCCTGGAGTCTGAGGAAAAATGTCTACCTTGATTTCTAGTGTCTCACCGTTTACAGTAACGAGTACAAATTATTTTCTGTTATCGTAACTGTCGCCCACCTTTGATACCTAGCCGGGAAAAAAGCATTGTTAATCTCTAATTATTTTGTAGCAAAACGCATCCCCTGTTTTCTGCATACTTCCTAGTGTACTGTCTTACCCACTTGATTGTGTCTAGTTTTATATTCCGACAAATCCGACAAGCTACTATGTCTCATCCCTTTACAGTAGAGATCACTAGGTGCAAGAACGCCTTTTACTCCAGTAGTTTCTTCCCCAGAACTGAAGGTCTTTGGAACTCTCTTTCGGGATTCTGCTTTCCCAACTGTACTGATATGCAGAAGTTCAAGTGTAATGTGAACAAACATCTTTCTACTCATCTCCCTTCATAATGCTCCTGCTAATCAAGTCCCTGATAGTAGCCCCCTGTTTCAAAGTGGCACTGTGCCTTGTTTGGGGTGAAAATTGAATAAAAATAAAAATAAAAAACGTGTACAGTTGAAGATGAGAAATGTCTGTCTACGGCCAAGGTTGGTTCGAGCAGGGAAGAAAAAATAAGAAGCAAGCATTGTTTGGCAAGAAATGGTATGGATGCCTTTTGCTAAAGCAGAAAGAAAAGTTAAGTTGAATTTATTTGATTTTTTTTTCTTTTTGTCGGTACCAGGCGGCGCGGGTGTTCGAAAGAGGTGTGAACTGTAACGAACACGGTTCGAGCATAACGGACACGTTACAGTCTTATGTCTTCCTCCGTTTTCCCCTTTCACAATGATCAGCAGGCTCAATAATCATTTAGCCTCTTCAATATGCTAATAATTTCCAAACATCAATAATAAACTTTTATATCATTTTAGTTTGTTTTAATAAAGTTATGGCGCGGTTAACTGGCAAAAAAAATGTACATTTACTGTAAAAAAAACATTTTTAGAAATTAATAGAAATGTTCCATAAATCTTATGCATCTAACTTTTAAGCAGATTATATTATGTTTAACTTATTTTAAGTATACAATTAAGTTTTCCTTACCAAATGTTTAAATTCGATTTTAAAGATAAACTTTTTATATTATACATCTACTTAATAATTCATTATTGTATGTTAATGCACGTAAAAAGGCAAATTTAAAATAATTATATAGAAGACAATATTATAAACATATTTGTTCGCGAAAAATTAGTTATTTCTTCGTTGTAGTTTAAAATATATGAAGTACGGTCATCAAATAATGGAATATTGTTGCCGCATCTTCCCGTTGTCTGATCTAGCTGAAATTTTGCAGATGCAATGATTTATATCTTTACAGGTTATGTGGCAAATTACAGGTCTGAACTAATTGTGGTTTCTGTTTTAAAGGTGTTTGAACTGAGTCAGGTGTGAAATGGAGCCTGTTGAATGTCAATCAGTGATCCGGTTTTTGTATTTGAAATGACGCACGCCACAGGATACTTTTGATGAAATGAAAGAAAATGATGGTGATAATGCCCCATCATAGACCTTGTAAAACGCTAGCATCGTGAATTCAAACATGGCTAGAAGTCTGTGGAAATAGCCTCTCGGTCTGGTCGCCCCCTTCTGTCATTGATGAGGCATCTGCCCGTCAAGTTGAGGCTGCTATTTTGGAAGATCGGCGCATTACTATTCGCCAAGTAGCTCAAGCTGTCAAGATTAGTACAGGGTATATGGAAACTATCATTCATGACCATTTGCATATGCATAAGGTGTCTGCCAGATGAATTCCCAGTTTGCTCCCACCATTCCAGAAGCGAGAACGCGTCGAGTACTCGAGGATGAATTTAGAGATATGCCAAGAAGGTGAGTCAAAGTTTTTCAAAAGAGTGATTACACAGGATTAAACCTGGGTCAATCACTATGATCCAGAGACCAAAGCCCATTCAATGCAGTGGAAGTACTTGGACTCACCACCTCTAAAGAAGGCAAGGGTGCAGCCCTCCGCAGGCACGATCATGGTCATAGTCTTCTGGGACCAGGACGAAGTAATGATGACAGATTTCCTGGCAAAGGGTACCACAATTACAAGAACCTATTATGCTTCACTTTTGAGGAAATTAAGGAAAGTTATCAAAATCTAGAGACGGGACAAGATCAGCAAAGTTGCTGTCCTCCTGCAGGACAACGCTCCGGCCCACAACTCGCATGTCGCCAGATCAGAAGCACGGGCGTGTGGTTGTGAAATCCCATTTATCCTCCCTACTCTCCTGACCTAGCACCCTCTGACTTTCACCTCTTCCCAGCCATGAAGTTGTTTTTGAAAGGGAAGCGTTTTCCAGATGATGCAGCCTTGATTTCTGAAGTCACGTTGTAGTTGGAGGACCAACCTGGGGTGTTCTACAAAAATGGTCTCCAGAGCTGCATCAAACGATGGGAGAAATGCATAACTCTGGGTGTTTCCTATGTAGAGAACGACTAATAAGTGTGCCAAGTTCCGTTGCCCTACTACTATGGGAAGTGGGTAATGGGCATTATTATTGCACGCCCCTCGTATAAATTCACGCTAAGGGTACTATTTTCTATGAGAAATTACAAAAGCTACTTCGCCGCCTGTCGTAGCCAATTGCTTATAAAGGCAACATTGTCATACCTACTTCGTTTAAACTCCTCGCCATAAAGTTTACAGGGAAAATAAACTGGAATAGGTACATTGAGAGCATTGCCAAGGCTGCTACAAGGAAGGTGGGCTCTCTCTAACGTGCCAGAAATTTAGTTACGCCTGAAAGTATCATGTACCTCTATAAGACCACCATTCGCTCATGTCTGGAGTACTGGTGTCACATTCGGGCTGGTGCATCTGCTACTTGTCTCTCACACCTGGAAAGGGTTCAAAAGAGAGTCGCTAACCTGATAGGTCTTGGAATGTCATATAGGTTTCAGCTTCTGTCCCATCAACGAAATGTTGCATCCCTCTGCCTGTTCTACAAATACTTTAATGGTGAATGCTCTGACGAAATACAAGCACGTGTACCTCCTTAACATGTCTACTCCCGACAAACCCGACAAGCTACTAAGTCCCACCTCTTTACGGTAGAGATCCCTAGGTGTAAGAAAGCCTTTTACTCCAATAGTTTCTTCTTCAGAACTGCAAGTCTTTGGAACTCCCTTCTGGGATTCTGCTTTCCCAACTGTACTGATATGCAGAAGTTAAACACCTTTCTGTTTATCTCCCTTCATAGTGCCCCTGCAAATTATGTCACCGATAGAGCCCCCTACGTTAAAGTGGCACTGTGCCTTGTTTGGGGTGAAAATTAAAAGAAAAATATGGTAAGTGTTCGATTGAGTTTTGATAATATTCACAAGGACTTGTCTAACTAAAACTATGGAAAATAATTAATTTTCTTCCTTTTTCTACCTAAAATTTTCTTAACAATAATAACTCGTAAAAAACGGAAAACGATGGGTATGCTTCCTAGCTGAATACAACATCAAATAGGATGTAAAAAAAGATCCTTTTCAACAGCATTCCTAAATCATCAAGCTTTGGCCATTTAACTCATAATTAACCATCATAGTACTGTTGTTCCATTGTCAATTTGACGTCCTAATTTTTATACTCGAGTTGCTTTTTTGTCTTAATAATCACTGACCTGTTATAACATAATAACACAATTTTATATGCATGAAGTTATTAACGAAATGCAATACGATTTATTTCCCGTCGATTTTGGGGAATAAGCGTATGATGACAACCATATCATATTATATAATTATGATGCCCTAGCAGGGATACCCGACGTTATCCAGGATTGGATGATTATCATCAACTGTTCCACCTTCTCTTACTTTTATTGTCACCCAAATCGGGAAAATAGATCATTTTTTAATCAAACCGACTGATTGCCTACTCCCGATAGAGCCACCCCTCCCGCTCTGTAATGGGAGACTCACATGCTTCCCTGCAGTGACTTAGTCCGCAATGGGATTTTTAGCATTTTATTGATGATTCAGGATGGACAATAGTTCTCAGAACATTATCTACCACAAAAGGAATAAAACATCAATATTTTATTATACTAGAAAGACTCGTGGGCATTAAAGGTAAGGAGGCCAACATTGTTAGGATAAAATAAAATACTTTCCAGAAAAACACAAAAAGTTTTTTAAAAAATAAAAACACGCAGCAGATACGATTTTATTAGAAATTTTAATGAAAATATTGTCCATTGTATTTGATATAAAGACCTAGCTCAAATGAGGTAAATAAATAAGAACTAATAAATACACGTACAGTAATATTATTCTACATAGTTTAATACAAAATAATAAAATCACATTTAAAATGGAAGTTTTTAATTCAGTCCTTCAATCAACCATATCGTCACTTTTTTTTTGTTTTGGCCCTTTTCTTTCTAATGCTCCTTTTTTACGTAACGTTTCGCTGATTCCTGTTTTCGCGGAAGAATCACAGAACGTCGGAATTACTATGAGTTCCTTTTAAACATAATTACAATAATAATTATGTATTATTTTAATGATATTCGAAAACTAGGAAATATCAAAACGATTTCCCTCTCACATTCCTGTGCTGAGTTGCCAGATTGGATGTTGTAACTTGCTTTCTTGCGATTTTGACCCATATAAAAGCGGTTGTACCATAAAAAATGTATATAGCCATTTTTAAACGCTGCATACTAAGTAAGTAAATAAAGAAAAATATAATAGATGTAAAAAAGAATGGCGGACAGGAATAAATTGATGAAAAGCAGTTGTTTAACATTTTCTGCGATTAATTTATGATAATTTTTGTTATACACAATGTTTACTTGCATAAATGTTTCTTTATCTGGAGTCTTACGTGTTTAGATCATTGCGAAAGTTAATGAAATATCGAATTTATTTTAACAGTAGTTCTGAGCTGTCAACGTAACCTGTGCTGATAATGTAAATCTCTTAGAGTAAAAAAAAAAGTAATTAAAATTATGACTGTCAAACGTGTAAGTCTTTTTTTTACTATATTCATATGAAAATTGATTATTTGCTCACATATCACAAGTAGTATTAAAAGAATAGATGAGAAATGAATGCGTGGATTCGGCCATTATAAACCAGACGGCTGTGTTTCGATCCCAGCTTAAAGCAATTGACTTTGTAGCCAGACGGAAGTCTATAACCTAGCGAAACAATCTGCTTATTCACGATGATGTAAGCTTTCTTTCTTCAGATGATCTCCTGTGTTAGTAAACTCGCCACTAGCATTGCTAATAATACAGAGGTCTTCGTAACACATACTTAAAAACAAACGAATAGAGAACTCGGCTAGTTTACTACTTTAATATTAAACTTTATCTCATTCAATGTTCGTTATCGACAATCAAGCGGATAATGCTGTCGGTTGAAAGTTACAGTGTCAATTCTGGAATACGACCCGAGGCACTTACCTCTTTAGCCAGAAAAAAGAGGCGTGATATATAAGATCATTTTGTGTGTACATAACAGCATATCTCCGTATATAAATGTATATAGATTGACAAGAAAATCCTTGCGGTTTTAACATTTAAATCCAGATGAACATATCTTGGGTCCAACAAAAAATTAAGATCCGAATAAGAACCATCAGGATGCACACACTTTTTCCAATGCAAAATAAGTTTACTTATGCCAGTAACGTTAAAATATTGCGTCGTTGAATTTATTTTGAAGCATTTCTCACATAGAAAGTTTTCAAGATGCTTGGAAAGAAAGTAATTGGAAGGGGAGGTGTCTGAAGAGTATGATGGATGCGGCATAGTTTCTTAGCCCACTTCATTCAACTTCTGTAGGTTCGGTTTAGCAACGTTCGGTCGAGCATTGTTGTGAAGGAGAATTGGGCCTTTTATGTTGACTACTGCTGCGTGTTGTTGTCGAAATTTCTGATGCATTTTATCCATTTGTTGACAATTCGCTCCCGTCGTAATGGTTTAGCCTGCATTAAAAAAAAAACCCTGCAATAAGTGAGACCATTCGCAGACATCAAAACAATAAGACTACCCTCTTTTTTTTGTAACTTCTTGCTTCGGGAAGTGTCACCGTGCTTCATCCGCGTCTAACCACGTAGCTGAGCTATCCATACCCCGGTCCGAAAATGGGTCGTTCTTGTTGCGTGAAAAATAGATGTCACTTCATTACAGCATTTCTTTTTGTTATCGTTCTATTCGCAAAGAAAGTATTTATCATTTTATTTTTGCCTTTCAAATTTTTTTCAAGTGGTTGAAAATCCTCGTATACGTTACGTCTTATCCAGAAACAAGTTCACAAACAGTTATGCCTAGATTGGTTTTGATTAAAACTCTTATTTGATCGTTGTGAACATCCAATGGTCGACTTCTTTAAATTGTAAATTGAAGGTGCTTTAGCGAGAACTTATTGGAAAATACATCATTTGAAATCAAAATTAAAAATTCCACAAGTGCCTTCTTCTAAACATAACATATACAAACATTTATAAACAGTAATATAATACATTCATACGTATATATATATATATATATATATATATATATATATATATATATATATATATATATATATATATATATATACTAGCATGAGTGCCCGCAGTTGCCGGGTGTTTGGAGGTGTGAGTTGAGCAAACAAAGTGTTAGTGTGAAGGAAGGATCGGACTCGTACCCGAAGGAGGAAAAGAACGGGGAAAAGTGACGTATTTGCTGTCACGACAACGGCCAAACCGGAAGTGACGTAGGTTTAAATTAAACCTAGAAAATCTAAAAGAGGGGATGACTTTCGAAAATGTCGGTGAAAAAGGCGAACCCTCCCTGTAGAAAAGTGCCCAGTTGAGGGTGAAGAAATTTATGTTTTTAGCCAATTTTTGGTATTTGTCGTTAGATGGGCGAGCTTCAAAACGATACTGATCTTGTGAAAATCAGTCGCCTCTGTCGAATGTTTTAGGACGACATGCAAACATACACACATAGATTTATATATTTGTTGCTCCAATTTTCGACCCAAACCGATTAAAAAGATTGCCCTATCTACGCTTTATGTAAAAATCCAAATGTTTAGTCCAGAAATTATCTAAGTAATTTGGTAGAGACCGCAGAGGTCAACTCTTTCTCTTAATTTGACCCCTATTAAGGGCCCTTAACATTTATTTTTTAGAGTTGTTAAAGATCAAATCGTTGAACTTTGACCCCTTAACAGCCAAATTTCTAGCCGAACACGGATTACTAAAATGTTCCCAAATCTCACTAGCCTGTATATCAAATTTCGAGTTTGTAGACTGAAAATTGACAAAGTTATTGTGTAGGGAAATGTACACCGACAGGCAGACAAACAGACACTTTCACTTATATATATATATATATATGTATATATATATATATGTATAGGAAATACCGTTATTGAATAACCATTCTATATTTACCAATATGTAGGTGTTGTGACTTCATTTTTATTCTTATTGTTTTCCTATATAAGCTCCAATTAAATTTGTTGAACTTTATATTATCCCATTAAGTCTCCTCTTATAGAATTTAACGCACTCTCTTCTTCTAACTAATTAAGCTATATATATATATATATATATATATATATATATATATATATATATATATATATATATATATAGAGAGAGAGAGAGAGAGAGAGAGAGAGAGGTGTCTGTGGCTGTGGCTGTTTCGTTTAACTATTAGTCGTTTGCTGTCATAAGACAAGAGCTTAGAGTTCTATTATCCTGATCAAAATGAATTAATTTCACGTCTTTTTTCTTGGTCTCACAAATTACGACAATATTTGGAATGTTAATTCCATGTTGGATTTTACATTACATTTATTTGGATGTAAATATTTTTGGAGTATATCATCACCTTTGCCTCCTTTGTTTATTCATTGATCCTAGACTTTCTTTTGCAATATATTTAATTTGTGGCATTTTATCAAAATCCCTGCATATAGGATTTTTTTCTCAAAATATTAGTATTCAATTTATTGCTTACTTACAAAATGTACACTTGCATATAATTTTTGCTAAAAATGTTTCCTCTGCAAATGTGAGCAGTTCACTGAAACTCCATTGAAATAAAGAGGAATATTTTATCTCTTTGTATTCCTCGTCGGAAACTAATTTTTAGTAAATTGCAATTGAGAGAATTTGAATCTCATTTGTTCTTATACGAGTGCGCTGTCTTGAATACAAACTTTTTTCAATTGGTTAAAATTATCATAAAAATATTAATACTAATATATATATATATATATATATATATATATATATTTGCTTTAATTTACAATATTTTTAAATATATAAACGGAAATTATAGTTTTTTTTTCTATTTGTATATATATATATATATATATATATATATATATATATACGTTTTATTTTTTATTACCGTATCTTTCTGTTAAGTTACATTATTGTTTCAGCTATCCGCCCGTTTTTTGTCCGTCTGTAGTCTCCTCAGACTTTTACAGAAATGTTCGTTATTACGGGATGAAAAAAAATGGCCGGGTAGCTGAAACAATAATGTAACTTAACAGAAAGATACGGTAATAAAAAATAAAACACATATTTGCTCTACAACAGTATTGAGCATTTTCTTCAGTTTTTATTAATTACCATATCCACTATATATATATATATATATATATATATATATATATATATATATATATTTGTATATATATATATATACATATATATACACCAAATTTTAGAGTGGAAGAAAAAATAATTAAAAGCATCATACATAGATATACAGCACCTCTAGAGAATAATTCTAAGATTAGATTTATTATATACTATAAGAAGTATCGAACCTAGAACATCATCGTTAAAAATAACTCCTCGCCGGCGACAAAAATATTGGAGCAAACCAATATTGTGTACAAATTTCAATGCCACTTAGGAGAGTGTAACTCCGAAAATAAAAACGCATATATTGGACATACAAATACAACATTGTCCCGTCGATTAACGATGCATTTGAACAGTACTAGTTCAATATACCAGCATTTAACAAATCAACATAGCTGTCCCCCCTCTAATCTTAGAAAGGTCCTCGTGGACAACACAAGGATTTTGCAACGAGAAAGTAATTGTAAAAAATTAAAAATACTTGAAGCACTATATATAAAAACCCAGCACCATCTATAAACAGCATTAATTTTGGAAGTAGCAATAATGTGCTGAAATGTTTAGCATAACCATTATACGAATGGTTTTACTAACATTGCCTTTTATCATCCTAATTTTTAATCGAGTTTTTTATCACTCGTAAATGTATATTTTAATCGACATTTCATTGACTCTTTTTATAATTTGTAACTATATATGCCACTTCTATTTTTAATATTTTATCTCCACCTGATGATGATTCAAGAAAGAATCGAAAGCAGCGCTTGTGTGAACCATGGAACATTCGTAAATACTTTCCATCTTGAAGTTTAAAAAAATCTTAGGAAAAATCGAAAAAATGAAAAAAAAAATCATTAAGCAAGGTATCTCTGTTGTTTTTAATAATGTTTGCCTGAATGAAGGAATGCTGCCTAAATACACTAATATATATATATATATATATATATATATATATATATATATATATATATATATATATATATATATATATATATATAGTTAGTTATAAAATATATATGGCGATTACGCTACAATGAATATTCCGCGTTTGATCCACTCTAGGACTCTTCAATCTTATGCAAGAGTCCCAGAGCGGATGAAACGCTGAATATTCTGTGTTGCTTAATCGCCATATATATTTTATAACAAACTAACAAGCTTCATCTACGTGTTGAGCACTTTTTAAGTAAATACTTAAAGTTTACGCATAAATTTATACTTTCGTATATTAATTTTATGTGAGTAAATGAAGTAGTTATATATATATATATATATATATTTGTGTGTGTGTGTGTGGGAGTGTGTGTGTATGGGAGTTTATGTATATATGTGCATGTATACATATATATATGTATATATATATATATATATGTGTGTTTATATATGTGTGCGTTATGCATAATTTTATATTTATGCATGCTTTTTTATCTAAGAGATATGATAAAAAATTTATAAATCCAAGATCACCACAAATCAACCAAAATATAAAAAGAAAATAATACAATTATGTTGTGTGTAACATTATATTATATAATGAAATAAATACTAAATACGAATATCCATAAAAATGGGGACACATTCTAAAAATGAATAGAATAGTTATATTCTGTGAGTAATTGTATATATTTTACGTATATATGTGCATATATGCATACACGCATGCGCGCACACACATACATGTACATCATTGTGTATATGTGCTTATTGTTAATCAAACAATATATATTTAATACTACAGTTAGCACACATACACACGTACACATGTTTCATACTTGCCAAGCCCAAAGCCTTCTAGGAATACCGAAGAATCAAGGCACATCCGTTTTCGCAGCAGACGGAACGTACATGAATTGAATTGACAAGACGCTGAAGGAGGAATAGCTGAAATGACTTGGTATCTTGAGACATCCTGAACGCTGCTTTTTACCTTTTCACCCAGGCTTTTAAGGATGTCCAAATGTACTACGCGCTTTTTTCCTTCTTTTTCATCTTTCCGCTCATTTTCTCCCGGCTATCTTTCTTTCTCTCTATCTTCTTTGATGAAAGTATATATATATATATATATATATATATATATATATATATATATATATATATATATATATATATATATCTGTATGTATATGTGTGTACATATATATGTGTATATGGATATGTATATGCCTATATATAAATATATATGCATATATATACACCCTCACACACCTACCAACACACACCCACACACACACACACATATATATATATATATATACACATGGATATTTCATAATATATTTCCGTCCATTCACATTACTTATCATGCATGTGTGTGTGTATACATATATATATATATATATATTTATATATATATATATATATATGTATATTAATCTGTAGACATATTTTTATTCACTTATATTTCCTTTTTACATATACCGATCTTTATTTAAGAATTTCAAAGTAATTACAGAGCATATAATATATGATTTCTTCTGATAAGTTCATAGCAACATAGACTCATTGATGGATATAATAATTAAGTGATTTTGTGCTACGAAAAAGATACTGTAAAATTAATTGTAATAACAAACATCTTTGTCTACTCAATAATGATTGTATCCATAAAGATGTTATATATTCTTGCACTATTACTGAGCTCCCACGCAATTCTCCCATAACAGACACTAATATTTCGTCTTCAAGTTATTCTTCTTCCCATCCTCCATCTGATATAGTTACTAATCCAATACACCATTCGAGCAGCCCTTCCATCCACAATCATACAACTAGTAATAATGATGATGATTATAATAATAATAATGCTAATAATAATAATAACAATAATCATAATATTAATGAGAATAATGATATTTCTCCTAACAGCCCTCCTAACACTAACAACACTCATTATCCCCTCCTAAATAGCCCTCATACAGACATTGTCCCACCATTTGTTGAACACTGTGAACAAAATTCAAACTATTTAACTTATACAAATCAGCAAATTAATATTAATACCAGACATCGAGCTTTTAATAAAGTACATACATATATCGGCGCTACTTCAACATTAATTAAGAAAAGAATATCAAACCACATTTCTTCTTTTAACAACCATAATTCTAATAATAACCAAGGAACTTCTCTAACCACTTTAATTAAAAAAAACTTAACTCTAACAATACTCCCTTCTCAATCAAATGGACTATTATATAAAAAAGTTAAGTCTTATACTCCAGGCTCTAAGTCATGTCGCGACTGCACAACCGAAGCTATAACTATAATTACTTCCCGTCAAAGCAACAATATAATAAATTCTAAAAATGAACTGATCTCTTTTTGTAAACATAAGTCCCAATTTAATTATGGCAATTTTGAAATTACTTAGTTATTACTTTTACCCTTTATATAGATATAAAATATTTTTTCTTTAACTTTATCGTTTTTCGACATACTTCTTAATACTTTATAATTTAATAAGCCTTTATTTTAATTCTTTATCTCTTCTTTGCATGGCCGGTTCTTTATCTGCATTTTTTGTTTTATTCTTTAAACTTTCCTATCTATCTAATATACCAATCTACCCACACTTTCATATCTTGTATGTATATTTACTAAATTTTACTATATGAATTTACTTATTTTTTCCTGAAATTGCAGATACCGGACATCTTCTCCCCTTAAATAATGTTTATTTTTTATTTTTATTCTTATTTCATTTTATTTTATTTTATATTATATATTATATTTTATATTTATTTGTTATTATATTTTATTTATTCATTTATTTATTCTTTATTTTCTATTTATTTAGTATACATTTATTTATTTATTTTATTTTCCTTTTTTATTTTCCTTTTAGTATCGTTTAACAACTCTTGCTGACATTTTTAAGTGATGACCTGTACATTTCAGTTGACCTATATTATTTTGCCCTATATATATATTTTCGCGCCTTTAACATTTCCTGTCTGGGTCATTTTGACTTTTTCCCTTTTATTTTATATTTAGCTTTATCATTTTTTCTCTCTCTCCTTTCTCTTTCCAGATCTTTTTTATTTATAGTTATGTCTCGGAAGTAGAAAAGCACATCTTATTTTTCTTTTATTAACATTATTTTTTCCTTGTACACATTTTTGTGAATTATACCATGGACTTCTGCCTTTGGATTATTATGGACTATCTTCTTCCAATTACGGGATTTCCTTGGATTTTACTTGTACAAATGGAAATTCTTTTAACTTTCTTGAAATTCTTTTAACTTTCTTGAAGTTTTACATTTGGATTTTACCGTCACTGGATTTTTTATTTTCCACCAGACTATCCATTGATGTGTAATCACCCTTTTCTTTACCATATTCCCTCTGCTTAACTTATTTTGTTTTCAAGTAAGATCTTTGACTTACTTGTTGTTTCATCAAATACTTCTGCATGCAAAATCCGATCCCGCATTTTGCTAATTGCTACCCTCTGATGAGAAGGAGAGTATTTCTTCGAAACTCCGCGGATTAAGGACTATCCATTTATCTAGTGTTTCCTTTTCAGATTAAATATGTTTTAAACTCATTTCAAAGTATTTTTAACATATCTTATTAACTGTTTGCTCATATATATATGTATACATATGATAATACAATATATTAGAATGTAATATAACATATATAAAATGTGATATAATATATTGCGATGCCATATATATATATATATATATATATATATATATATATATATATATATATATGCACACACGAGAGGAAGCTTCGATAAAATTTAAAAAAATGTTGAGATTGCTAAAAACAGCTGAAAAAATGAAAAATAAATTTTTGAATCAACACGTCACATAATTTGGAATTAATATTTTCTTGTATTATTAATTATGTGTTTACTCTTTTGATAATAAAAATGAAATGTACATATAATCCAGATGTTAGTGGACACTGTCTGCACTGTGTACTGGTCTGTTTATCTGTCTGTCTCTCTGTGACCACCAACAAACGGGTGTAATTACTGGCAGCCATTATAAATTCAGAATCAATAAAGGAGAAAATAGTTTTTTCTGAGTTTAAAAGTACTTATGGTATCATTCGATCATTCGGATAATCATTTCGAAATATTTTAAGCTTTTAAATTAAAAAGTATTATAAAATATATCAAATATTCTTTTGAACTAAGTATAAACAACTGATCAAGCCGCGACAGTCAGGTGAGGACGGGTTTTAATTGATTTTTTCAGGTACAGTGAATATGACATTATGGCTGACAATTAACTAGATCTGCACATAATTTGTTTACTTTAGAGAACAGCTATTCATTGCAGTTTACAGACGAATTGTTTTTTGAAAGCCCACCCAGTTTTATGCAGAAACAAGAGTGTTTTAGTAACTTTTTATTCCTATTTCCCCTCAAACAAGGCACAAAATAACTTGTATGAAGGAGTCCTATGTGGTGTATATTTGTGGAGAAACTCCAGTTTGTCTGTTCACATCACACTTAAACTTTTGCCTGTCAGTACAGTCAGCAAAGCAGGGACCAGAGACGGAAACCCAAAGTCTAGCAGATCGAAGGAAAAATCTATTAGTGTAAAAAATCTCTACCATATATTTTTTTTTGATTGCCGGGTTTGTAGGGAGTATGTGCGTCGAAGGTTACAAGATTTTGAGTCCGTCAGTTGTGTTGACAGAGCAGGACCGATCAGGTTGGCGATTAATCTTTGAAGTATGTCTAGAGCAGAAAGGTTGGTAGCAGATGCACATGTCTAAATATATACACGGGCGGATGGTGGCTTTGCAGGTGTACACGATATTCACAGGTGTCAGTAACTATCTAGAACGGTAGAGAGAGTCCACTTTCCTCACACCAGGCCTGGCAATGCACCCTATGTATCTGTTACGTTTTCTGTGAAGGTTATGCGAAGGAATTTGAACGAAGTATTTTCAAGTAATGTATAATTAGCCATGGCTATTTGTGGTTGAGAAGGTTTCTTGTAATTATTAAGGAAAATAATCTTAGTCTTGACAGCATTAAATGTTACCATATACTCTTGTCCCGATTAAACTAGAAACTTGACGTCTTTGCCTTAGTTATCATCGCTCCATAGAACGGATCGAACCTTGGACCTCCTAAAGTATTCGATATAGCAATGAGTTAATGCAGCTGCACATGAGTTGCGCAGTTTTCATGATAGAACTGTAAACTACATTCATTTACCTACGCAGCTAATATTAGAAAATGTCAAATTACACAGCGAAAAACCAACTGTCACAGGACAATACCATATACCAGATAGTCATAATAATCCATAATAATAACAGCAAATTGTTTTTCAGTAATTATATTCAACAAATAATCACTACTATTATATAAAAGTCACTTTTGTGTGTATGTGTGTGTGAGTTCCTTCCACATAGGTTTCGAAACGGTTGAGCCTTTCTTTTCCAAATTTCACACAAATGTAATGCATATATATATATATATATATATATATATATATATATATATATATATATATATATATATATATATATGGTGGTCGTCTTAGATATGCTTTTTACGAAGATGCATCCAATAATTATCGAACATTGAAAACATCCGATTTTAAGAATATCTTTCTTTCTTATAGATAAATAGGGAAAAATAATATTTTTTTTACCGTGGAACATTTTCTTTTACATCGGCAAAGGAGGATATAATAAAATCTAAACAAATCATTTCTTCTTAAAAAAATAATTTTTGCAATCTGGATATATATCCTAATGGTAGAGACGTTGACTACAGATCAAATGGCCCCATGTTCGAGCCGGGGTGTACCTTACCGATTTATTTTATTTTTCTCATTAATGTGTGCAATTTACGATAAAAGAAGAGGCAGTACTTAAAATCGCTGCAAATAATTACTTCGTTTGCATATTTTAAAACTAAATATTAATCAGAAGTAACTTTTTCATGGCTTACATCGTCAGACCAAAAAATATGCTTGCGTGACACTGTAAAAAACAACAACAACAAAGAAACACCGACAGAATTTGATGAACCACATTATCATTATTATTTATTTTATTTAAAAAAAAAATGAGAATTAACCTACCAAGCAAATTATTCTTCGTAATATATAATAATAAATAGAGGGTTGATTGTATAATAATGCATACGCAATCTGCATAAATTAAAATATATTTAGCGTATTGTACGGCCAAGCATAGCTGGGCGTCCATTTTGTATACAATAAAGTTATTAAAATAGCTAGTGTGCTTCCGTGTTAACAGAAAACAAAACAAAAAAAAACTTGGTTCAAAGTAACAGTTTCGGATCTGAAGGAATGAAAGTGCTACTCAATAATCTAAAATACACAAAAATGAACTATTGATTCTTTCAACAGTTTCATAGTCTTAAAAAATTTAGCATCATAAACAATATTACTGTAAACATTTAATCATAAATAAACAAATACAAAACATAATATAGAATCCTCTATAATTATTCGTAATTGACAACGGATTAATAGAGGGAGATTATTGCTTTTATCGCTAGAAAAAAAAATAGAAAGCTAAACAGTAATTAGATAAAGCCACTTGATGCGTGAGAGCTGTTCTTTGGTTTTTGCTTAATGTCCGGCAATTAAGTGTTTTGGCAGCTCGATAGGCGACGCGCGACGGCCATCGAATTTTCCGTTTGACAGTAATTGAAAAAATGCCGTTGGGTCTGTTGGAAGTAAAAAAAAAAAGACGCGGAACAAGCGGAGAAGATATAAAGCCCGCGGCGTTTGCGGCAAAGGCACTTATTTTCAAGCGCCTTTACTTATGTTAAATATAAGGAATACTGTACATTATTTTCAGTGTCAGATTTTGATGGCGTTAGAAAAAATTAAAATGGTAGTTATATTAGTGTATATATATATATATATATATATATATATATATATATATATATATATATATATATATATATACATATATATATAAGTGTGTGTATGTGAGTATTTGTGTGTGAGTGTGTGTGTGTGTATGTAAAATAGAGAGGACGATTCATATATATTGTAACAATACATAATATTGTGTCTGATTATACACAGAATAAAATACATATATTCATATATATTTATATACAAGCCTGTATAATATTATTTTAGGTAACCACGCACTATGTTATGAGCGAATATAATATTTAATGTATCGATTTTCAATATTTCCTTTAAAGTGATTAAAACGTCAGTATAGATTAATAGTGACTAATGAAAATATATACCTAATCAAGAAACTACGAAAACATTTTCAGGTTGTGTGTATATATATATATATATATATATATATATATATATATATATATATATATATATATATATATATATATATATATATATAAAATGGATAAACAGACAAGTACACAGTATACACTAATTAATCTGGGTAAAATGTGTATTTTATTTTTATTATCAAAAGAGTAAACGCATTAGTAATAATACAAGACAAATATAAAATTCCCAACTATATAGATTTTAAAATTTAGTCTTTTAGATGTTTCTAATAATCCCAACATTTTAAAATGTTATCGAAGCTTCCTCTCCTGCATAGATATATGATATCGCGATATAATATACTATATCACTTATTATATCGGTTATATATTACATTCTAATATATTGTAGTATAATATATATATATATATATACATATATATGTTTTATTTTTTATTACCGTTATATCTGTTTGGTTACATATGTTTCAGGTGTTGAGCCATGTTTACGATCTAACAGCCTGACGAGGCTGTTAGATCGTAAACATATGTAACCAAACATATGTAACCAACAGATAAAACGATTATAAAAAAAATAAAAAAATAAAACACATATTTGCTCTGCAATAGTATTGTGCACTCTCTTCAGGTGTTTACTAATTAACAGTTTTACCAAATATATATATATATATATATATATATATATATATATATATATGATTTTATCACGCTTTGACATTAAAATATATGAATATTAACAGTATATTTTTCTATTTAATATTTGTTAAAACGAACTTCTCTATATAGTCAGTCATCGATATTCTATGTCCTACAGTAACATTTTCTAATTCGCATATTCCTTTGAGAAAGACCCATTAATTATTCCCTTATTCGTTTTTATGGTTTCTATTTTAGATGATTGGTGTAATTTTCATTCGTTGTTTTTATGTTTCGCAGGATTGCGTAGAGTTTAACATGAAAACCTTCTTGCAAACGGAAAATAAAACATTACTCTTGCTGTCTTTACTGAAACTCGCTTAATTTTTAACCTTTCTATATATTTGTCGGTAATTCAAACAGTAAAAACACTGGTGTGATAAATATCGAATAGCGCTAAGACATCTGGTTTCTATTCTAGTAGATGTTACCGAAGACATATCTCTTAATAACTTTTTAAAAGCATTATTTGTTCTTGCATAATGCTCATCAGAGAATTAGATCCATAATTATAAATAAGCACTTACACACACACACACACACATACACATACATATATATATATATATATATATATATATATATATATATATATATAATTTAAAAAAAGTAGTCCAAAGTTTAGAGCGTTAGTGAAACAAAGTCGTTACCATCGTCTCGATATACTCTGAATTATTTATCAAGGATTATTTTGCTAATTCTTTAAATTGGTTATATCGTCATGTGACATTCATACAAGAAATTCATTTCGCCGTTGTAGGTTGCGTACGATGTACTAGTTCTCTGAGAAATGTTCCAAAGAACTAAGTTAGTTAATAGATAAGTTAGGTAATAGATAACCCACATCAAATTCCCAATAGTCAAATATTTAGATAAAATAGGCCATGCTGTGTGTAGTATAAAACTATTTATAATATTTTAAATATTGCAATAGACACCAAATTCTCGTACACATATGCGCAAAAAGAAAAATGATGCTAAAATTAAACACACAAAAAACGTCTCACTCTGATGTGTGGTTCTTGAATAGTTTTATTTGGTTTACAAATCCGGAATATTTTACTTAGAATTATTTAGAGACAACCCGACATTTCCGGGTCGTAAAATACGCATAAATATTATATTTTAATCAATGCAACTGTCTTATTAAATATAAACAGAAATACCGTAAGTATCAAACGTAACGTTCAATTTCATTAAATAATGAATTTAAAAATAAAAACGTAAAAATTTGACACATATGCATGTGAATATTATCTTTTATCTAACCATTTCATTTCTTCTAAGGATATAAAAAGAACACGCGATCTGTGATTGAAACCAGAGCTTCTTTACTGTGAGTCAAGTATGATAACCATAAGACCAGCTTGGCCCGAGCTATAAATTATCTATTCAAACCTACTTAATCTTAAAATAACGAAGATGTCATGTTTCAGAACAGGGTAGGCACAGTCGTAAAACAGATGCCAAACAGATAAGGATCCGATGACACCCAAGTACAATTTTTTTTTTAATTTTGACCCTACTAGCAGCCCTTTTTCCACAGAGAAAAATAACCAAACAATTTTCCACAATACTTTATATACCAAATTTCAAGTCAAAAATTCTTTGAGTATATAGGTTGAGAGTTGTTCTTTACAACACACGTTCTGATTTTTATAGATATACTAAAAAATGTACTAAATGTTAAATGATTTTATTTCTAACCCCTTTTTAACTCTTAAAAACAATTTTAACTAGTTAAAACTCTATAAAATAATTTTAACTAGTTAAAACTCTATAAAATAAGGCCCGTAATAAATCCAATCATTTGAGGCCCCTAGCTCCGCTTTGCGACTATTAGTTTTGGGTGACGTAGGGTTTGAAAATATGGACACAGACACACAGACAAATCGATAGACAGACATACAGACCGACAGACACATACATATACCCGTTTATATATTAGATTAGCTAATACATTTTGGCATAATAAAATCATAGGAATGCTTATAGTTTTTTTAGGGCGTTAAATAAGCATATATGTATTTGACAAGTATAAAGTATTTTTCACGCGAGACACAATATTTCTTCTCTACTGAGAGCGGTTTCTACGCCATTAAAATTAGCTTAAGCGAATCTAACATGTAAACGCAAATATTCGAAATGTGACCACGAATATTATAGTGTGGTACTTTTGCCGCAGCAACGAGTTTTCCGCTCAAATGTAGGAAAATAATATTTTAAGCAATATTTCTATAATTCAGTGTTTACTAGTGAGAATCCTATGTACAAACCCATTATCAGAGTGTACCGAAATGAAAGAATTGAGCGTATATGCATATACACGCAGTTTATTTGCTGAATTTACGACTCATCTTTCCAGTTTAGACAGAGCAGATATCAAAGACGATATTTAAATCATTTTCATGAACACAAGTATCACACAAATTTTTGGCGATAATTTAATAAAATATGCTGCTGACAGTATCTTCAAGTCCCGTTTGTTTGCAAATAAACCTGTTATATGGTTTTGTAATGCTTGAGTGTGTCGCAAAACTGGTATGTAATGTATAACTAGCGTAAAATTCGGTTGTATATCTAATCACTCGTACGCGTGTAAATGCTAAAGTCTGGCTGTATACGAACTTGCTAATATTTCTTGTGGTAAGATGTTGTTTTCACTTTCTTCTCCGTTTAGATGAAAACTTGATCTTATTAAGGAATTCGATCCGCAAAACAGGGAACATTTTTCGGGTGCGGTTAAAATAAAGGGCAAAGTTTAGTCCGTGTCGTGACAAAAAATGGACGCAGCTGTTATGGCTACTAATAGGATCATCTCAGGAGAATTGCATAAAAACCGCTCGTTTGGGAAAATAACTTAATACATACAGGGTGTTCGAAAAATGCAATGTATTTACAATAAAACACTACAATTTCCAATTGTAAAATGGATATGACATTATGATGAGCGATTTCTAGTTTTTTCAGTTTAAAAGTTGGATGTTATTATTCATTTGATACGAAACAAAACAGTTTTCCTTAATATAACCCCTAATCATGAGTTCCTATGTGCATTTGGCAAAATTAAGACAACATAAATTAATGTGCATCATTTTTGCTCAGTGTAACCTATAATTGTTAGTCTCGTCTATATAATATTCTGCTAGATTTTTCCTTAGTTAGTCTGTGCATTACTCTTAAAAATACGGTCGTTGTAGGTCGGAATCGCCAAATTCGCCAAATCTGGCTTTACAAAGCGGAATATGTCAACTTCTTACAATAATACGAAAATGAGATAAGTTTTATGTAAGAACGTTTTCGAATATCATTATAATAATATATGCCCATTGTTGGAAATGTATGGGAAAAGAACTCGCATTAATTCCGACGTACTTTGCTTCTTCTCCGACGAAATATGTCAGCGAAACTTTACGTAAAAATAGAACAATTTAAAGGTGGTTTGGTTGTTTTTATTTTACGGCATACCAGCCATTTCCAGGTTTTTTAGTGCCGAATCCAGTGATTTTGAAGAACAATCTTTTAATAGAGTATATTTGTTCTTTTCAAGTAGGTGACTATTACACCCATAGTTGGTACCCTAACAGGTATTACCATTCCGGGTCTGAGTGGACCTGGGAGCAATGGTAGTTAACGGAGGGCTCCGCACTCAACAACCATGGCAGGTGCTCGTCTGAACTCCAATCTCTTGTCCCCCCTCGACAATCTTTCACGAAAAACACCCGTCTAGCTGAATCCACTGTGAAAAATTTCCTCCCCTCTATATCTGTGCCTAAATCAAAACTCGGATTCCATGAACAAAGCTTCTTCCTTAGAACTGCACGCCTGTTGAACTCTGTTCCGTCTGCCTGCTTCCCACTGGACTACAACTTGGATGTCTTCAAGTCCAACGTTAACAAATTCCTAATGAACCGCCCCCTTAAGTAAACACTTCATCAAATCTCCACACTAACGTAATGTACTTGCAATAACACTTATCCCTGAGTGGCTCCCGGGCCTTGATAAGTGGTGATCACTGTGTAAAAAAAAAGCCCGCAAGCTGGGGCCTGAACATCGGATATAGTTTAAGGTCATATCCAGGACCGAACATTTGGAAGGAAAAAAGAAAGTAACATTACCTTTTTTCGAAATGTAAGAATGGTGGATTAAATTTAAAATGTTCTTCTACAATATAATTTCATAATTTGCATTGAACTATGTGGCATAACATTAGTCTCTGAGTATTTATTAGTACTTATTAATTTGTTTTATTTAATCGGTTCTGTATATAAAATACGGTGGACAATATTTCCATAAAAATGTTAATAAACTCATATTTGCTGCGTGATATTAGTATTATTGAAAAAATCTAATCTTCTGCGCTACTAAGAAAAATATCAGGTTCATGAAAACATATTTGCTGATTAAATATATTTCCCTTTTCGTGAGACTTCTAGGAGTTCTGCTACATTTTATTATTATTACTATAATGTGTAATATCCGAAATTTCAAACTTAAGTTAATAAATTTACGTGGTCAACGCCGTGAGACGGGATGGATAGTTTAATATTATTATTTGATATTCAACATTTTACCGTCCCATAGATTTATTAAATGAAGCATTTCTCCCGGCTAACATTCGATGTTTCTGTCTCACACTGTATTTCAACTTTGTTAAGTAAGATTTGTGGAGAATTTCGAATAAAAAAAGCTCCGTGGACGAAACCAAAAGGCTCTTGATGAAGTGATGCAATCCGGGTGTACGCAAGAAGGCAAGTTTCTTGTCTTGAGACATTTAAATAGTGGTTTTTCGTGTCATAGAAGGTAATGATGCATTAATAATCTGGGTATATTGCTAAGGATATTATGTCCACTATATCTAATATATTTATGAAGCAGATAATTCTCTGTTCAAGTTGTGTTATAGAATATCATTATTACTAAAAGCTTATTGGTTTGTGAGCAAAACAAAATTCATCTATTTAATTCTCATAAAAATATATTAACTATCTCCTACGTTTTATTGTAACCAATTTTTAATTCTATAGAAATGCACCTCATCTTTTAATGAGTGTATTATAAATGAGATAACATGTTTTCAGGCAGAGTATCATTCCAAAAGTAAATCGTCTTATTCCCAAACTAAAAATATTAAATGAGCTACAAAGACTGGAGTGATATACAAATCTGCGACATTTGCGCTCCAGATTATATTTTTCTACACAGTCAACACCAGAATTAATGATCTTTTTACAGCGATTTACGAAGGCTGACGTTGTAAAAGTATTATTTTTTTCCAAAATTCTCTTCGTATCCAATTGAATTATTTCTGTATATTTTTATTCTTACTCCTTTCCTCTAGTTTAATCACTCATGGAATGTTCGAACAATATAGGAAATATTACAAAATGCCCAGAAAGCATGACATTTTGAATATATAATTTACAACATCAACGATGAAAGAATTAATGGATGAGGAAACGGCTTATCAAAATATGAGTCAACATTTTTAATGTATATATATGTACAATAACTATATAGTACTATATTACCTTACACGTAATATATATATATATATATATATATATATATATATATATATATATATATATATATATAGCAGTTCAGCTCGGCTTTGCTCGGGTCCTATTTACTGTTCATAACTTTATGTGCTAGTTATAGGTATATATATATATATATATATATATATATATATATATATATATATATATGTATTTAAACTTTCAGATTCTCCCAAACTCTTGTATATAGTTAAACTTTTCAGATTCTACCAAACTCTTGCGCCAATTTTGGGTTTAAACACAGTCTGTTTAAGATGTAGGTTTCCTGGACATGAGTCGACATTTTTAATGTATATATATATATATATATATATATATATACACATATATATATATATATATATATACATTAAAATAAAAAAATACATATATATATATATATATATATATATATATATATATATATATACATTAAAAATGTTGACTCATGTCCAGGAAACCTACATCTTTAACATACTGTATTTAGACCCAAAATATGCGCAAGAGTTTGGTAGAATCTGAAAAGTTTAACTCATTCAATCTTGACCTCTTGACAGCCAAATTTTCGACCAAAACCGAATTAAAATGTTTGCTGCATGTCTGACCGCCCTTATGAAATATTTCAAATGTTTAGACATACAATTGGCTGAATATTTTGCTACAGAACGTAAAGGTAAAATCTTTGGAACTTTTACCCCTTTGCAGCCAAACTCTCGATCAAAAGCCGATTAAATAGATTGCCCTATATCTGAATACACTTTATATAAAATTTCAAATATTGAGACCAAGAATTGGCTGAGTAATTTGATAGAGACCCCAGACATCACTTTTTTAAACGTTGACCCTAATTTTGACTTCTATACATTTATTTTCTTTTGGCTCACATCAAATTTGATCTATGTACAAGTAACCAACATCTATAATTTCACGTGTTTAGACCAAAATTAACTGAGGAGTTTTGTAGAGTTTTGTAATGTCAAATCGTTGAACTTTAATCCCTTAACAGCAAAATCTCTGGCTAAAAAAAACGATTAACAAGATTTTTCCAAATCTCAATACCTCTTATCTCAAATCTCGAGTCTGTAGTATGAAAATTGACGGAGTGGTAAGGTAGGAAAATGTACATACACATACACACACATACACACACATACACTTACACTTTTATAGATATATAGATATAAGTAAATAAAATATGTGTACAGATACGCAAACGTATAAATTGTATATATATTTTTATTCAAGTAATGATTTTCATTTAATTTTAAAAGATCAAAGAACACGATGTTTATTTTTTTTAATATTTCGAGATAAAATCTCTTGATTACATGAAGATATGACAAAATGTATTTTCTCATGAATATCTATTATCTCTTATAAAGATAGTAAAGTAGGTATTAAAAGCAAGAGTAAGAAAAGGTAATGATTTCCGACTCACTGAAATTAAATCGAAGATGAAATTAGTCGACACATTTTTGAAAAAAAAAAATCACCTAAGATAAACGCAGACGGCCCAGTGATCCAAATGATACAAACATTTCTGAGTAGCCCCCTAGTCATAAAATATTTTCTTACTTCTACTAAGTATATATATATATATATATATATATATATATATATATATATATATATATATATATATATATATATATACAGGGTGTCCGTAAAGTTACTATACAGTCTTACAAGTTACTATACAGGCACCCTGTAATATATTAACAGTACAGTAAGATATTGTATTAAAATATTTATTTGTAACAAAAGAAATACAAAGAAATAACACCTTTATGCTTGATTAAATAAACCTGTAAAAAAATAAATATTAACTATTAATACAAATATAATACAATAAAACAATAAGACTGTATAGTAACTTTACGGACGCCCTGTATATATATATATATATATATATATATATATATATATATATATATATATATATACATATATATATATATATATATATATATATGTATATATATATATATATATGTGTGTGTGTGTGTGTGTGTGTGTATATATGTATGTATGTATACATGTGTGTGTGTTTACTGTGTATAGGTGTTTACTCTTCGAGGGCTGAAATGAAAATTATATTTTCAAACGTACCTACAAATTTCCCCAAAGCACTTAAACAAATATTTTGACTGCGTTTTAGAAAGAAAAAAGTAAAGAAAGCTAATTAGGAGGAAGAGACTTGAACTAATAATAAACTTATATAATCTTTCAAGAAATACATTTTGGCAACTCTGAGAAGCTATCTGCTTACATATGACCTACTTATATAAGAACAAGATCAAGGATATAAAAATAGGGTATTTATATATGTACTGGAACATTGCACGAACCAGGTGTCGTGTTTGCTACATATTACGAAACGAATTTCTCATAAATGTTCGGTATAGTTTGACCAACTATGGTGGATACTTGTGCAGAAATGTCGTTATTATTTCCATACCATTATTTACATGGTGTTTTCTAAATGTTTTACAAATTCACATGAAAGTTTCATTATGAAAATATATTGTAAATATTGGATTTCACTTGAAAATATTTTATAAAAACAACAATAATTTGAACGCGTTTCTGGGTGCTTTTATTTACGCTCCACATTTCCTTGTGGCGATCGCGACCGAGCAGAGATTTGCAAGAAATTCGCCTCGTAATATGCACAATTACGGACTTCAGGTTCTTATGATAGACTAGCACTAATAAACAATGAAAGGCAATACTTTGTCTGGCCGTACAAAACAATTTAATGTAGTACATAATATACACATGTTTAGCAGATAATGGAATATACGTATCAATAAACAAACGATTACAATTTCGAATCAAGTGAATACAATAACAAGCATTGATCTCGACCATCAGAAAATGGGGAAATTTTTAGTTTCGAAAGGACATTTTTAAAGACAAAAAGAAGTGATGTACTGTAACAGTAGCGAAGATGTTATGAGTGAGAGTCAGTAGGCGGGAGACACTCATTCGAACATGTAGTCTACAAAATAGTTAGTCTTGGGGCAAGAGAGCATTACGTAGAAGCCGTGATTACAATAAGGTTTGAAGACTAAAATAAAGTTGTCATTGGAACTATAACAAATGTTATGCTTATAGAAATTCGCGTTTAAATCAAGTATCAGAGCGATCTTTGTTCCAGCGTCAACAAGATAAGTGTGAATTAAAAGTCATAGCGGCGACGAAAGAACACGATAGAAGATATGCATGATAATTTCCATATGTTTATTATCTTTGCTTACAGAGCTGAACCTGCCATGTAAAGTGAATGTTTACTGTAGCACTGCTCTTCGTATTTAATGAATAAGTGGTAAGATACACATGCATTGAAATTCAGTATCTACGTGAAATAGAACCAATGATATAAAGAAATGTTATGCAGGAAAAAATTGATGAGTATATAACGTAGACGATTATATACATGCAATGAGAGCAGATGGATGCATTTAAGCGTACAATGTCGGATGAATTTAGATTTATTTATTTAATAAAAAGGAGTAAAATATTTTTTAATCATTTTTACAAAGTCCAATTTTTAAAAAAATATTTTGATAATACGTTAAAAGATCAATCAATAAATATTTACAAGCTTCTTATTTCTTTAGTATTTAAAGAGTTTTACTAACTATAATATTTTCACAACCTCCATTTGCAAATTTCCATCATTCATATTTGCATTAGACGTGAATTAATATAAATATGCACAAATTCAACACGATTACATTAAAATCGCTTTCTTATTAAGATCTCTTAATTGTAAGAGAGATTTTAGACATTTTCTAAAATCAATTTATCTGATATTTTTTTTATAAACATACGGTTTAGAATAATTATATCTCGATGTTAATATTAGCAAAGAAACATTAAATAAGTTCAAAATTGTTCCGTTCGTACAATTAATAGATATAAATCAATAACCCATTTGTTACTTATATATGATTCATTATATGCACTCACTTCGGTTTCCAGGAAAAATAACTATTTTAGCATTATATACATGTTTCTTGGCCCTGTCGGTGGGGCATTAGAATACGCCGACTGCCCCCCTGCAGAGGGTAAAAGTCCCTCAATGGGAGTCCTGGATATGACCATAAACTATATCCAGTGGTGAGGCCCCAGCTTGTGGGCTTTGGGGAGTGTGGAGCCACCCTTTAATTACCATTGCTCCCAGGTCCACTCTGACCCGGACTGGTAGTACCTGTTAGGGTCCCAACTATGGGTTAAATAGAAACCGACGTGAAAACAACAAATATATTCTATTAAAAAAAATTTTCTCCAAAATCTTTGGATTCGGCATTCGGGGTTGATATGCCGTAAAACAAAAACAACCAACCAACCAACATGTTTCTTAAAAAAACCTACTGATACGTACGTTCAACGAAAATCGTTTCCATAGACCCTGATTTGTACTAACAACGGCGTTTATAATATTAATCAAAAATATTTGATATTAGTCAATTTAATTTCCATACAGGACCCCCCCGTCAATTATCGTCCAGGGGTACATTTCTATTGTCTTCTAGCCTATCAATGAAAATTATTTAGCATAATGTATTTGTTATTTTACGCAAAACCATATATGATATCTGTTTCGAAAGTTTACGAAGTCAAGTCAAGTGATGTATATAATCAGTAATTAAGAAACTTATTAAAGTTTATCGTATAAGTTTATTAGAAAGGCCTGGTCATTTCATATATAATAAGGGGAATAATAACGGATAATAAAGTACGATACAACTACTCTCCTAATCAAAAACACAAAGTCCATTTGAGAAAATTAGTTACTCATAACAAGTATATTACTGTCCGTTTATCATCAATGATTTAACCCAGTTAAAACGATTTCCTTTATAATAAATAATAGCTTCCTTTGGTGATATACAACGAATAATTCATTTTATAACGAAAATATGTACCATACATGCGAGAAGGTTATTATACCCTCTTTACCACACATATTTAAAAGAATATGCTAAATGATTGATGTAACCAATGCTAATCGCCCACGAAGTATGGGCACGGTCAAATATTTAGATAGGCACTCCCCACAAATGGACATGTTACGGTATTAAAGATATAGCAGACGAGTAAATATATTTTAATGCTCCCTTATTTAAATATATTTCATTGTAGTCATAAAAAAATAGTCAACATCTGTAAACCTTTCTAAGGACATTCGAAGTTATACATACATACATATATATATATATATATATATATATATATATATATATATGTATATATATATATATATATAAGGTCAGGTTGCGACTCTCTTTCCCTTTCATTCAATGTATATGCGCTCAGAAGGTTTATATACATATACAGTACGCAATGAGATGTGGGATACGCTCACTAGAAAACGAAGCTATACAAACGAAATCAACCGCAGGCTAATTGTATCCGCAATATTTACTACTGTGGGCTATAATTTCTTCCAGACGGTCTGTTTAAACTTAGCCGAACTCCAAAATAGAATTATATATTCAAACAAAATCGATATTATTATTTATTTTATTAGTCTTTTCTCAGTATTATTTTTTATAATCATTATAAGTACAATTATCATCATCATATTGTCTTTAACATTGGTATATTTTAAATCGTATTTTTCGAGGAAACATATTTTAATTTCAAGAAGTGATTTCTATTTTCGCTATAATTTTTATTTATACAAATTCTATTCTAGTCTGTTGCTTTTTGTGTCTACTTGTAATTTCCCTTTTCAGTCATTTCATTTTTAACCCCTGTGTTCTATGGTTTGAAAAGATGCTTATCTCACTATCTGGGTATGAGTAGTCGCCATATTATGTGAGTTTATAGAGAAAACGTTGTTGTTAACTTTTCTGCTTCCGTAGTCTATTTCAGCAATTTTTGTGAGTTTAAACAATAATGTTCTACTTTATATTGTCCAGTTATCTATTATTAATAGCGTTATCAGATTATATTATTACGCTTCCAACCTCAGGTTTCTTTCGTGGTTGCATCAGTACTGTACAACGTAATAATCTACTATACCTTTTTTTATTTCAGTTTCACTAAACCATGTTTTCCACGGGTTTTGAAAATAACAATACTAAATATGTCCCGGCGGTGCCCGGTATAACGTTTCATTCCTTTAAAAAATTACATAAAAGTCGAAAAGAAACTCAGACATGTGCATGGGAGTATTTTTTTTTTCTAAACAGTTAAAGAAATACTCAGGCTGAGATTGAAATCTAAAGACCATGAGTCAAGTACGATAACCACAATATCATCACAATATTTAAAATGTTTTCAAACTTTCTCATTCTTAACACATTGTAAAGGATTAGCTTATGTGCAGCCATGACAGATAAAACTCACACAGTCTCTACGTTGCATGTAGAGCTGTACAGCTCGTATTTTTAATTTTTTTCTTCAGGACTTTCTTTCTCTATAACAACAAAATGAAGGAGAAAAAACTACGAACTGACTAACTACCCTGATGAAGCGATTTTTAGCGAAATATTGGACTTACAACACCAACAAAAGAACATAAAAATGATTTTATCATTTTTATGACACCTAAAGTTTTCCAAATATTCAAATTTCTATTCAAAACAGGTGTCTTCAAATAGTGTGCAACTTTTGTCTTATTTTATATTCCTGCTCGAACTGTACAGCTCGTACTTTTAAATATCTTCTCCAGGACTATCTTCGTCTATAACAACAAAATAAAGAAAAAAAATTACGACCTGATCAACTACCCTGATGGAGCTATTTTTAGTTAAATATTGGACTTACAACACCAACAAGAGGACAACTAATTTTATCATTTTCCTGACACCTAAAGTTTTCAAAACATTCAATTACACACACACACACACACACACACACACACACACACACATATATATATATATATATATATATATATATATATATATATATGTATGTATATGTATGTATATATATTATACAGCAAGAAATACTTATTAATACTTTATCTTTTATACTCCAAAAGTTCAACGACAATTTTTCAATATGCTTTTTTCAATAGCAATTACTAATTTTTTCATAGTGCTTTTTTGCTAACAATCTTCGTGTAGTTTTTTTTTAGTATTCTTTCTTGCTTTCGTAGTTTTTACCTTGAATAATGCTGGTAATGCCAAAATCTACTACTGAGTTTTTAATTCTTAAAAGTATTATTAAATCCTAACCTTCAATAATGCTGCATTTGTTTGCGTTTTTTTATTTCCAATGTTTATTTATTGTTTTATTTTTCCAAGTTTTCACTTTTAGTAAATGTAAGGGTTTGTAATATTTTTGGTTGTATTCTTTTCATTGAACAACCATCTCGATCTAGTCTTGTCTGTTTCTGCACTCCGTTTGAACTTATGTTTTTATGAAGTTCATTTTGATCGCTCTGGTTTGTGATTCAATTTGTCATTTTCCTAGCATCGCTTTGTATTTTTGAGCGTCTCTTTTTTACACAGTTTTGTAAATTATACATGTAGTTTCTTATTTTTCTCTTTTATTTCTTGCCTTTTTGTTTCTAGTTTTGTTGCTCTGTATGTAGTTGATTTAGTTCATTTATCGCACCATTCACGCGTTCTTATTTACTGACTCAACCACTGTCTTGTATTTGACACCATCTGTCTCATAATGCTGATTCTTTTACAAGACGTATGTAACATTAAAGTTAATTTGAAAGGAAATCCATCCATCACACGAGGCAACTAAAAGAAAATAAAGATTCCGCATTTCTGTCAGTTTGATCTCTACTTTTCTGTTCGGAGTTCTTGATTGTTATAAAAAAATATCTTCTTACTTGAATCGCTCACATTTGTAAAAGTTTGCCATGCAAATTTAAATTTCTTGGTTTGGAGAAGTAAGCAATGTTTCTGCGTTAATGACAGACTATTTGCGTAACGCTGTCCGGAAAGCAACACATCGTCTCAGTCGCAAAGTAGACAAAGAACAGAAAAGAATTTCAAAGTTTTTTTAAATTTTTTGGTACAACGGCATTTATTTTCTTAATCTCCGGTTATGTGTGACTACTCCTTACGGCTGTGACGTATTTCACGTGATTGTTTACTCTAACGTGGTCTCGAACGTCATCAATTCTCTAACGTGCTTTATTTCATTTTTTTCATGTTTTTCTTTACCGGTGACGTCATTTCACATGCATTTTCATACACCCCTCTGCGCTCTGTTATATTTGTTCTACGTTGTATGTTAACTGTAAAACCCAGGCTAAGACTTTATTTTATAATATTAAACATGGTAAGGTTTCTAATTATACGTCCTTTACTGTCGTTACAAAAATAAAATACTGCATAAATTCTTAATGTGCTAATTCAATAATTGACATGTTCCTAAAGATAGTGCTGATATATTTACTTCCGCTTACCTTATGAAATCTAGAAAATAAATCTCACCTTTTTCTTTAAATGCATGCCTGCATGTATGTATGTTTGTATGGCTGCGTAAAATCTTCGACAGAGGCGAGGGATTATTACGAAGTCGGTATCGTTTTAAATCTTGATCCTTCGGACGACAAATATCGAAAGATTGACTAGAAACATTAATTCTTTCACCTTCAACTGGGCACTTTTCTACAGGGAGCTGTCATTTTTTTTCGCAGATATTTTCGAAAGACATCCCTTTTCTCGAAGAACTAGTCTTAATTTAAACTTTCCTCCCTTCCGGTTTGGCAATGGGCGCAACGGCAAAGGCGTTACTTTTGTGTTTACGTTCTTTCCCTCCTTCGCGGTACGGGTTCAAGCCAGCCTGGCCACTACTACTTTTTTCTTTTATTTTTTTGCTAAACACCCCTCGAAACTCTCGGGCAACATCGGCCACTCAGGCTAGTCTATAATATAAATTTTCCTGTCTGTTTAAATGTATGTCTGTATGTTTGTATGTCTGCCTAAAACTTTTGACAGAGGCGACCGAATCCAATTGGCGATATGTGTAATGCCCTGAAAACTGTCTGTAACAAACTGTCTTGTGTTTTTATGAAATTATGAGAAGGTATATGAATGATATTAATGCGGCATGAATGAAATCTCCCTTATATTCATAAACTAAATCAAGGTAACGTATTCTTCAGAATATGTCGGTCTTGTGTAATTGATTACGAAACTCTATTAAACCGAATTCTCATTCGTCTGGATGTAAACATCCATTAACTACACCCTTAAGAGAGCAACACTTCGATTTATTAACAATAAAAACGACATAAAATACGTGCCACTAGTTTTCACACTTATCTTAATATTTATATAAATAATGTTTACATCCATGAAGTTAATATATAGAAAAATTACAGAAAGGTAATTTCCTAAGCTATATAGTTAACAGAAAGAAAGCAAATGAAAATAATGATCGGAATAAAAAAAGATATAAAGCGACGACAGAAGTTGAGAAAAGACAGGAAAAGTCTGATTTTGGACATAACGTGTGATTTATATATATATATATATATATATATATATATATATATATATATATATATATATATATATATATATATATAAAGAAAAATAGAAAGATAGAGAGATAAATAGATAGATAGATAAGAAAAGAAGGGAAGAGAATGAAAGAAGATATATATATATATATATATATATATATATATATATATATATATATATATATATATATATATATATATATATATATATACACTAGTAGGGCAACCGGTTTTGAATAGTCGTAAAATATCGTACATTTAAAAAATAAATAAATTTTGATTTGGTTTTTCTTATTACAGGGCTAATTTTCTATGGAGTTTTATATTGTGTCAAACGTATAGTAGTTATTTCAAAGTTTAGAAGCAATATATTTGTTCCATTATTTAGTATCGACACCAAAACAAAATCATTTTTACCCTCTGGGCTAACAACGAATTGCTTGGAATTTTCTTTCTAAAAATAGCCGAATTTATCGCGTAAATGCATATTTGCATACATGTAGAAGTAACATTTTTAGATGAGATTTCCTATTTATTGTTATCAGAGAGTCAAAGGGATATCGATTATTCGTAGAGTAGTTTGATAGATACTATTTCCTTCACAAACACCCGGGCAATTCATATACATATATATCTATAAACCTATAAATGTGTTTCTTTTCCTGTATTAATATTAAAAAAAAATTCTGCTTATTTAAAAAGAAAATGCAACTTTTTTATATATATGGCTCGTGAAATTGCATCTACCAACAAAAGTTCATATAAATTAGCATATTTTTTTAAACATTATTTTTAATTATTCCCCTATTGAATTTTTCGGTTTTCTGGTGGAATGATCTTCTTTAGTTTATTATTGCATATAATTATATACATGCAGATATTGTACATGATTTATATTTGCGTAATATTTGCGTAAAAAATTATAATAATCACGAACCTCTTTCTATGCATATTTATGTATGCGTATAATATATATATTTGTTTAAAAAACTTTGCCTGCCAAACTCGTCTGTCAGTTTTTCGTCTACACAAATGAAACATAATATTTAAGGTATTCAAACGATATGAAACTTTATAACTTGGTTTTAGCCCGGGAAAATCTGTGCAAAAATGTGAAAATTAAAAAAAGGAAATTCATCAAGTGATGGCCGGACGATGGCATTACGAATATTCATGCGTAACGTAATAGCTGTTACTTCATATTTTAATTGTAAGCCTACCAACAAAAATGTTCTCATAGATCAGGAATTAACGTCAAAAGAAAAAGTAAATCGTCCGCTAACATTTTTGGTTTTAATTCCCGGCGGTGGCACATGAGCCATTTTTAAATACTTTTTAAATCATTAGTATATACTCGAGCCAATATTATATAATACTATATAAAATGTATGCATTAATTAAAATTTATTTAAGTGTGCTTTATGACTAGGCAATGCGGGGTTGCCTGCTAGTATCTATATATAGAGAGAGATAAACATATATATATATATATATATATATATAATCATATCTATATAGCTGTGTACATGTACAGATATATATTTATACACACATACACACAAATATATGTATATATATATGTGTATATATATGTATATATATATATATATATATATATATATATATATATATAGGGTTTTATTATAGAGTGGGGAATACTTACTAGTAGATTGCTTTTTATATTCAACAATTCCAACGACAGTTATTACAAAATGCTTTGTAATATATATGCGATTCCTTTTAATATGCATTGATACAGAAAAAAAAGAATGATCTAAAATATTGTATAACGCACCGAAAGCATCCATTTTCATGCATAATAATATTTCCAGTCATAGCTAAAGTGCTTTTCTTCTATCAAGTGTGACTTGCTTGCTTTTATATATATACACAGTAATGATTTCTGATATAGCTAAAGTGTTTCACTTATCCTTATTATTGTTGTTTTTGTTATTATCATTATATTATTATTATAAATAATAATAATATTAATAATAATAATAGTGATAATAATAATAATAATAATAATAATGATAATAATAATAATAATAATAATAATAATAATAATAATAATAATAATAATACGGTAATTATTCTAGTTTGATGTATACATTAAATTCATGTATTCCTTTTAGTCTAGTTAATTTTTTTTTGTAATAAGTTTAGTATGCGACTTTCCTTATTTGCGTATGTTATATTGTATAGTATACTGATGGCTATGTGTTGGTTATCATGCGTAACTATGTTCAAGAATTTATACTCAATCCTTACACATATCTGTTCTTGGTATTTTCCCTTAAGTTAAGAAATGAAACTTAACTTTGAACAGTTCTGTTTTTTTTTTTTGCTTAATTTATCATATAATTTTTAAAATAGTAATCATTGGAGCATACTATCTGAATGGAGTCTACATTATTTGGCGTGACTTCTATATTTTTATTTTTAATTGTAATTTTCAAAGCCGCTTCGTCGTTTTAACTGAAATTTGTTTATGAAAATAATATTAATATAGTTATACGGCATAACTGTATATTGTTTTTCTATTTTTTATTTAAAGTTTTCATTCAAACCTGTAGATACACAGGAATGAACACACACACATTTACACACATGCATATATATTATGTATATATATATATATATATATATATATATATATATATATATATATATATATATCTGCATATATATGTATATATATCCGTACATATATATATATATATATATATATATATATATATATATACTAATGTATATTCTATTCTGTATTTTTAAATGGAATTTAAAAGGTCACATTTTAAATAAAATTCAAAATTTATATCTTGAATCAAAGAATACAAATCTAATATTTTTACAAGTTTAATATTTTTCTTTGTATGTGCTACAAAGTATGATCATTTTTAACGAATAAGAGTATTTTTGCTAGATATTTCCTTGAAGGAGATGTGCTTACATTGAAAACTCATGGGCTATGACATTAAGTAAAATTAGTATTCTTTAAATCAAGCAATGCATTTTATAATTTACTTGAAAATTAACCCTGTTCAATGAAATTTAAACATATAGACTAGAATATTTATTTACACTATCTAATACATCGAGCAATCCAATTTGACTGGGATTGCCTTATACGATTATTTCCCATTAACACTCTATAGGATTAAGAACCATCAGATTCCCCCACCTGTAATCTAATTCACTTCAATACTTTGAAGTATATACATATATATATATATATATATATATATATATATGTATATATATATATATATTCAGGTTTGAGATATTAAAAATAGGGACTTATGAATACAACGAGGTTGTTAGATAGTAGTCGATACAAAGATCAAAATATTTTTCGTTATTTATTCGAGGGTAAACAGTTACATTTTCTCGCACCAAAAAGCCATGTGTTTCACTCAATGAGACTTCGTCAGTCGACCCTGAACTATTCGACGCCATTCACCTGACGAAGTCTCATTGACTTAAACTGATAACTGTTTACTCTCAAATATATATATATATACATATATACATATATATATATATATTAATATATACCTGATAAAATCAATTATGATCGAAGCGATCTGCACATTGTAGCAGGATTTGGCTGTATTTATATAAAAAATAATAAGAAATATATATTTATATATATATGTTTATATGTTTATATATATATATATATATATATATAAGAGCAAATAGTTAATAAAACATGTTAAAAACACTTTGAAAAAGAGTTAAAAACATATTTAATTTGAAAAGGAAACCCTAAATAAGTGGATAGTCCTTAATCCGCCGAGTTTCGAAGAAATACTTTCCTTCTCAGCAGAGGGTAGGAATTAGCAAAATGTGGGATCGGATTTTGCATGCAAACGTATTTGATGAAACTGCAAATAAGTCAAAGACCTTACATTATAAAAAAATTGAAGCATAGGGAACAAGGTGAAGAAAAAGGTGATTTCACGTGAATGGATAGCCTGGTGAAAAGTAAAATATTCAATGACGGTAAAATCCAAACATTTATGTGCATATATATATATATATATATATATATATATATATATATATATATATATATATATATATGAATACCTTCCAGAAATTATCCGTGAGGGAGTAAGTTCTTTATCTACAGGGATGTTTCAGGAGAACCTCTCATGAGAATTATTTTCCACTTAAAGTATACTCTGACTAAATATTCAAAATTACATGATCTTCGACGAGAAGATGAGTAAGGCTAAGTGTATGGCTAGCGCACACTGAGATATATGAGAAATAATGCACCTTCTCCACGGGTTGTTACCTCAAGTAACAACATATATACCAGAAAAGAGGTATTACTGTATTGGAATCCAGTAAGACTAAGAGACTAAGAACTGCATGCTATAACATATTTAAATGGTCAGTTTAATATTTGTATAAACATCCATTATTTTCAGTGTTTTCTCTAGACCATCGGTCACATGATGTTATTAATTTCTTATAAAAATTTGCAGTAATTCCCTCCCATTCGTTTTTTTAAATCCCATAGATTGGTCCAGTTTGTCCGGTTTCTTTTCCAGGCATGTTCTCCAATTATCTTCCAAACATTTTCCATCGAAATCAGCTCAGAACTCCGAACTAGCCACTAGATTAGGTTGATTTCTTTTCTTTAAATGAAGTCATAACCTTCTGAGCCCTTTAGCAACGCCTATTAACTTACACTAAAAATAATACCTTCACAAAAAACTACATTATAATCTTGGTTCATCATGCTGTTGCAAAACCTCTTTGTACATTTCAACGTTGATATTCCCATGTATACAGAATAAATAGCTAACTTCTCCAGATGCATTGCGAAGACAATAATCCACCTGTTCAACAGTGTGCGTAAGTTTTATACATAGTATTCATTTATGCTCTAAAAATAATAATTTGGAATAGTAAAATAATTCAATAATTTAGTGATATCTGAACTCGATCATTACTGACGAAGAAGGAACAACCTACCCATGTTTATTTTTTTAATTACATTTTCACCCCAAATAAGGCACATTGCCCCTTTGTTGTAGGGGGGTTACTATCAGGGACATAGGCATCAGGGGTACTTTATAGGGAGTTGAGCAGCAAGATGTCGGTTCACATTACACTTGAACTTCTGCATGTTAGTACAGTTGGGAAAGCAGGGACCCGGAAGGGAATTCCAAAGTCTAGCTGTTCTGGGGAAGAATCTGCTGGAGTAGAAGATTCTCTTACATCTAGGGATCTCTACTGTGCATGAATGGGATTTAGCTGCTTGGCGGGTTTGTCGGGGGTATTTACGTCGAGGGGGCACAAGTGTTTGCTGTTCGTTAGAGCATCCACAGTTAAAGTACCTGTAGAACAAGCAGTGGGATACAAGGTTTCATCGATGGGACAGAGGCTGAAGTTTAGATGAAAGTTCAGGACCTATCAGATTGGCGACTTTCTTTTGAACCTTATCTAGGAGCGAGAGACTAGTGGCAGATGCACCAGCCCAAATATGACAACACTACTCCATTCATGGGCGAATGGTGGCCTTATAGAGGTATAGGATACTTTCGGGCGTTAGTATCTTTCTAGCACGGTAGAGTGAACCCACCTTCTTCGCAGCTGTTCTGGCAATGCTCTCAATGTAATTGCTTACACTCATGTTTCCTGTGAACGTTAGGCCGAGGAGTTTAAAAGATGTACTTTCCGATAAAGAGGCTTTGGCCATTGCTATTGGTGGTAGAGAAGGTTTCTTGTAATTATTGAAGGAAACGAGCTTAGTATGGGCGGCATTGAATGTGACCATCTATTTTTGTCACCTTTCCACTACAGATTGGAGGGCATCCTCTAGTGTTTCTGTCATGTCTTTATATATGTGTTCATTTGTTTTCCTGTCCTGTCTGTTATAGAGAGTGGTGTCGTCAGCATATATACTCATCTCACAAACAATTTTGTCAGGGAGGTCATTTATGAATATTACGAATAACAGAGGCCCAAGGATAGACCCCTGAGGCACTCCCGCATTTATATCATATTGGTTTGTTGATTAAATAACATTTAAGTGAAAATTTCCTTACCATGCAGATAATAATATAAAAAACCCATATTTCATAGAGATCGCATTTAAAACTATAATATAAAATATATGTATTTTTTACATAGGCATCACCACTTATCAAGGCCCCTTAGACCACACAAGGATAATGGTTAAGAGTGTGCAGTAGTTAATTGGACAATATAGTAATCGTTAGTAATGGAAATTCGGTAAATTTTTAAACTTAAGTGGAACGGTTCATCAAGAACTTGTTTACGTGGGACTTGAAGACAATCAGATTGTAGTTAGCTGGAAAGCAGGAAAAAGGAAGACAGTTCTACAGGCGTGTACTTCTAAGAAAGAAGCTTTGTTCATGGAATCTACGTTTAGACCATAGCACAGATAAGAGTGGGGAATTATTGATAGTGTTTTCAGCTAGACGAGTGTTTCTTGTGATAGGTTGGCGAGGGCGGACCATAGATTGAAGCCCAGTCGAGCACTTGCCATGAAAATAACGATAAAGCAGAGACAAACCTACAACATACCTTCTGTGAGATAATAATTGAAGACTATTATTTATTAGCAATTGGAATCGTTTATTCCAAATTAGATTTTTCATTTTACTTATTTAACGGTTTGACACTAATACTATTTTAATTGTACTTAGGTTGTTCTGACATCTACAAGATTAAAATAATATAATGAGCTATCCTCGGTGTGGATATTTATATTAAATCAGTGTATTTAAGTCATCATTATATCGCAAGAACCGGAAAAATTTTGTTATAAGAATTCGTATCCTCGATATTTTACTCATTGTAATACTGTCTGGAAGTATATAGGGTATTTATGAGAGGAGTCACCTGCAGGTTGCTTACATCGTAAGTAAATGTGATTCTGTGGGACAAACTGTATTCAGACTTTGAACACCCAAATCGTCAGTCAATATCGTTAACAAATTCACCAACGTCATTTCTCAGTCCATTTTAATAAGATTATTTTAATTTGTAGATTCCCTATTGCTTATTTGTGCGACAGATTCCACTTGGAAATACCATATGCATCTTAAAACGCGCAGTTTTAATGGTCGTATCTATAGAATATCTGCTTACTTGAAGTTCCTTGACGGCGAGTGCGCTGAAACACGAACGCTTGTTTAATATACCGACGCTACTTACCTTCTGTCAATTACGATACGTTTTTAAGATACGATATTTTTATACATTTTCACGTAGCTGTCTTTACTAGCTCGATGCGCGCGTCTTTTGGCATCGATTTAAAAAAAATCGTTCTTATTTTAAGGTTTCGCTGGAGAAATTGCCGTTTCTCTGTTTTGCGGCCGCCATTTGATAACAGAGATAAAAGCAGCCCATCTTAAAAGCAACTCGTCTCCATCTGACAGTTTTCTTCGTAGCATTACTTGATGCCCAAAACAAGAATAAAACAAAAGACAGACAGGCGCTCGTTAGAGTCGGAAAGGATCGAATCTACAATGGAAAAGACGTAATAAAAACAAAGAATAGATATCGTTTAGATGCGTCCATAGAATTCTTTTTATGCTATTGTCCATTTGTCCGGTTTACGTTTTCTGAGCGTGGATGGACATTTTCATTTGGTCATATTTTTGCTTTACCTTGACACTTTCGATATATCTAAAAAAAAATTGATTGACAATACTGTTATCACCCGGCCTTCAAGAATTGAGTAAGCCATACAGTTTATAGTGTATAGTTCACTATTTAAAAAAAGTTGATCTCAACATATTTATTTAATTCGAAAATTAGTTTAACAATTAATATTTCAATCAATGTAAAACCATACGATGTCTACCTATGTGGTGGTATTTTGTCCGGATATATTTCTACCAAACACTTGCTCGTTCACTGCGCATGCCGCGATTTTTCCTTTCGTTGTGCCATCTCATAGTTATTGTTTGATACAGCTATTGTTGTCACCAGGAATGCTGACTCCAACTAAAATGAAAATCCACATAAAAAAAAGTAACAAACTTTTTTTTGGATTACGTGTTCCACACGTAATTTTAATTGAATGCCAAACGTGCGGAATGGAACTACTACTTAACAAAATTGAAATATTCAAGCTACCTAAACACCCCTCTTTTAAATTTACACACACATAATCCTGTATACAATGCTTTCATAAAAAACTCGTCCTAACATAACACTCCGCTCAGTTAGTTACCCCCCCCCCAAAAAAGCAACAACTCGACGATCGAACCTCAGTCAGAGACACTTTAGTTATCTGTCCCCACTCCATCTAGACAAGCATTAATTACTTGAAACGTCATCAAAACACACATGTCGTGCCTGAGGGCAGCGAAGTAATTTTGTTAGTGACATGTTTTTTTAATTAATTATTCAATGAATTATTTAAACAACTAAGTCTTTAAAAAATAAATGATTTATTCGTTATGATTTGAAAAGTGCAATGTCAAAGGCAGGTATTGAGATAAAGTGAGAGACACTCTATAGAATTACCCAGTGTTCTTTTAAGACATCTCACAAAACTGTACTATCGTTTTTAGGTTCAACAAAAAAACATTGAACAGCAGTTACCGTTTCTGTCATATGTTCGACTTCACATCTGACCAGATTATCATTCTTATTTTCGTCAGCATATTGTTTGAATTCAAATATTTTGTTAACAGTTATTTTCCGAGAAAGTTGTTTCAAAATTCTTTCAAGAAAGGCATCGGGTTCTTGTGGCATTATTCGCAACAATGTTGCCAACACACTGAGTGAAAGTAATGTTGGTGGAACGAACTAGATTTGAACTTGGAGCACTCAGATCGTCAGTCCTTGTTGAACACTTGCTCATAGTCACTTCCCTCCGGATTACATTATTTTTCACGAAGTTACGCTTCAAAAATTAATCTGAAATGTTTTATAAACTGCTGATAATTAGTTGGAATAGCTCAGAGAGAGCCATGTGACACTTAGCAGTGGTACGATCAATTTACTTGGAATGATGAACGAATAATTTCACAAACCTTAAACGATTTGACCCCATCAGATTATTTTCCTTATAAACATATTATATTCCATGTCAACGCTGTTAAGCAAGACAAGAGCGATGAATATAAAAACAACAGCCGATGCCTTATTGCTAATACAGCCGGTTTCAATTTGTAGAGTCGTAAAAATTGAATATCTAATTTACGCTATATACGCGAATGCCTAGTGATCTGTGCACCTGTAATTGTACTTAAATTATATATGGTAAAAATTAATCTTTACACAAAAACACATATTCTATAATAAGTATATTTTCCAGTAATTCTTTTTATTTAAATGTCGCTGCCACTAAGAAAAAGCATGGAACCATGAAGATCTGACTTAATACAATTAATCATTGTATCCAAGGTTAATAAGAATCGATTTTTGTAAAATTAACTAGAACGCATATGCTGATCATATGACCTTTCCGATCTTAAGGTTTAGCGACGAAAAGGCTATATTTTTTTCGGCGAGCATATAGAACCCAATGAAGACATAAAGTCGAATCTCAAATGTGCCCATTCATTGAACACGCATGCATTGAAGGAAACTGAGGATAAACACAGAGATTGACAGCCAAACAGAACCTATAACAAGATACACTGTCGTATGAACGATGAAAATAATTTAAAACATAATAAATATAAAAAGAAAAATAAATTTGGGATGTTATAGATTCAAAATTTGCATTAGTATTAATATGGCATAATTACTTGGGCAAACCTATTCGCGTCCCATTACCAAAAGTAGGGAATGCAATACCAGATAAGTGACCATTTATGATTACCAAGGGGTTGTATGTAGGTGGAAGTTCATGTCAGTCCTCCTGCTTTCATATGTGTGCAATGGTTGCATGCGCATCAGTGCACATATATGAAAACTTTGTGGAGTTTAATGAAATCAATCAGCTCGGCTGTGGTCGCTAAATAAAGATTAGTTTATTGAAACTACTATATTATTGCAACGATTTTCTGCAGAAATGTTTTTCGTCTTCCGGAATTTTTATGCCAAACAATATAACCGATATTTAATTTCGAGCAGAATCCTTTACATAACCAACGATTTTATATTTTTTCTAGTTTTGTCAGCCATTGCTCGATTGAAATGTTATTTACTAAGATTACTTAATAATTAGCTTCGCAACGAAGTTCCAGGTTTTTCAAAGTTAATATACAACATTAAAAAAAATAACAACAAATTAACTAATGTGTACAACTACTTCAAAGTATAAAAAAACCCTACATAACTCGGCTCTGGAAAATTTATAGCTCAAGTTGGTTTTATTTTTGTTTTTTTTTACTTACAGCAAATAGTGAAATATTACGGTACATAGAACCCTAAAGCCATAACAACAAAGAGAAGGGTTAAATAAAACAACACATGCAACAATGACACTAGTATATAAATAACCTAACAAACGCTATCAAATTGTTAGATAGTGTTTTATTCATCCATCTTTTTATATCGGTGTTACTATAACATATCTATCTATATATCTAGCTCTATCTTATATATATATATATATATATATATATATATATATATATATATATATATATATATATATAATAACTTTGTGCGTGTGTTGCGTGGAATATTTCCCTTCGAAACGTTTGCGAAACGGCTGGGCCGGCGTCTTTGAATCACATAAATTTATAATATGTGCCTAATAGTGTGCTTTGTTTTGTATCGGAATGCCCTCTATAAGTATCCATAATCGACAATCGAAAACCCCTATAAAAGAAGGAACAGTGAAGTTTGACTTAAATTAACGCCTTTACAGCTTAACATTACAAGTGCATTTGAGAATTTTTATTACGCTATTAGCACAAAATCACGGCATATAAAATCAGAAGTATGCGCTTCGATATGCTCGTCCGAAATGAATGTATCTGTGGAAAGCACAACTGAACAATGATACTTTTGCATTTTAAACTTTAATTCAAGCTGTTATTACCGCTACAATAGAAATGCTACATAGCATATGAAACAAACATTAAGTTCTTTGATATAAAAAGGGACCGTCGAAATAATTTAATAAACTCAAGGGTAGTATCTCTACAGTGCAATGTAAACTACAATGTATTGTAGACTAATTCACTGCTGGTAGGTACGGGAATCATTAAGGTAATTAATCAATAGAAAAATAGGCGACTTCATCGATTTCACTGGCAATAAAGTAAAGAAGTGGTAAATATTCGTTGATCCCCAGAAAATCGGGGCAACGTCGGATCTCCATACTAGTATATAATATTTCCTTTTGTAAAGATTCGGCAACCTTTCTGATGCGATATGAACGGACTTAGAATAAAAACGCGTATAAATAGTTTAAGTTGCTTTTCATTTAAGATGCAACTGAACGAATATAATAAAAGAAAAATGCATGCAAACAAGAATAATAAGAAAATATATGTGGAATTTGAAGTAAACACAAACCGAATGTTTGAGAAAATCTCTTTGTAAAAGAACCTTGAACAGACAGAAGATGTACATCGCTGTGGTGTCTGATTGACACCAGAGAAACAGCCTTTTATTTAAGTATCTAGGAATAGTATTGGCGGCTCCGTTCCTACACAGACACACACACACGCACACACGCACACACGCACACGTATATATATATATATATATATTTATATACTCTTTATTTGTTTTTATGTAAGCAGTAATATGTTGTACTTTACTCGTGAAAAATTAACCTCAGAATATATATATATATATATATATATATATATATATATATATATATATATATATTTCGTTTATCTTACGTATATACAAGTTAGAAATGCATTTCGTCCAAGGCATGAAAATTGTTAAACAAAATGTTTTTACTATAGGCTTTAAAGATAAAGGTACAAGATTCAATTTGAAATTTATTTATCTTCAAAGTGCACTTTTATAAATTTTACAGAGTAAGGTATCATTTTTTTTTTTTTTACTTGAATCAAAAAATTACCTTGGGTGTATTTTATGTAATGTACATTCTGTTGCACGTTTTTTTAAAAAAAATCGTTGAAAATTTTATATCTACATCATTAATTGCTAAATGACCGATAATGTTTTTAAATTGCAACTAAATGCACATTACATAAATTAAATCCAATGTAATTTGTTTGATACAATTTAAATTACATTTTTATAGCTTACTTTGTAAAATTAATAAAAGTGCACTTTGAAGATAAATACATTTCAAATTATATCTTGTACCTTTATTTTTAAAACCTATAATAAAAAACATTTTTCATGCCTTGGATGAAATGCTTTTCTAACTTGTATCTTATCTTTTTAAGATTATATTTTAAAACTCTCCTTCTCTCTATTTCAGTTTGTATTCCTCCTCACTCCACAGCTCATTTTAACCACTTCATAATATTATTACCAGTCTGAATATTCTCTCCATTTCAATCACAACTCTTTTTTGCACCCCACTCTTTGTAATACAGGTCTGAATAATGAGAAAATCTTTTATTTTAACAAAACAATTTAAAATAGCTTTTTTAGATTAATTTTTTTAAATTCATTCAGAATAAAAAATCTTTAAAATTTAATAAGGAACACATTTCATATAGGTTTCATTAACAAATATGCAGTATATAATGAGAAACATAGAGATGAAAATTTCAAAAGGACTGCATAACTGGTTACGGTCAATAGTAGTCCTCGCCATTGTTATTATTATTCTATTCTTATTATTTAAAACATTTTGTTTCCTGCTCTTTCGCGCGAGGACTTATAAATACGTAATATATATATACATATATATATATATATATATATATATATATATATATATATATATATATATTAGAGAACATAGCTAATAAAACATGGTAAAACACTTTGAAAAAGAATTTTAAAAAATTTAATTTGAACAGGAGACACTAAATAAGTGGATAGTTCTTAATCCGCCGAGTTTCGAAGAAGTACTTTCCTTCTCATCAGAGGGTAAGAATTAGCAAAATACGGGATCGGATTTTGCATGAAAAAGTATTTGGATTTATGTTTACAGAAAGAGATCAGTTCGTTTTTAGAATTTATTTTATTGTTACATTGAGGGGAAGTAATTATAGTTATGGCTTCGGCTGTGCAGAGGCGACATGACTTAGAGCCAGGAGTATAAGATTAACTTTTTTATGATAGTCAATTTAATTGAGAAGAAGGTATTATTAGAATTAATTTTTTTAATTAAAGTGGTTAGAGAAGTTCCTTGGTTATTATTAGAATTTTGGTTATTAAAAGAAGAAATATGGTTTGCTATTCTTTTCTTAATTAATGTTGAAGTAGCGCCGGTATATGTATGTATTTTATTAAAGGCTCGAGGTCTGAAGTTTATATTAATTTGCTGGTTTGTATTAGGGAAATAGTCTGAATTTTGTCCATTGTGTTCAACAAAGGGTAGGACAATAATTGTACGACGACTGTTTTGGAGGGGATAATGCGTGTTAGGATGTCTGTTAGGAGAATTATTATTATTATTATAATTATTATTATTATTATTATTATTATTATTATTATTATTATTATTATTATTATTATTATTATTATTATTATTGCTAGATGTATGATTGTACAGAAGGGGCGCCCGAGTGGTATATTGGATTAGTAACTATTTTAGATGGAGGATGGGAAGGAGGATAACTTGTAGACAAACTATTATTGTCTGTTATAGGAGGATTGCTTGGGAGCTCAGTAATTGTGCATGAATATATAACATCTTCATGGACGCAATCATTATTGAGTGGGTATATTTGTTTGTAATTATAATTACAGTTAGCTTTGGGATTAATTGGGAAAGGGATTTTTTTTTGGATGATGTAATTTTTTTTGTTAGTAGATGTTAAGATTCTTTGAGCTAAATTATGGCATTGTTGAATAAGAAATCTTTATCGAGTTTTATATATATATATATATATATATATATATATATATATATATATATATAAATCTGAACGTCTGTGTGTGTGTGCCTGGTCACGAATAGGCTCCTATATGGTTGACTACTTTTAAAAACTGATTACATATTTTTTTTACATAGGGGTCACCACTTATCAAGGCCCGAAGGCCACTCAGGGATAAGTGTTATTGCGCGTACAGTAATCAATGAGATAGTATTGTAGTACTCACTAGTATAGGGGCTTTGATAGAGTGTCTTACTTAAGGGGGCGGTTTGTCAGGAGTTTGTTTATGTTGGATTGAATATAATGATAGAAGATGTATCGAGGATTAGGAATGGGTATGTTTGATCTTGAAGAACGGTGGTTAATCAGGAAGCATAAAGACATAAAGCTAATTAAGGGGAATAAAGACAATACTGATTTAAATCAGATCAATACAAGCAAAGTAGGAATTTGGAAAACGGATACCAATTTTATAAAAATGCAAACACAGAAAACAAACACAGAAAATTCGCACTCGACAGAAACAAAATTTTACTGAAGTAAGATATGTGAAATTTTCATAACAGAAATGCCGTATGGCTACCCCCGCCCTCCAAAAAGAAACATCAATTACGTGTTATAGTTAATCGAAAAAGGGACTATAAACGAAATCGACAAGGTAACTCAAGGAAAAACGCAAACTAGACAGCACTTTGTCACGGTGGAATACACGCATACTGAAAGAAAGAAAATGCATGATACTACATAAAATACCAATTTCAAACCTGAAAGATGTATCCACAAAGCAGATATACAAGAATTGATGACCATAAATAATTTAACACATGCAAAAAGACACCGAAATTTGAACTGCAATATGAGTTGCATAATCTGCTTAGCAGCCAAGCGGATAATCTTAACAACACAACAAGTTTACAATTCTCTTAATAAAACATACTACTTTCAAAAGAAAGAAGTGATGAAAAGACAAATAGGAAAACATACAATATAATAAATAGACTAAGGGGTAAAAAGTGATAATATGAATATAAACCTACCATGGATTGACAACAAGAAAGTATAGTGCAAGATCCCTTAAGCATGGATGCCAGAATACTTGATGATGTCCACGATATTTATCTGAGTGAGAAAGCAATGAAGACATATAGATTTTAAACTGACAGTTGACAGAAGATATAACTGAGATAAAAATACAAAGAGATTTTTCCAAAGAGATTTCCTATCATTACTTTTGTTCACCATAGTCATTATGCCTTTAAGCAATATACTAAGGAAATGCTTATTTGAATAAAAGTGTTCTAATACTGGCGAAAGAAGGAACTACGTAATGTATATGGACGATTTGAAACCTTCTTTAAAATAAAGGAATTTTAAGCAAGGTTATAAGAATAAAATTAGACAGGAAAAAGTGTACCCTGATGAGTATGAGAAAAGAAAAATTGTCAGTCCTCGAAGAAATAAAACTATGTTCATCACAAAACTAACATGAGCATATATATATATATATATATATATATATATATATATATATATATATATATATATATATTACTTGTTATTGTTATATAAACATGCTCACATCCCGCTGCTACAAACAGCCAGTGGCTGTTTGTAGTAGCGGGATGTGAGCATGTTTATATAACAATAAACAAGTATTATCAGCTCTTTTTATTGAGCACTATCTAACAACCTCGTTGAATTCACTAGTCCATTACTTTTGAATATAAAAAACCCGAGTATATATATATATATATATATATATATATATATATATATATATAAGAGAGAGAGTGAGATGTGTGCGTATGTCTGTCTGTGTGTGTATGTGTGTGAGTATACACATACACACCTATATATATATATATGTATATATATATATATATATATATATATATATATGTATATATATATGCATATATTATAACTTCCTCATTTTTGGACGTTCCTATTTTGACAATGAATGAAAATTGGTATAACTCTTTTTCTACCCCCTGCAAATGATTCCAATTTTAGTACGGTATTTTGGATAAAAACGACTACCAGTTGTGGAAGTTTCAGCTTTTCACCGTTGTTATTTCTTACAAATATTAGGTGTTAAATGTTGTCCCTTAGTTTTGGACGCTACTATATATATATATATATATATATATATATATATAAATACCCGTTCACATACATGTTCACAATAAAGCTAGAACCCAGAATTAGATAGAATCGAGCAATTGCGTCGACAACGGACAACGCCGGACCAAAGTGGGTTTCGATGTACTTCGACATAGGCGTAAACCCAGGTCGTCGCACTCATAAAGTGTGCAATACTGACGACCTAACCATATGGGTTAGGGCGCAATCTATTGGCTATGCCTCGATTTTTTAAATTCTTATATTTTTATCCAGTTCTACATTCTACGATGTGACAAGCAACGCGTCCTATCCAATTAAGATAGTTACCGCTGGTATGCAGGCGGTAGATATCACATCTACGAACATTAACTAAAATAGTCGACTCCCCTGACACGATTTCGGGACAACCTATTTGTTGAGGGTCATCACTACCCTACGAAGGATGGCCAGCTTTTTCTACCCATATTAGACATTAGTTGTCCGTTGTCGATGCAGTTGTGCGATTCTATCTAATTAGGGGTTCGTGAAAAGTGTATGTGAACGGGTATTTATATATCTATCTATAATCTCCTGTTAATGTCTAATATATATATATATATATATATATATATATATATATATATATATATATATATATATAACCTCCTCTTAATGTCTAATATATATATATATATATATATATATATATATATATATCATGTACGCTGTCAGTGTATGAGAGAAAAGTCTCTACCGAACTCCTCTCTCTATGTTTGGTCTACGGAGGTTAAATTAATATATAATATATGTATATATGTAGAATAGTCAAAGTCTGTTTTTATACGGTAAATCCGCTGATAATGGGATACTATTTAAAAATAAGCATTGACCTTCGTTGCCGTAAGTCGACTATAGATTTTTCTATCCGTTCATTCCCTAATAAACAGTTATAGGTTTAACAACATTTCCTTCGCAGATTTTTTATACGTATGGATTTACGTCATAGGCTAAAGGATAAGGCTGGAAAGCTACATTATTTAGTTTTGTTTTATTTGATGACACACATGATAATTTACTTTATGAATCTTTACAATATATATATAAGGTAAACATGACGGTCTATAGTGAAGTTGCTCTACAATAATAATCAATAAATATGCGGGAATAAAAATTAAATATTAAAGCGTTTTCTAGGAAAGTGTAACGCAGACCTCCCTGCTAGTATATATATATATATATATATATATGAGGGGTGTATATATATATATAAATATAATTGATCAAACACGAAAAGGTAGATAACCGTATCACCACCCCCACACACACACACACATATATATATATATATATATATATATATATATATATATATATATATATATATATATATATATATCTTTAAAAAATATGAAGACACATTTTCAATCACCTTCTTATTTTCCGCTACATTTTGTATTTTTATTTCATCTTAACCGTCACGGGTCACTTTTGGGTGATTTTGATGCGGCTTTCCCTCGAGTGGACGCACTAAAACGAGCTTTTCAGACGCGTGCTATTAGTCCCCCGTCGCGTAGATGCGACAGATCCTCGCATGAGGCAAGCAGCCAGCTTGCGGGCGACCGCCTGTTTCAGGTGAAAGGTCTAATGAAATGCTCGGCACAACGGTTCGACTGGTCGCTTTTGTCACACTACAAAGGCAGCGTTCTTCATTTTAGTAAGCCCCCACGCCCTCTTGCATACACAGACACGCACACACACACAACACACACGCACACAACACACATGTATATATATATATACATATATATTATATTATATTATATTATATTATATTATATTATATCTATATAAGTAATTGTAAAAGTAAAAATTAAGTCGGCTAATCTTTGTGCTAAATCGAATCTCGGACATTTTTTAACACGTTCACTGTTATCCATCATATATTTCCAGGTATTCTTGATGTCATAAATCTTATCTACAGTTTTCTGCATTATATATATATATATATATATATATATATATATATATATGTGTGTGTGTGTGTGTGTGTGTGTGTGTATGTTTGTGTGTGTCTGTGTCTGTGTCTGTGTGTTTTCCATTATATTTTACCTTTTATTAACATCAGTCCTTATGTAGCTCAATGTACAACACCAATAAAACAAAGAAATAAAAAAGCCCATATTCCAAGACGTTGATCATATGCATTTTCTTTTCTACCAGTTGATAGGTGCTTTGTTTTGGGTAAAAAGCAGAAAAAAAACATTGATTGATATAATAATTAAATGGATGATTTTGCGCTACTGAACAGGGGTTGGCAAGAATGGTGCAGCTTAATGTACTTCAAGGAATAATGTATAATATGGTGACCATCTTTATATTTGGAAAAGAGACTTTCGTCATTTTTGCATACATATATATATGTATATATACATGCATATATATATATATATATATATATAACAAAAACGTATTATATACGTTTGAAATCAAAAACAACGAATTATTACAAAATAAACATACATTTATTCTGTTTGAAAATTATGTTGAAATTCATAAATATATTTTGAGACAACGTCTCATCTTCAGTATGGCTTTTCCTTCTTTCTTTTTTTTACCATGGTGTTGTTGGGAAAGAGGATCAGAAAGTAAAAGTCCGTTTGTTGTTTTTACGGTAGTTTTTTTAAATCTCAGAACGATGCGTTATGTCACGCGGGATTCACGTTTAGATTTTTTTTATGTTCCTTAGGAGCGTTTGTTGAGTTTGAATGAAATAAATACGTATTATATACGTTTGAAACGTAAAACAACGCATTATTACAAAATAAACATACATTTATTTTGTTTGAAATTTATGTTGAAATTCATAAATATATTTCGAAGCAAGGTCTCATCTTCAGTATGTATTTCTTTCTTTTTCTTGCCATATTTTTTATCTGAAAAGTAAAAGAACTCCGAATATGAAAGTGATATCATAAAAACGAGCAGGCATTTGTGTTTAATAATTGTTTTATTTTTATTTTTTTTGTACGTAGTAACAATTATTGTCTGTGCACTTTTGCAAGCGATAAAAGATGGTTGTGCACGGGCGTAATAATTACGATTTATCATACGAAGGTCGTTTCTTTAAGTAAATACCCTATTTTTACCTCTAAATTTGTAAAAGTTACGAGGGCAAAACTGCTACTATCGTAACGATCGTTTTGTTTTCTAGAATTTATTTTTCTACACAGTCAATATTATTTCAGTGTACTTAGCAGAAATTCTATGTCTCTCTGCATCTCATTACGTCCATGACAGGCGTTCCTTTCTAAAAATATCCAAATTTCGTTATCTTTAAATAAGAGATAAAACTTTCCGAACTCCGAATGCATCAGTTCTGTCCACGTGACTATGTGATTTGCCCATTTAGAACACCCTGATTACACACGCAGAGACATATATATATATATATATATATATATATATATATATATATATATATATATAAATATATATATATATATATATACTAGCAAAAGTACCCGTCGTTGACTGGGTTCAAAAACAGCCTACAGAAAATGGACTCTGATTTATGAAAGTATCATAAGTTATGAAAAGGAACGGTTGTAAAGAAATAGCTTCGAATTTGGGGGTATCAAAACCAAAGCAGAATATGATGAAAATAAAATTAAAATAAGTAAACCCCATAATTTATTATACCACACGTAGTCACACTGAAACACTTATCACAATATTCTGTGGTTGGTTTGTTATTTTACAGCATATCAACCCTTTTCGGGTTATTTAATTCCGAATCCAAAGACTTTGAAGAATTTTTTTTTTAATAGACTATATTTGTTGTTTTCAAGTCGGTTTCTATTTAAACCATAGTTGGGATCCTAACAGGTACTACCACTCCGGGTCAGAGTGGACCTGGGAGCAATGGTAATTAAAGGGTGGCTCCACACTACCCAGAGCCCACAAGCTGGGGCCTCACCACTGGATATAGTTTAAGGTCATATCCAGGACACCCATTGAGGGACTTTTACCCTCTGCAGGGATGGGCAGTCGGCGTATTCTAATGCCCCACCGACAGGGCCCAATAGTATGTGAATCTATATAAAAAAACCTTGTTAAACTTTGTAACATATTTCCATTCTATGGAGGTCAGGAGCGAACGAACACCCCATAATTGTATTATACCATATTTCTTCAAACTGAAACATAATTATCAAAGTATACTTACGAAGATAGATATGAAAAGTCTTAATTAAAAATTGTGCCTATTTCTATTCTATGAGGACAGACCAGGCAGTAGTCTCTGGTGGGGCCTCTCGATGCCATACTAGTGGGTAATTGTTACGGCTTTTCCTTATCATGTGGTACAAAAAAAATTCTTCGTTACTTTTCTCTCTTTGTTTCCCCTCTCTGTCCTGCTCAAAGCAAGTCTGACGACATAGTCCACCAACTCCAAAATTCCATCATGACAAGTTTCAATAAAGAATACACATATTAAACCCGGATCTGAAACTTCCAACGTAGACACCCACTACCATGTCTCCTTCTCCAACATCAGGGGTCTACGTTCTAACCTTCCAAAGGTTGAAGTCCAATTACAGGAGACTAAACCAGACCTTTTATTTTTACGCCAAACTGGAATTAGACATACTATTTCCCTAAATGAGTTCCTAATTAAAGGATACTCTAACCTAACTTCCAAATCTGACCCCCAAGATCGCCATGGGCATGGAATATGTGCCTATATAAAAGATGGCTTTCCATGTGGTAGGGCCATCTCCAGAGAAAATCCTAACTTACCCTATATGTGCTTCCGAGTAGCACTAGCTTACACTACGACATTTATATTTACTCTCTATCGCCCCAATAACAGCGGAGTTACTATCTTTAAAAGCATATCTGAGAAAATTGACCAAGTTCTATCAGCATATCCTTCCGCTAACATTCACGTATGTGGAGACTTCAATGTTCACAATGTGGAATGGTTGGCCCACTCAAACAAGACCGATGATGAGGGGAGGTTCTGTCATAATTTCTCCATTGCTTATGACCTCACTCAGATTGTTCACGAACCCACCCGTGTGCCCGACAATGACGGCCAGTATGCAAGTCTCCTAGACCTTTTTCTCACAACTTGCCCTGAATTATGTTCAGTTTACGTTCTGTCTCCTCTTGGATCTTCCGATCATTCAGTTGTATCAATTAAGATAAAAATGAAATATAATAAGTCCTCAGACGTACCTCTCCATCGTACAGTATATCGATACACTATGGCTGACTGGGATAGTTTCCGTACATTTATATCGGATCATCCTCTGCGTCTCAAGTTTAAAAAGGATGTGTCGTCTATAGTATCAGACCTGACATAATGGTTAATTGTAGGTATAGACAATTTCATACCCTCGAAAAAGTTTAAGCAAAAACCTAACAGCCAGCCATGGTTTTCTCCAGAATGTGCTGCTGCTATTGCAGACAGAAATCACTTTTTCCACTGCTTCCAACGTCATAGATGTATGGAAACTAAAGCCGATTTCAGGAGTGCCAGCAACCATTGTAAGAAATTAATAAAGAACGCAAGACAGTTGTATGCTCAGTCCGTCGAGTCCAAAGTAGCTGAGCAGCGGCTTGGTTCCCACCAGATTTGACAAATTCGAAACAGAATCCTGAACAGAAGCGTGTGCTCTATTTCAACTATCATCAATGGACCAGAGTTAATCTCGTCAGCATCAGACAAAGCCAAACTCTTTGCCAAGAACTTTGCAGCCACTTCTACCCTTTGCGACCAAGGCGGCCAACCCCCAATATTTCCTCCTGTATCAGAAAATACACTATGTGATATACAAATATCTGTATGGGATGTTGCCAAGCTAATCAAAAACCTTGATTCCAGTAAAGCAACCGGCCCTGACGGTATTCCAATTATAGTACTCAAAAAACTTAAACCAGAACTAGCACCCATACTTACAAAACTGTTTAAACGTTGTCTTAAGGAGATTTGCTTTCCATCACCCAGGAAAATCTCATCAGTATGCTCTGTATTTAAGAATTCAGGTGATCGTTCATGCCCCTCTCAGTACAGGCCAATAAGTCTCCTGTGCGTCATGAGTAAGTTCCTGGAATATGTGTTAAATAGAGAAGTAATCAACCATCTCAGCAAAAATAACCTTCTCAGTGACACACAATATGGTTTCCGTTCTGCTAGATCTACAGCAGATGTGCTTACAGTTATATCTCATAGGATTAGCGAATCTCTCGACAGAGGCAACATTTCTAGGGCAATTGCTCTTGAAATATCAAAGGCCTTTGATAGGGTATGGCATAAAGGTTTACTTCACAAGATCTCCAGCTATGGTATAGCTGGAAATATCTTCTCAATTATTAAATCATTTCTCTCTGATTGGTTCATAAGAATACTAGTTGATGGGCAAAAATCAGAAGCTCACAGTATAAATGCTGGAGTCCCTCAGGGGTCCATCCTGGGCCCAACTCTTTTCCTGATCTACATTAATGATCTTCCAAATCACATCCTTTCATCATTCGTAGACATTTTTGCTGATGACACTATCATCTATGGTAGCACATCTAAGACAGTAAACGACCAAGTTCTCTCCGATTCTCTCTCCTCTGATCTTGATCACGGTGTACAATGGGGAAAGGAGTGGTTGGTTACTTTTAATGCATCTAAAACCAAGCTTAATCTTTACATCATCAACATTCTGATCCCCATCTGGCATCAATTAAAATGAATGGCTCTCGTCTTAGGGAGGCCTCAAGTTTTGACAGGCTTCTTGGCTTGACCTTTACTTCTGATCTTAAATGGAATACGTATATCAAATCTGTTGCCAAGGCCGCTGGAGAAATGGTGGGATCCTTCTATCGATCCGGTAGATATCTCACTGCTGATGCAATTCTCTATCTATATAAGAGCCAGATACGTCCAAGAATGGAGTAGTGTTGCCACATATGGACAGGAGCTGCTAGAAAAGACTTGTCCTGCCTTGATAGGGTTCAAAATAGATTTCGTGGCCTGGTGGGAGATGTCCTTTTCTCTTCGCTGCAACCTCTATCTCACAGAAGTGATGTTTCCAGTTTGTCTCTGTATCGTTATTTTCATGGAAAGTGTTCGACTGAGCTTCAATCTATGGTCCCCCCTCTCCAAACTTTCACAAGAAACACTAGACTAGCTGAAAACAATATCAATAATTTAATGTCTTTCGTTTTCCTGCTTTCCAGCTGTCTATAATATGGTTGTCTTCAAGTCCAACGTGAACAAGTTTCTGATGAGCCGTTCCACTTAAGTTCACAAATTTACCGAACTTCCATTACTATCGATTACTATATTGTCCTTTTGACTACTCTACAGTCTTTAATCCTTATCCTTGAGTGGCCTATCGGCCTTGATAAGTGGTGACGCCTATGTAAAAAAAGACCCCACAATTTAATTATACCATCCCTATTTAAGTTAAAACATACTTATCAAAGTATTATTATGTACATCCATATCAAAAACACTTGTAAACGTTTTTTTTTAAATTTTAAAATGTGTTATTTCCTACTTTGTGGACCAGGCGCGAACGCAGACCCCACAATTTTAATGAACCACCGTTCTGCCAGATCAAACATACCCATTCCTGTGTCTCGATACATCTTCTATCATTATATGTAATCAGTTTTTAAAAATAGTCAACGATATAGGAGCCTATACGTGAGCAGACACACACGCATACATTCAGCTTTTTATTATATATATATATATATATATATATATGTATACAATATGAAACAAAAAACAGAAACAGACATACACTCCAACAACGATTTTCCTTCTCACTTGAGGGCCTGCATTTACATATATCCGTGGACTTATAACTAACATATATGATGTAGGGTCATTCCTCCTAGTAATCTCCCCGGATATCTTAGCACTAAATGAATCTAACTTGTACTCCTCCAGTCCCTCCAACATCTTTCACTTTATCGTAAAGACTGTGCCAGACACATTTACGGACTCCGAGTGGATATATCTCTAACATTCTCCCTATGACTTGGGACCCTAAACTAGAATCAGATGACCAGGCCTTCGCGTGCTTTAAACTAATGTTAGCTACCTATATTTTCTTTATCGTTCTTCCTCGACCCAGAACGGTACTCTAATTAATCATGTCACTGACAACGCAGATGTAGCGCTCTCCCTTTACACCAACACCCAAATACATGTATTTACTTTAACACTTACCAAAAAATTGGCTTGGGTTTTTAAAATGCGCAGACACAACTCGTAGCATCATCCATAACTTTTCTATATTCCATTCCTTGACACAGACAGTAACATTCCTGACTTGACTCTCATCTCGTTAGGTCCAGCAAGCCTCAATTCGGGATCTATGTCTGACAATAGTTCCTGTGGTTTGTGTAAGAAATGTTCATTGCCCATTCGAGAATGCAGATCATGCTGTGATAATGATAGCTATCACTCTAAATTCTCGACCCCAAATGTAAGAGCCATTGCTCAAACCGACAAGGATGTCACTAGAGATTACATCAGAGAAGCATGTAAAAAAAGTAGCTACAGCTAAGAGAGCATATACAGAAACCACCAGAAAACACATTGAATCGCAGGAATTAGGCACTTCTGATTTCTGTAACATCTACAACAGTGTAGTAAATAATAAGCTATCAACAATTCCCGCAAAATAAAAAACAACATGATGTTTTTTTGCACCGCAACCGAGGGAGCTAACATACTTGCCGGTCAGTTTGTCTAAAACTCTACTTTGGACCCAGCAAATCACTCCCTCCCCGATTTTTCTTTGCGGATAAGACGATCTGATAATAACACTTTTCTGAAGTATGTGATATCATAAAAAAACCTAGACACCTGAAAATCATGTGGACTTGATCTCATCCCAGCTGTACTATTAAAAAAATCTCTGCTGACGATGCTCCAATTCTCTCCAAACTGTCCAACAAATACCGTAACGAATCATACTCGCTGACTGCTGGAAAACTGCTTCTGTGGTACCAGTTTACAAGAATTCTGACGAAAGAACTTACCCATTTAATTATCACCCCATTAGTCTCCTCGCTTCTTTCCGCCAAAATAGTTTGGAACATAATTAATTAAGCCCAAGTCAACTACCTACTTTCTAACTTCTGTCCGACCATCACTATGGATTTAGGCGAGCTCGTTCTAATGCAGCTATTCTAACTGTAATATCTGCACGTATATACTATGCACTGGATAAAAAAGAGGAGGGGGTGATATTAGATACATCTAATGCTTATTACAGCGTATGACACAGTGGCCTTCTCATGTAAAATAAGATTCTATGATATTACTGGACGAATATTTACCATAATTGAATCCTTTTTACATAAGCGAAGAATGCAGGTTGTCCTCGATGAACCTAGTCTAAACAATATGATATAAATGGAGGTATATCTGTAAGTTTGATATTGGACCTTTATTATTCCCGATATTCATAAATAACCTCACTGATAAAATTGTCTGTGAGATTTGTATATTCGCTGACGACACAATGCTTTATAACAGACACGAGGAGAAAAAGAATGAAAACATATCAAAGGAAATAGCGGAAAACTTAGACGTAGACTTCCAGTGTGTAGTGGAATGGGGTCTAAAATGGATGTAAACATTCAATGCTGCTAATACTAAGCTCGTTTCCTTAAATAATTGCAAGAAACGTGCTCAATGCGATCAGCTATGGCTAAAGATACATTACTTGAAAGTACTTCTTCAAACTTCTCGACTTATCGTTCACAGAGAACAATAGTTCAAACAGATAGATCGAGAACATTGCCAAATCTGCTACGAAGAAAATATTTATATATATTTATTACTATATATATAAATATATAACTGAAATACTTCTCTCTCTCGCTCTCTCAATATATATATATATATATATGTATATATATACATATATATATATATATATATATATTCTATAATTTAAAGCTGAATGTCTGTGTGCCTCTGTGTGTCTGGTCACGAATAGGCTCCTATACGGTTGACTATTTAAAAAAGCTGATTACATATAATGATAGAAGACGTATCGAGACACAGGAATGGGTATGTTTGATCCTCCAGAACGGTGGTTCATTTAAATTGTGGGGTTTGCGTACGCGCCTGGTCCACAAAGTATGGAAATAAAAAAAAAATTGAAATAAAAAAAAAAAAACGTTTACAAGTGTTTTTGATATAGATGTACATAATAATACTTTGGTAAGTATGTTTTAACTTGAATAGGGATGGTATAATAAGATTGAAGGGTATGCATTCGCGCCTGACCTCCAATGAATGGAAATAGACACAGACTTTAATAAAGACTTTTCATATCTATCTGCGTAAGTATATGTTGATAATTATGTTTCAGTTTGAAGAAATATGGTATAATAAAATTATGGGGTGTTCGTTCGCATCTGACCTCCATAGAATGGAAATATGTCGCAAAGTTTAACAAGGGTTTTCAATATAGATCCACAGAATATTGTGATAAGTGTTTCAGTGTGAACAGGTATGGTATAAAAAATTATGGGGTTTATCTACTTTATTTGTACTTTCCTCATATTTTGCTTTGGTTTTGATACTCCCAAATTCTACCCAAATTTACAACCCTTCCTTTTTATAACCTATCATACTTTCATAAATCAGAGTCCATTTTCTGTAGGCTGTTTTTGAACCAAGTCAACAACGGGTACTTTCGCTAGTATATATATATATATATATATATATATATATATATATATATATATAGAGAGAGAGAGAGAGAGAGAGAGAGAGAGAGAAAGAAAGAGGGAGAAAGGGAGGTAGGAGAGAGAGAAAGAGAAAGAAAGAAGGAGAAACCCAGTACAGAAAGACGGAAGAAACACAGATGGTGAAATATCGAAGGATAATATCAGAGAGAGCGTATGTATGTACGAATTAAAATCTGAACATTCATTATAATTTAAATTATTACATCAGATTCGCAGCTAACGTTTACCAATTGTCACCAAAGCTGTTAAAACCATATACTACGATTTAACTGATGACAGCTTTCATTTTTATGTATAAATCTCGAAAAACGCAAAAGTAATGCTTTTGGCGAAAACAACCATACTGTTTAAGATCTGATATTAGCTGCATATTGTCTGCAATGAAGTCACGCATCTTGCATCCTTTGTAATTTTTATTTGGTTTTGAACAGATCCGTCCTAGTCGAAATATTTAAACAAATTTCATGTACCGATTTTTCCAAATTTTCTGTATGAATCTAATATTTCTTTAGAAAAGTAAAACACATGCACACTTTCAGCCAATCAAGATAGTTTATTTAACTAAATGAATATTCTTTTTATTACTTTTATATTCTAAAACTATGTGCATTTTTGTAACTGGTTGGTTATCTCCTTGTAATGTACTCAAAGACGACGTAATATATGAAGCCATTATATTTCTTGACAATGCTCGGGGAAAACGATTCTTTAAACCAACCGAAATTCGTTTTTTATCATTCCATCATATACATATAAAATCATAGTAAAAAGTGATAAGAACGAGTCACATTTCTGATAAATTTGCATAGAAAAAAAGGGTGGCGTTCAGTCAAATCAAATCTGCATCTGATCAAGAAATTGTGAATAGGATAGAGATTTACCAGCCCAAATATACATAAGATGGACTGAGAATAGACTTGTGGAGAACAGATATACGCAGGCGTGAAACACTTCTTTCTGACAAGTATGGATATTCACAATGGAGAGGCAGGTTTTTACTGCAATATTTGGGAGATATATATTTTAAGATATTACAAGTGCTATATTTTAGTCGGAGGATATTAGGTGGCAACTTGAAAAAAAGACAGCACAGAGGTGCAACATTCCAGCAATAAGACTGAGACTAAAGACTGGTCGAGAGTGCAAATTATATTTAGTAAGAGACCCATTTGTTGCACCCTGTCAAAGAAGAAGAGCCTAGAGGCAGGTGCTTCAACTTTGATGTGATAGCTATACCTTGCGGGTAAACACGTTTAAAAGCAACATATCACCACTTGAAACACTAATTTGAAATGCCTACATTACAAAGCGTTAAATACTAAATAGTAAAATGTATAGTCAAAACACATCAAGACTAAAACATTCTGATGGTGATTCGATAATTCCATCGATAGTACTCGGTGAAGAAGAAGGAAAATGTGTGTATGTATTTGTGTGTTTGAATGAGTGAATAATGTTGCCGAACTTAATTGCATAAAAGCGAAAGACAAGTCAATTATATTGCGAATAAAAATTGCCTCTTTTGCTGAATTTTGACAAAGTGTGCGTGAGCTTACCATTATCGGAAGATAGTAGAAAATTCTACCCCCTACTGCCAAAACGTCATTACCGTATATAAAAGAACGTTAATTCCGCGAGCAGTTCCACGACCCCCGGCCACGCGCCTGGGTAAACGACGAGTGAAAATATGAGAAGAAAACGCCAAATAACATTTGCTAGAGATAATCAAATCAATAGTTTCTCCGGGAAAGATGCGCGTATGTAAAACAGCGTTAAGGTCCGAGTTATGGGCAGTCATTTTGTTTAAGGGTAACGGTAGCCGGAAGGCATTCTCTAAAGCAGATAAGGATGGTGCATGGCGGAGTAAGACGTCTTGCTGGGTTGCTGACGTTGATTGGTCGAGGAACTTTAGTTAACATGAAGTTTTAACAGTAGGAAAATAGAAAACGGACAGAGAACTACTATTCAGGCATTATATATTTAAATAGTATACATCTGTTCATATATTCTAAAAGAAGTACGGACGATGCTCACACGAAATTTACAAAAGATTATTTCCATATATATATATATATGAAGATATATAATATATATATATATATATATGGGGGGGTGCACGCACGCGCGCGTGTGTGTGTGTATGTGGGTGTGCGTTATTAAGCGCGGATGAAATCCGTAATGGCGCCATGCCATTTTAAAGACGAAAACAATAAAAATGAAAAAGAGAACGTCAGGAATGATGAACACGTAAGAAACGTCACACTCATAACGAGAAGTCACGCGTGAGGCGAATATGAGGAAATAAATGTCGTTGTTACTCGAAAAAAGTGAGTTCAAAGTATCATTTGTCTTAGCATTTACTGCGATGTAGACATCACACAGCGTGTAATTACTGGCGTCGAATAATTAAGATTGTTAAAAGTTAATTAGTTATTATCGATCTGTCTGTCTATCTATCTATTTATCTATCTATTCAATGATATTCTTAAAATAGTTTATATTGGGAGTTATTTATTGTTTATAGAATTAAGTGTAGCAAGGTGTTTTAGCCGAGATGTTTATAAAAACTAGCTATGTTAAATATTAAAAAAATGATATTGAACATGGCGTACGTGACAGAAATTTCACGTTAAGAGACACGTGTGTTGCTGGATGATAACGTAACAGAGCTGAGGTCAGAGCTCGGCAAGTTTAGAGTCAGTCGAGGAGTTGGAGCCTAGTCACACAGGTGAATAGACGTACTTGACAGCCAGAAAGCGGGCTGGAAAGAATATGCATGGAGACGAAATGCAGACCCTGTTAAACCATTTGAGACACCTGAAATAAATTTATATTATAAACATATAAAGTGCTGTTCTTGTGGTTTCACAAAAGAGAGAGCAGGTGTCTCAATTGGATGGTGCTGATCGTTTATGGTTGCGTTACAAAGCTCAACAAGTGACGATACAATAAATCTTCAGTAAAAAAAAAACGGTATGAAGCATATATTCTTCTTCTTATATATGGATTGTAGAATATACCTGTGTGATAACTCTCCGATGCAACATTACTCAGTTTACACGTCAATGCCATATCCTCCTGGCTAAACAAATATACATACGATTAATACGGTTTAATACGGATGTTATAAAACATATCATTAAGGAAATATCAGATCCAGCATATAAGACATGACACGTTTTATAATACCAACTCCACATCGGTATATAGCACTGTGTGTAAGCGGGTGTAACGTTATATATATATATATATATATATATATATATATATATATATATATATATATATATATATATATATATATATATATATATATAATATATATATATATATATATATATATATATACATATATATACATATATATACATATATATATATTATATATATATTATATATATGTATATGTATATATATTATATATATGTATATATATATATATATATATATATATATATATATATATATATATATATATATATATACATGTTTGTGTGTACATTTAAGCAACAGTTTTTTTCTTCGGATAGACATTATTAAAAAACTATAGAAGCTTCTGTTTAGTAATATCTTTTTATTTTCTGTATTATCTCTTTTTTACATATGCATCGAAGGTATGGATGTATGGTCTCAGCTTTTTTTCTTCTCTAAGTGTTACCTCCTCTCTCTCATCTCTCCCACGCCCAACTCTTTCCTGCCACTCAACCTAGAACCTATACGCTTTTCCCTTGGCCCGGGATAAAAATCAAAGGTGTAGTATCTGTTCCGACAGACGCTGTACTAAATACCATATGTGGGAGCAACCTCACATATCAGACCATGTAGCAATCAGTTTTGGTCAATGTAGGGAAAACACTTCATAACACTTGTCAATATCCAGTTCCCTCCCCTCACTCTCCACATTAAAAAAATGGCGTTGTGCCTAATTTGCTCAGTGGGAAGGCAAATAAATAACTACTATAATTGCTTGCAAAGTCGCACACACACATTCCTGATGGTGTGCAGAAAAGTAAAAAAAACCGCGGACACTTCGAGAAGAAAAAAATGCTTAGACCATACATGCACATCTTTGATGTATCTACCAAAAAGATAATACAGAAAATTGAAAAAAAATTATCAAGCAGAAGCTTTTTGTTGTTTTTAATAATGGTTTAATCCTGTCTGAATATATATATCTATATATATATGTGTGTGTGTGTGTGTGTGTTGTAACGTGATTGATAATTTATAATTCCAAATAAAAATTAAAATAAAAATTTTAAAAATCAGTTTCATAAGAAGGAGAAAAACCAAACCGATAAATTGTACGATTGTTTCAGAAACGAAGTTTTTTTATTGTAACAGACATTGAGTCAAGGACAATAATTTTAGCATATCTTTTACATGAAATTCATTCTATACTCCACGAACAATTCAAACTTGAGGGAGGCTTGTACAAAGATGATGCACTTTTCGTAATAAACTACACAAATATAAATTACGAAAAAGCAACTAAATCCTTACATAACTTATTTTTAAAAATTATGGCCTTACTACTTACTATAAATTTCTTAGACATAACCTTTGATCTTAAAAACTCTACATTTGAACACTACCATAAACTTAACCAATCTATGCTATACGTCCATAACGAATCAAACCACACTAAATCAATACTGAAATCAATAGTCCCCAATGCCTCTCTAATAATCTCGAGACTATCCTCTGAAAAATCTATATTTAACAAAAACCAGAAATACTATAATGAAGCCCTTAAAAACTCAGGATACAAATCATAAATTCAATTCCTAAATAAAAAATGATAGAAACAAAAACTACATTAAAATTAAATATACAAAAAGCATAATACCATATAATATGGGCATGCCATCCCGCAGACAAATAACAAAAACTGATCTAAATACAAAGCAAATCAAAATCAAACCAAAAGTATTAGCCACCAACACAAATAAACAACAAACCAAAATCCGTAAGCGTAAAATCAGACCTAGGGACATCCTATGGTTCAACCCTCCTTACTCCAAAAATCTGAGGACAAACATAGCCAATGAATTCTTATAAATATTAGACAAAAACTTTAAAGCCCCTCATAGATGTAATAAAATCTTCAATGAGAACACGATCATAGTATCGTACTCAACTATGCCAAACATACATCAAAAGATAATTAGTTCGAACAATAATAAAAGCAATAAGATACAAAACACAGATACAGAAAATATAGCAGACTGTAACTGCAGAAGAAAAAAAATAGACGTCCTCTACAAGGTACATGCAAAATAACAAAATGTACTTTATAGCTGCACGGTATCACAAACCACACATTTAAATGATGTTAACGACAGCCATAGCTCGACCACACGATCAAACAACCAATCTACCAATCAAATACAATCCAACACAGTCCAGACCAATGCCGCCCCTAATCGACCTGACAATGAATACATTATACAAAACGCAATCTACCACGGCTCCACATCTGGTCTTATCAAACATAGAATTTCAACCCACAAGCACTCTTTTAAAAAACCTTCGCTTAAGAACAACACATCTCTATCTATACATATTTGGCAACTCAATGATATGAATATTTCATTCAATCTAAAATGGGAAATAGTAGGATCATATAAACCGTATATCCCGGGAAACAGATCCTGTACTCTTTGCAGATGTGAAACACTCAAGATTTTGCAATATGACGATACCAAAAACAAAACCACCCTATTAAATTCAAGGGGGGACTACCATCGCAATGCGTTCATAAACACTGGTTTAAATTTAACAAATATACACCACCATAGCTCATGAAAACCTTTCTAATTTATAATATGTGCTAGATTCTGTAATAGAATGTCTTACTAATGAGATGTGGATCATCATTATTATTAAAAAAACTTACCATTATTTTATATCCTATTTAAATCTCTATTCAAATTAAACTCTTGTAGGTTACTAATTTTATTAATTCCAAAAAATAAATAAATAAATAAAATAAATAAATACATAAATAAAACAATTATAATATTACTACATTTACTCAATAAAATACTATAGGAAAAAAACAGCATAAGGACGAATTACCACCCTTTGACCATATTACTAGACTAAACAAGATTATCTCCCTTCATTTTGAATATTTATATTTTTATTTAAAACTAAATTAAGCGATGATGAAATAAGCTAACGGTTAGAAACTTCCCCTTTGGCGTTTAAATTTTAAATTAAGCATGTAGAAGTTATAGACAACATCTAAATGAATTGCTCTAAGGATTATTACGGCTTGCAAAGGATGAACCATTTTAAGGTAAGAAAAATATATATACTTATATTTGTTGGAATTCTCTTAAAATAATCTTATTATAACATTACACATAATCTAAACCCAGCTTTGTAATTTAATTCTAACGTTTACTCTAAACACAGCTATGTAATGTTATGCTAACTTTTATTATTACCCCATATTTTTCCTTATATTTTAATATTTTCCAGATTCATCTGCACTACTTAAATGCTAGGTGTATTTATAGTGTCTTTTATTAAAAAAACACCCAATATTTTGATGATGAGGAAAATTTGTTTTCATAAAAATCTATATGCTTAAATTATTGTCCTTGACTCAATACTGTCATAATAAAAAAACTTCGTTTCCGAAATGATCGTAAAATTTATTGACTTTTTTGTGCTCCTTCTTATGAAACGGATTTTTAATTTTTAATTTTAATTTTGAATTAAAAAGTATTAGTCACCTTAACAAATATAAAAGTAGCTCTAGTATATTTGCCTATTGAGCTTTTATACATCGGCTTTACAACGAACATTATTCTTTTCCATATTTTAATTAAATTAGTATTTTAGCTATGATATAAATACACTCTGCTCTCTAGAAAATTGCTCTAATCCCCTTTATATATATATATATATATATATATATACATAGAGAGAGAGAGAGAGAGAGAGAGAGAAAAGAGAGGGATAGTGGAGGAAGAGAGAGACGGGGAAAAGGGGGTTGCAGAAGTGAGACTAAATCGTCCCAGAATCACTATCATTATACTTTTTACTTTTCCTCACTTGAAAATTTTAAAAATATCATATACTAGCATTTCAGCCCGGCCTTGCCCGGGTGTTTGGATGTGTATGTTGATAAAAAAAAAATAAAAGTGGTAGCAGGAAGACAGGCTCGAAACCGTACTGCAAAGGAGGAAAAGAACGGATTAAAACCTAACGTTAATGCTTTTACGACCACCACCAAACCGGAAGCGACATTTTTTTAAAGTAAAGCTAGACAATCTGAAGAAGAGGATACGTTTAAAAAAATATCGGCGAAAAAAGTGACTATTGAAGGGGAAGATATTAATGTTTTTAGCCAATTTTTCGATATTTGTCGTATGAATGATCGAAATTTAAGACAGTACTGATCTTGGCAAAATCCGTGGCCTCTATTTAAAGTTTAAGGCAGACATGCAAACAGACATACATACATACATATATTGAATACCCTTTATGTAAAATTTCAAATATTTAAAATTTTCTGAGTAATTTTGAAGAGACCACAAAGGTCAACTTTCTTTAACTTGGATTCCTATTATGACCCCTTAAAATTTATAATTTTGGGCTCAAATCAAGTTATTAAGTTAAATCCATGTCCACACAACCTATATCTAAAATTTCAAGTGCGTAGACCCAAAATTGTCGGAGGAGTTTGGTAGAGTTCTCAAAGGTCAAATCTTTGAACTTTGACCACTTAATCACCAAATTTATGGCCAAAATCCGATCACATCGATTTTCCCAAATCTCAGTACCCTGTATATCAAATTTCGAGTCTGTAGACTAAAAATTGACAGAATTATTGCGTAGGGTCATGTAGACATGCACACACACAGACACGGTCACTTATATATATATATATATATATATATATATATATATATATATATATATATATATTGCCGGCAAAAAGAAAGTCCGCACTTGTAATTTTTTCAAAAACTTCCAATATAAGCTTAGTTTTATATAACTGTTTAAACAACCTATACCTCATTTTATTTTATTCCTCTATAATTTTACATGTTTATATTTGACTTTTAATTGAAACATTCTTGTGTTCACGTTAATTTAAAAAAAATACTTCAAATCGAGGAGGAGAAAAGAAAGTCCGCAGCAACTAATTCACTTAAAACACGTTTTAATTATCGCTCCCAATTCAGTTTAAAATATCAACCAACGGGCAACAAAGCATCTTTAATCGCAATTGTTGTTATTCCATGTTATACGACGTAACATTTAGTCCATATGCCACAACTTTCTCTTAGTGATCGTTAGGAGCTCATTAATCTCCACATTTCTGATTTATCTAATCGAGAAATCGGCCGCAGATTGAAATATGATGAGAAAACGGCACGAAAGACTATAAAGGCACCAAAACACCGGCAGTGTTGGTGATGCCCCTAAATCTGATCGTACTAGACTTACTTCTAACAGGGAAAACAATGCTATCTGCAGCCTAAGAAACAGATTTGATACTGCTCCCAAAATCCAACCAGAGTTCAGCCTTGTTAAAAGTTCTGTCTTTCTACTGTCAAGAACAGATTAAAGGAATTTAATTTGCGAGGATATATTGCAAGATGCAAGCCAATGATTTCTGAAAAGAACAGAAAGCATCGTCTGGACTTCGTCAGATGTAAAGATCATGACTCTTCATATTGGTCAAACGTGCTTTTTAGCAACGAAAGCAAGTTCAATAGGCTAGACAGCGATGTTTGGCAGTACGTCGTCGGAGGAAAAACTAACAATTTAATACTAGGTGCTCAATTTCAACGCTGCAAGGTGGCGAAGGTGCAGTTTTGGTGTGATACATTATTAGTACCAATAGTTCAGCACCTATATTTCGCTTGCAAGGTCGAATTAATTCGACCAAGTATATTAGTATGTTCACTGAAGATTTTGTACACTATTTGGTCGGAATTTGGATGATAATACCATCTTCATGTAGGACGATGTTCCCATTCACACAGCGGCAATGGCAAAGGGTTTCTGGAAGAGCATGATATTCAGTGTTTACATTGGCCTGCAAAACCTCAAGAGCTCAATCCTATCGAAAACTTATGGGATTACATCAAGTAACAGCTAGGAAATGATAAAATTTCAAATGTGGATGAACTTTGTACACAAATAAAAGAAAAGTAGGATGCCCTTTTCCTGGAGTATTGCTGCAGTTTAATTCAAAGAAATTCCCAAAATATTTCAGGCTGTCAAATTGCAGAAGGGCTGTGCTACTAAATATTAACTGGTTCATTGTGTTCCTGTTGTATTTGTGTTGCATTAATGTCCTAAAATAAAATGTTAATATCAATTTTCTGTTGTGCGGGTTTTCTTTTTGCCTCCTCGATTTGAATTTATTTTTTTAATTGATGTGACCACTAGAATATTTCAATTAAAAGTCAAATATGAACAGGTAAAATTATAGAGGAATAAAAGGCCAATCAAATGAGGTATAAGTAACTTTAACAGTCACATTAAAATTAGCTTAAATTTGCAGTTTTTTAATTGCAAGTGCGAACGTTCTTTTTGCCGCCTGTATATATATATATATATATATATATATATATATATATATATATATATATATATATATATATAGTTGAATGTCTCTGTGTGTGTCTGGCCACGAATAGGCCCCTATATGGTTGACTATTTTAAACAACTGATTACATATAATGATAGAAGATGTATCGAGACATAGAAATAGGTATGTTTGATCTGGCAGAAAAGTGGCTCATTAAAATTGTGGGGTCTGCGTTCGCCCCTTGGCCACAAAGTATGGAATTTAAAAATTTAAAAATTAGAAAAAACGTTTACAAGTGTTTTTTATATAGATGTATATAATAATACTTTGATAAGTATATTTTAACTTAAATAGGAATGGTATGATAAAATTGTGGAGTCTGCATTCGCGCCTGCCCTCCATAGAATGGAAATAGGCACACATTTTAATAAAGACTTTTCATACCTATCTGCGTAAGTATATTTTGATAATTATGTTTATGTTTGAAGAAATATGGTATAATAAAAGTATTGGGTGTTCCTTCGCGCCTGACCTCCATAGAATAGAAATATGTCACACAGTTTAACAAGTTTTTTTTTTATATAGATCCACACACTATTGTGATAAGTGTTTCAGTGTGAACAGGTATGGTATAATAAATTATGGAGTGTATCTATTTTTTTTTATTTTCATCATAATTTGCTTTGGTTTTGATACCCCCACATTCGAAGCTATCTCTTTACAACCCTTCCTTTTCATACCCTATCATACTTTCATAAATCCGAGTCCATTTTCTGTAGGCTGTTTTTGAACCCAGTCAACGACGGGTGGTTTTGCTAGTATATATATATATATATATATATATATATATATATATATATATATATATATATATATATATATATATAAAGGGTGTAAACGATAAATTAACAGTAATTAAATTCAAAATTTAGTTTTTTTGAAGCTGCATTTTCAATCTGAAGTGTATGTTGCTATGCACTTTAGATGTTTCAGATTAGCCCTTACATATACAGGGTGACCAAAAAAAAAAGTGGAGACCATCTACAAACATATGCTGTAGAACGGTGAAAAAAGGCTAACGACCCTAGTGTTTTGATGTGATGTTTTCAATCTAATTAACTAGTTATGACTAAAGTTCTATTTCATTCGGATAAAACACTAAAAAACGGGGCCTAATTAGAGTTGGGCCCCATTTTTGGGAGTCACGCTGTATATAAGAAATGAGTGTAATTGAAGAATTAAACCATACAATGGTCATTGCTGAATCGTTCTTTGCCGAGCATGAGAAATCTGACATTACTAGTGACACTGCCCATTCTGCTAGAACTGTTTATTTTGTTGTAGCGAACCTAAGGACTAGTAAAGACATGAAAGGAAAGCGAACACTTCGATAATTGATGAACTCCGCACTAGATTTGTAACTGGCTTGAAATGGTCCATTGCAGCAATAGTGTAACTGGCGAAAAGGCGGAATAAAATAAAACATATTATTTCTAATGTAGTGTGGAAAGATATTTGTAAAAAAAATACTGACTTAAAAAAAAAACTTACACAATAATGAACAATTTTAGCAACTTTAATTTTTAATATAAAATAAAATACTTTGTTTCTTTTATTAAGATTTAATTTCTTCTCACTTAAGACCTTTCTCTTTTATTTTGTTTTGATGTTCGTTTGTCTGTTTGTTTTTTTGCATACTGTATCGTCATACAATCCTTGCAAACTCCAACAATAGTTATCCAACTTGTTTTGGACTGATTCCCCTCTATATATCTTATCGATATCACTTATACGTTTGTGGAAACATTCAGCGTATTTCTCAGTGTCATCTGTCATGTTGTTAGGGAAGTAATGTATTTTCATTGACATTGTGATCCGACGTTATCTAAATTGCGTCAATTTATCGTTATAATATGTTGTTTGCACACTTCTCAGAAAGTGTTTTAATACCTTTTTGTGTGCCACTATATCGTAGTGCCATAGTTTTGGTACTTGCTTACGCACCCATTGCATAGGCAAGTGGTGATTTGTCAAGTAATACACTGAAATGCAGTCCCATAATTCCATTTCTTCTATCGACCTCTTTCTGTCTAGACTCCCATGTTGTAAGCACGCATATTTCTTGCTCTCTGTAAATGAGAGTGGGTATACCTCTACCTCAACACTAGTTAAGCGAAGTTAGTTTTAATGAAGTAATGATAAAAAGCAATTTTAGGATATGTAAACTGTATGTTAATATTGTAATATATATTGTATGCATTTTATAAAATAAATAATTAATTATATTTCATATATATTACGATTGTGTCGTGTTGTGTGTCTGTCATAAATGTCTGCATTAAAGAATAAAGCGGCCCTGAGGAAGAAGAATATTCCAATCCGAATGCCACCAAATGTCAAGACGTTTCCTTCAGAGTAGAAAGAGCCACACAGCCACATCGAAGGTATGCCTTTCCTCTTGATACGCAGACCCTAATGACTGACCCACCGTCACATCAACATGGGACTGTTTCTAAGGCATTTAGTGTAACACATGTGTCGCTCACACACCAATGACCGGCTGACCGTATTATATTTGCATGATAACCATGCTCTTGTCTTCTGGCCATTTAAACGATATTCAAAAGCAGTACCTTCAACAAGTATACCTAACTGAGCTCCACTCAATACTGCTTCATTTAATTTAGAATCAGACACAATGCTTCCTTATTTTGTAAGAATGTATTTTAAACCTGGCTTTGTTTTATCAAGGGCTTTGATAAAGGTTTGGATGAGCCGTAACTTAAAATTGGGAGATGATGGGAAAACTTGTTAGGGCTTCGCAAGAAGACATCGGCAATTGTATCTTTCAATAGTGAATCCTAGTATAACGGGCCAATCATACTTGCTGTAGGGTTGTGCATCTGCTGTGTTATCTCAAAGGCAAAGAAAGCACATGCGCTTTGTATAACTCAATTCCAAGCACAACGGCAATGTTGTTACTTTTAAATCTCCACAAATAGTTCATTGCTACTAAGAATAATTCAGTTCCGACAAAAGCGTTTTCATTTTATTGTAAGTCTTTTGAATTTTTACACCATGACCTAATAAGATGGAAGATAGCTGGTTACCATTATGAAGCAGAGTTGTTGACTGTCTTTACGTGAATCTGTAAAGAGTCTCCAGCATGTAGGATCATATGGTCCTGTAGTTCACATGTGCATATTACTACATTAAGTATCGTGATAGTAATTCAATATTCATGTTATGGAAACTAAGATTTACACATTACTACACATCTTTCTAGAAAATGTCATAAGGACAATTTCCTGCAACAAATTTCGCGGTTTGAGTCTTGAAGCTAACAGGTCTTATTTATCATTAAAAGCATGCAGGTTTCTGATCAAGTCATTAGCAGCTGCTTTAGTAAACAAATGCGGGAGATGTGCAGCTTTTGATTTGCCTGTAGCTGATGAGTTTGTATGCGTTTGAATAGCGTCTAAGGCGCAATTAGGATTGAACACGTCTGGGGACATAGAAACTGGCATACTTGTGCTATGTTGAATAAGTCGAGCTGCTGATAAAATGACTTTTTCCCTATGTTTGCTCTCAATCCTTCGATCTTGATAAAGGAAAAAGAACTGTCTGATAGTTTGGCTCACTCCAGATCATAGGCACCCACACTTCAAGCTCGACTTACATGGATTGCAACCTGAATGCTGGGCCCAGTCTTTATTTTTATCAACAAGAGAAATTAAAACATATGCATTATACAATTTTTCTGTGACTTTAGTAATATTTTCTTGCATATTTGTCCGGGTTGAGAGCCCATATATGTAACAAAATAAATTGGGTTGGTTTATGCATTCTTCTCGACAGCTTTCTAATCTGCAGGCAAATATTGCTATGCATAAACTCTGACGTATATCAAGTATCCTGAAAAAGAAAAAAAACATAGCGTTAATTGTGCTTATCAGGCAAACAACGGAAATTAAACAAATTGAATGTTATTTCAGTATCAAGAATTCTCACAAGGTAGACTCCAATTAAATGCTGCCTGAATCTCAAACTTGAGACTTGACAGCGGAATCAGACAACGGATTTGGATGCAGAAACACGGAATTAGCTACTAATTTTGTCTTTGACACATGAAGTTACTTCAGTTTTGTTGGCGAGTGTAATTATTTTAAAAATCTAATGATACAATATTTTTTGCAAGTAACATAACGCGCACAAAAGGTACCAAATAAGAAAAATACGTGAAGAGAAAAAGAAAGTCATTAATTATCTTGAAGTCTTTAAATCTTTTCTAATCTCTTTATGTTACGAATGTTTTCGATTGCATTGCTTAAATGATGTCTACTTTAAAGCGTTTTTCTACAATTGTCCTAAGTGTTATAGAATAACAGCTCATTTGATTTTATGCGTTATCTTCGACTGTTACTGATAATGTACGTGCATGTAGTTTATAGTTTATTGTATTATGAAATAGTACAGCAGGGATTCACCGGTTGTCCATTAGAAATCCAATGTTTATTCTACGAAGTACCTGTCGACCCCGGTAATCAATACTGCTTTCTTATGTGTTTGATGTTATTTGGGATTTTAAGTGCATGCTAGCACTTTGTTTAGATTAAGTAGTATAGAGTCGCAGTGATTTCATGCATTAGATATTCTAAATGCTTCTCGGCATTTGTTTCCAATATCTAAACATTTAAACCAAACATAATTGACCCTGTAGGTATAAATTTATTTCAATTATTTATATATTGAGACAATAACATGAAATGTATGCAATCGATTTTATGAACACCTTTAGTGACCCATTTTTGATGATTCCTGTCTCAAAAGCGGTCTTGAGAAATACATCAATATAATTATTATTTCTCGTCGTCTAAATAATCCTTTGCAATTCACCCATTCTATTTACACCTTGTAGTTTATCTTAACTTTCTCTTTCGATTTGTTGTACAATATAAACACCATGAAGCTCATGTTACAATGCGGATGTGTGTGGACCTCGATTCGACTGCTTGGTTTTGGTTTTTGGCGAATCGATTTCGCAATGAATCAAAATTTCCAGCAATGCACTTTACGACGTAGACACGTATAAATATTTATGAATTAAAAACAGAGATATTCAGATATCGATAGGGTAGGTTTAAACAGGACAAAGTTTATATGTTTATCTGAAGCAGATATGAAAATTTCGAACCAAGGCCGATTAGAAATAAGCATGTATGATGTATGTAATGCTAACAAAAACGGCCGAGATAAAAAGGCACACATACAGACAGATGCACAAACTCACTCAAAAAAAGGCACACAACCACACAAACACACACATGTATGTATATATATATATATATATATATATATATATATATATATCTTACTTTCATGCGTATGCATATGTTATCTGTATTAATATGATAAATATATATGAGTATGATTACATTTTGATATATACCCGATTTATGATTGCGTATATTTTTATTATGTTTTTGCATAATTTAAATAATCACGCATACCTAATTGTATATATATATATATACATATATATATATATATATATGTGTATATATATATATATATATATATATATATATATATATATATATTATAAGCCAAATCGAAGTAGGCAGCCTTCTGAATTGGTTTAAGTTATGTTAATACAACTAGTAATTATAACTATAAAGTTAACCCTAACTCTAATCTGTCCACCTATTTTGGTCAATCCTGTATATATATATATATATATATATATATATATATATATATATATATATATATATATATATATATATAGAGAGAGAGAGAGAGTATATATATCCTGTATATATATATATATATATATATATATATATATATATATATATATATATATATACATTTGTGTTTGTTTGACTACATATTCGGATTGTCGATTTTATCTACTAGCATAATTTTAATATTAGCAGACGAAATTTATTTATAACACATATTTTTGAGAATATTTATATAATATTAAATTAAGCCTAGCCACTACAACAACACACACACACATATATATATATATACATATATGTATATATATATGTATACATATAGTAAAATTTGAACATATATATGTAAATTAAGCCACACAGAAGGAGTACAGCTTAATTCCGTTTTATAATGTCAAAACTTCCTTCCAATACATATCGATATAAAAAGTGAAACTCTTTACATAAACTTGTATGTAAATATGTAAAATACTACTACTGCTACTAACATATATATATATATATATATATATATATATATATATATATATATATATATATGTATATAAACAATACACCAATACACCCATACACGTATATTTAGCATAAAATTTTGGAAAACAGCAGAGTCTTTTGTTTTTAGGTAATATATGGTATCCTCGCGTGTTATATGAGAATTCAAACACTGTTTTGTGCATATTAAATACGTGTACGTGATCATGGGTTAGTTTATTTTTCTCTTCGTCCATAATATACCAAATCCTGATTAGCAATCATTGGAGAAATTATAAGTTAAAATATTCGTTGTCAAGTGGCGAATATCAACGAGCGTTTATATCGGAAAAGACAATATACTATCTTCTTATTCTCTGATAGGTATACTATTGAATATATGTTATTAAGGTTTGGTCAGCTTTACATCTTACACATGTAGCGTGTATCTAGGTGTCAACTGACAATGCGAAGCAATATCTCCTTTTAGATGTAAGTTCCTAGAGGTAAATCTTTTAGAGATAGGCTAGAGCTTCAGTTACATAGGGAGTTCATGATGTTATATACTTCCTTCTCGTCTATTTCGTATCGCCCTGCCCCGCAATTTTTCTCATTTATTATGGATTAGTAAACTCTGACATAGAGACCAGAAAATTTGCAGCAAATTACAAACAATAAAAGATTAACCTACGATATTTTAACGTCCGCAGTTACAGACTCAATAGTTTAAATAAATAGACTATGCTACACCCGACAGGGAAACTAGATACCTCTTACAGAAACACTTTATTAAATATTTTTTAAGCCCGCGACACAGGATGAAAACGAATGTTAACCCTCCGTCTTCCCAATAATTCTAATCAGCGCTAACGCTCTAAACTTGGATTCCATTTCCAAAGACGACTTATACATTAGTCTGTATTCCTGTCTCACAGACATCAGCAGTAATAAATACTCCTTGCGATTTCAACGCCAGAGGGCATACTGGTCACAGTAAGTAGACCTTTCCCCAAATATCGTCGTATAAGGCAATGTTAACTACAATGGACACCGTCTATTAGAGATTTCCCTCTTCAACGATTTCTACATAATGTAATATTTTTCTACAAAAACACAGTACAATGTTTTAAACAATTTATATAAAAATTATCCCTTCTTCGTTCTAAGAATACACAATGCGGAACAATTATAGTCAAGATGATATTCATTGAAGCAGAACGAGCTGAATACTTTCAGTGTACTACAAATAGGCACACAAATAGTGAAGTAAGCTAAATTTGAAAATAACAAAAACATAAGATCATATACGAGTGCATCAAGAACATTTTAATAACAATGATGCACTTTCGAATATACGCAGTTGGCAAGGGATAACTGACGTAGAATCATACCCAAACAGAAATTCGTAGAAAACTACGGGGTAGAACGATACAATTGTCGCCATAGAAAAGACGACATGCTTTCATTTCCGTTTGATGAAAACCGTTTTATTTGTTTTCGCAGACCATCTACTAATTGGGCTGTTGTACACAAATCCCAAGAGCGATATGAGCCTACTTCTTAAAGTGACACAATGTTCAACGAGCGAGATCGGGGATGCGCCTCTATACAACTCCTGCTCTCTACCAGTACACGTTATGACAACAGGGCCATTGCCAGCACAGTCTAAATGCATCACATGATTTTCACGTATAACAGTAACGTGCATAGGCTAATGAGAACTTAGTTTTAGGCCATGGTTTCAAGTTAGGGCCATATCTTGTCACCTCATATCTTGTTTATTGAAATAATTTTCAAACATTGAATAAATGAGGAAAATGCTTAGAACACAATAACTACATATAAATATTTACGGTGACGTAATTAGTAGGGGATATGCGATCTGTTTATGAATGACGTGTAAAAGAGGTTGGTCAACAGAATTAGTAAAATTTGTGTTTTCGTAAACAGTTATTCCTCGCGATTCCTCTTGAAGAGCATCCCACAACTCGCGGTACCTTTTGGAGAGCATCCCACAACTCATCTTTGCTCTTAAATTGGCGTTCACTTGCACAGAGATATCGCTTCATGATACTCCAAAGGTTTTCAATTAGGTTAAAATCTGGTGAATTTGCAAGCCACTCCACCATCCGTAACCCATAGAACTCCAGTTGTTTAAAACACTCTTTGCTTTTGTATGCTGCATGCGAGGGGTGATTACCTGCATAAAAATAATGGTTCTTCTGAACGGCAAATTTTGCTTCTTAAGCCATGATTCAAGTGCTCCTTCAGAAAATCTATGTAAGCAGTTGACGTCATTTTTACGCCTTCTGGGACTCTCCATGGGCCAACTAAAGTACCTCCGATAATCCCAGCCCAAATCCTTATCCTACCGATACCTTGTTGGCGCTTTAAACGCTGATGACGATGGCATCCATCTAGGCTTATCCCTTGCTCCAGCCATCTGGGTCATCAAAAGTGACACGCACTTCATCTGTGAACAAAACTTTGGAAAAATCCGTTTACATGTTGTCTTCTGTCCATTTCAATCGGCTTTGTATGTGATGTTGCTTTTATAGAGGCTTTGCCACAGGCTTAACAGACTTTGCCACTTCTATCAGAAAGCGACATCGAGTACTTTTTGAGACATTCTTCAATCCGAGTTGGACAAAGACTTCTTGACTTGTCTGGACAGGGTTCTTAACAACTTCACGTGTAATTTGGAGTAGAGAACGGCGTGTAACAACTCAAGATTTACTTTTTATCAGATCTCTTAATACATTTGTAGGGTCCTTCACGAAGTTTATTCAGTTTGATGGTATCTTCCTATCATTTTCGATATTTCGATGGTAGTTTTACATTTTGCTTGCTGTTCTGTAAAAGTACGCTTTTCAGAACTAATAAAACCGCCTTTACGACACATTTTATTGACGAAACAAACTTCTTTGTTAATGATTTGACACAACTTAAATACCGTGGATTCAGTAATTACGATGGCAAGTTGTTTATATTGCGCGGAACAGTACGAAAATTACAAAGTACGCGCCGCTCAGCATTGCCAACGTTTCCGAAACATTTGATGCGGAACAACCGGTATGTTTCTGAAACTGGTAAAAAAATCTCATCTTGTTAATAATTTGACACGCCGTGTGTGTGTATATATATATATATATATATATATATATATATATATATATATATATATACGCAATCTACATGTGTATACATGTATATGTATATATAGACATACTAAAGTATTGGAAATACTTTTCAAATTATGTATTTAAATGTAGATATTGATAACAAAGTCCATTTAGATCACTTGATACTGCACTAATAGAGCTATGCATAATTTCATAATATTGGAAGAGGCAATATATCCTTGTGTTTATTCTAGAAAAATTCACTAAATGCCCGAACATTAGTTTGAAGAAAATGAGACAACTGAATTATGCAAGTAACTGACTAAAGCAAATCTTCCCACAAAAATACACTATAAAACGTCCTTTTTGCAGATGATTCACTTGAAACCGTGCATTGACTATTGCATAGAGGCAACATATATGCTGAGGATTGAATTGCTGGAATTCAAATACAAAAATGCAAAAATGTAAAGCAATTATAAATTATTATGAGAGATAAAAATCACAGGTAATATAAAACATTGTCAAATAAACATATTCAGTCGCAATAATTAAGAATTCGCGAGTGCTGGAAAAATCATAATAGTCTGAAATATAATGAACCGTCAATAATTTTTCTCAACATTGAACAACCATGATGTCACTTGCACGCTGACCGAAAAGAAGTGATTTGCTTACTGGGCGGTTCATCCCTAACTCAGCCTTAGGCTCAACAAACAATTCACAACCAAATTCCAATTTGAGGACAGAAGCCACTCTTGTAAATCTGCAAATTACAACTCTGCAAATCCCTGAAATCTTAGATCACCTATACTCATTCAAGCTTGGGGGTTTGATGTCACCTATGCTATATTAATAAAAAGGGGCTTCACTAAGCCTCGTATTCTTCAAACTTTTCAGCAATTTCTTTCCTAAGTCATGTTTCCTTGGAAGTTAAAAGATTGCCTTCGCCGTACCAATATTCAACAATTCTGTCAAAAGAAATGATTCGCCCAATTATCACCGTATCAGCCTCCTTCAACTTTTTGCAAAATATTAGAGTCGTTAATTAATCATACTTTTTTTAAATTCTAAAAACATCTCTGACCAAGAGTATGCATATACTATATGTAACCGTCAACTCAGAACGCACATACAATGAAATGTAAGGTAGGACACTTGTGATATATTCAACGCCATTGAAAATGTTTAGCATGAAGGACTCTTTAATAAAAATGAAACTATAGTGCATTTCTGGAAGAATACGTAACATTATCACATTCTTTCTCAGATTAGCGAAAAATCTTACTTGCCCAGGATAGTCGTACATCTAAACAACATGATACGAATGAAGTGTTATCCCACAGGCCGATCTTTAAACGGTTTCTATTTCTGATATTTATAAATAACCACCTTTATAAAATGTTGCCCGATGGGTATTTGTTGATGATTCTACAGGATATAATAGACATATGAAACAACCAATGTAGTTTCATAAGTTGTATTGCGTTTCTCTTTCAAATATTAAATAAAACTAATGCGATTCGAAACGTTCAAGTGGCTATGGATGACACCCACACACCCACACCCACATAGACACACACACACACATATATATATATATATGTATATATATATATCATATGTAAAATGATATCTTAGCTTGACTCCTAGACGCTTCTCAAGTAATATTTATCCTTAAAATGATCTACAAATATGCTTTCAAGTACGAAACTAAACGAAAACCCGATAACCACGTTTCATCTTAACATATCTCAAATAAGCGTTTAATTTAGTGAATTTATTTCCGAAGTAAAAATTAGCAACACTATATATTTTTGTTTTTATCTATCGTTACACAATAATTAACATTTCAAAAAAATAATTATCTTCTATCTTGCTTCTTATCTGTGAATATGTAATTAAATACAAAGTCAATTCTTTTTTTCACTTATCAAATAAATGTTATGTAATTTTATGTAATGTAAAATGTATGGTTTGACAATAGAACAGATGTGGTCCTCAAATGAAATAGACCAGAAACGAAAGAAGAAATTACTTACAAAGACATTGAACTGTTACTATTTTTCTCCATCATATTTTTAGTGTTTTTGAAATAAAAATGAAATATGCTTCATCCTCCTCGCTTTTTCCTGAGTTTTTTTATATCCTAAAAGTTGCTTTATTTTCATTAAATTTAGTACTTTGTTTTCATTCTGAATTGCTAATATATTTTCTTATTTTTTAAACACCCCACTGCCATGTTTTCTGTCTTAGAATTTACCAAGAACGAATAGTGACGTATTAGTGCAACTAAATTCTGCAATCGATTCATAAAGAATTATTGACATTTTTGTAAAAGTGGACTGCCTACTTTTCTTAAAGCAAATGATTATCATATTTATACCAGAAAACATAATATACTATTTTGTCGTTACGTTTACAAGTTCAAACAAGTAATATTTTTCAGTCATTTAACTATGAGATTTCCTGGACCGACGCTATTGTAAAATTGATCGCTCGACAACAGAATTTACAAACAAATAGTCCATTATCATAACTTCTGACAAAATATCAAAGAATTATTTTACTTAAACGATAAATATTACATTGTCATTCATGAATAAAATATAACACAACAAATCGAGTGTTAGTGTCAGGTAGATTTTGAAAGAAATGTACCGTAAATTTTAACTATTTCTTCTACCGTAGTTCAAGGCCTGAACATCTTAAAATTCTATTATTGCGCAAGTATATGTAAAACACCTGAAAATATCACAACAAAACAGAAATAACAAAAAAACAACAACATATATTTTATATCAGGTTTCCAATAAATAATGTGGTTTTTAACTTTTGATTTCAGATGATCACATCTAGGCTCAAACAAAATGTATTGATCAAAATATGCACCATCTGATTCAACACAGTTTTGCCAACGCAAACATGTATTTTTCAGCCAGTAATGAAAAATCTTGCGTTCTGGTGGCGATAAAGTCGCTGCAGGCGTTTTTGATATCGCTTTGGTTTTTTAAGTATTTCTCATAAAGAAAATTGTCAAGATGCTTGAAAACGTCGGAATCGGTGGGGAAGAAGTCTGGAGAGTAGTGTGGATGAGGCAGAACTTCGTAGCCTAATTCATTCCAGCTTTTTCTGTTTACTAATACTCGGTGTTGTGGTCGAGTTTTCTTATGCATTTTATCCGTTTGTTGACAGTCCCTTTCCGTCGTAATGGTTTATCCTGCTTGAAGACAGAATAACTGTAATTGTGGACCCGTCGCAGACTACCAAACAGTCAGCATGACTTTCCTTTCGTGCAACTCTTTCGTGCTTTGTCGGCGTCTAACTACTGTTCTGAGCGTTGCCTGTTTTAATAAAAATCCCCCTTTTCATTGCAACTCACAACTCGATCGTAAAACGCGCCGTTCTTATTGCGCTAAAAAAAAAGGCAAGATGACATTTCATAACGTCTTTTCTTTTAGTTATCGTCTAATACTTGAGGCATCCATTTATCAAGTTCTTTTATTTTTTCCAACCTCTCTCAAGTGGTTGTAATTCGTCGTATACGTAAGGTCTAATTCAAAAGCAAGTTCTCGAACAGTCGTTTTCGATTATGGCTCTTAATTTATTGTTGTCAACATCCGATGGACAACCATTACGATCATCATCTTCAAGAAATTTCTAAAACCACTCGTATTATCTGCGTTTACTAGTTGTTCCCGAAGTAAATCCTTCGTTGATAGTGCGAGTATTTTCACAGCTATCCGGCCAAGAAAATTGTGGGAATATGCTTTTCCCCGTTTTATACAACGTTCCTAATATAAAATATAATTGTTTTTAAAACGATTGTAATTTAAACGATTAGATAGAGGAGAAATGCCTTTTAAAATTATATATGAATTAAAGGTATTATAAGAAAAACTTATTTATAAATAATATATAAATTTAAACTTTCGTAAGAATTTTCTTCTCAATCTGAAATTTTCAGATGTTGACATTTCTTTAAAACTTATCACATAATGAATACGCACTGTAATAGTTTCTTAAATTTTGAACGAAACAATAATCGTTGCGAATTTTTTCTCATACAAGTTATTTTATTCTTATTTAAATAGAAATATGTCCGTATTTTTCGTTTTTATTTTTTTATATTCAAACTAAATAAATAGTTACAAATTATGGGCGCTAGTCATCAGTTCACACGATATCAACAATATTTGAAAAGGCATGCTTTTAATTAAGTAAAATGACGAGAATGGACTACAAGAAATACGTTATACAGTAATAAACGAACTATTTTTGGTGATGTATTACACCTCAAATCTGACATTAATTTCACCCCAAAATGAAATTTTGTTTGCAAAGGTGGTTAGAAGCACCGGAAATTAATTCAGTTTTGTAAAGAAAGTTATAAATGCTTATATCACTAATGGAGTATTCTCTATCCTTATTCATAAAATGCAGACAAAAAAGGCTTGGGGGGTCAGTTAAAAATGTACTCTCAAATTAAAAAAATGCTATTTTGTTGGACTAAATTCAAATATAATAAAAAGCTTTCTTTGAAATATATTTTGATGCGTTTTTTATAGTTAAGAATTTGTTATATTTTTCCAGTCTATAGCAAAAAAACAGTTCCTGCTAGTCATGTGTACGTTTATTCAAGTTAACACAATCTGCTATAAAGTATATTAGTGTGTAATACGGTTAAAGGTTTCCGTTTATCATGGTAAAATTCGAGTTTATAAAATAGAAAGGACTTTTCTTTCAAAATTTTTTTTCTGCAATTTTGTGTATACAAATGTATGACTCACAATTTACTAAGATAGGCTACTCCAGTAGACGACATCCACATTCCTTGCCATGTGGTTAGAACTGACGACTATCAACGCTATGGTTGTAGGTTCAAAGCACGGCTAGGGAAAGATGCTAGTCTAAGCACACTGATAAGTTGTAATACAAGAAAACAATACTACTATATGTGGATGACTATATATATATATATATATATATATATATATATATATATATATATATATATATATATATATATATATATATATATATATATATACACGCTTGCGCAACTGAGGGAGCATATATCTATATATATATATATATATATATATATATATATATATATGATGGGGCGTGTGTTTATGTTTTTTCTCTGCAGTTTCATCTTCACATTTTATTAGATTCTATGTAAAAAAAAATACTGTCGTCTTTGTGGTGGCTTTTATCCCTTTACGGAAACCAAAGACGCCAGCGTACAGCACTTTTTTTGCCGTCCACTGTGCAAGCAGTTAGCTTTATCAATCGCCCAACGGCCTCCAGCCATTTTACGTACACAATAATGTGGATTTTCAATGCGTAGACAAGCTTTATTATTTATGGCTGGCAGGCGTACAGAAACTACACACATGAGTGACGATAAAGTGTGATATTAAATCGACTTGACGTCTTTACTCTTCGGTATCACTGATGTATTTATATGAACATGCAAGGAAAGGCACTTAATTGTATGTTATTTCTTTCTTCACGAAGTTTCGAATCGTTTGCTGTTCCACGTATGAAACATGAATCATCGGATATGTAGACAGGCAAGCGAACATGATAGCAAGAGTAAACAGTGTGACGAGTATTTTTTTTTCTGAAACATCAGTTCCATTGGTTATTTATTTTTTAGTTAATTAAATGGCAATGTTGTTTTCATGCAGAAATTGCTTTATCTTATATTTAATAAAGTTTAATTGATCAGCATAGTTTTCCCAGTTTTTTTTAACTGGATATTCAAATTAGATATAATAAAAGGTTAATATATGAGTTGATTTTATTAATTATAGTTGAAAAGAAGTGGATTTTTATTGTTCTAATTAGCAGTACTCAAGAAAATTATCTAAAATAATGTTACATGATAAGGGCTGTCCCCTTTTCATGTAAGTATAAAAATGGAGAATTTAGTTTAAAATGAAAATGAAATAGCATAGGCGAAATTCGAACCTCGTAATCTAGTTTAGAAATAGATTACGTGTGATAATTTAAAAATGTAAAACAAACATTTGTTTAGAATATAGATAAATATTTCAAGGAAAGAATGTTAACTATCGAGTTTGTTATAAAATTTTAAATTGAAAGAATGCAGCTCATAAGATAATGTTTTTAACATATTGAATATAGGTTAAAATTCCTTTTGTAGAAATAGGAAAAGTTTTGGACACGTATGTCCAAAACACGTGAAAGAAGGCAAATGTTTTAACATGTGTATGACGTCACGGAAAATAGAAAGTTCTAGGAATAGAGAAAAAACTTTAGAGTTATTCAGTCAGTGAAGAAACTCGGAGGGAGTCAGACGTATAGGAGCGAGACGTCACTTCAAGAAAAAAAAATGTGAGACTTTGAATTATTGGTGATGGAAACACGGCCGTGTGACGAAATAAACCATCAAGTGTTTTTTGTAAAGCTCGTCTTGTCTTATGATTCTTACAAAAAGATAAAGTGAAATTGTATTATATATTTGTGTTATAAAATGTCTTTACATACATGTCTCAACATCATCATGTCTACACAATGTCCGAACTGTCTGAACACTATCCCTTCACTCCAAGAGTTTCTTCTTCTACACGTCTAAGGAATGAACATTTTAATATATAAGAATCGCTCCTAACATGAACAATCTCTCTAAGTCTCTCGTACAACAACTTATACAACTTCTCTCTCTCTCTGTGAGTCTTACAACATCCCTCACTGTAAGCCTCTCTCTCTCTCACAAGAAAAAGCATCGCTTATAATAAGACTCTTACTTTATCTCTAAGACTCTCTCTCTCTCTCTCAATTAAACCCCGATATGTAACAATAAGTTTACAGAGTAGAACGATAAAGCTGTCGCCCTAAGGAAAAGAAGACTACAGCTTTATTTAAAAACATTTTATTGATAAATCAATTCAGGTAACTCGGTTCTGTAGTAGAGCTAACATCTATTCAATGTAGCCGCCTTAAGCCTCAGTCAGCCCCTCGATAGGGGTTTGGAACTAGGAGCATGCTTTTTTCCACAAGCGACGGTGGGATCTCGTGAATACTCGGCGGATGACATGATCAGGCTGGCTTTGTGGTGCTGTGGGAGCTTTGGTGATATGCGCGGCGCATAATCTAACGAAATAGTCCAGCGAGTACAGGTCGGGGAAGGATTGGAGCCAGCGAGAGAAAGGTACAAAGTCGTAGCACTCTTTCTGAAGCCAAGCCTGGGTGTCGTTGGACTTTTAGGCCGGCGCCGAGTCCTGCTGCTACAATCAGGGTCTGCCAGCGGCCACATTCTTTCAGCAGGGGATCACTACACACTTCGAGACATTCAGGCATTCAGGTACACTTCAAATATATGACATGGCATGACGTGGCCCTCACTACTAATACTAGATTTATAAAAGATGACATAATGTTTATCGTACTTTATTCACTGTCTTAAAGGTTTAGTTTCGATCTCAGTCGAATTTTTATTTCTTTACAAGTAGTGAACTGTTTCGAAAAACATAATGCTCCCATGTTTCAGTTACATCATACTTTCGTTGTATAAGTCGTCTTAAATATAATTAAGGTACGTTTAATACCAGGCAACGCTAGGTTCATCTACTAGTATCATAATAAAGTTGAATTGATCAGCATATTTTCCGTGAATAATGTTTAATATATTCGTTGGTCTTATTGATTAAGACTGAAACGAATCGGTTCTGATTGTTCTAATTAGCCGTAATATAGAAACATATTAAAAAAATAACTTTTACATGTAAGGAAAATTACTTGCAGGTATAAGTATGCTTCTTCTGTTAATGACAAGATAATTATATTAAAGATAGAATACAGCATCGGTTTTAAAAATAATTTTTCAATCTGGTTTAAAGTACAATTTTAATAAATTTCGTTGATAGCTTTTACAAAATTCAATAAAAACATACATTTCATATATAGTGGGTAGCAAGATTATTTGGTATGTTGTTTTTTTTAATTTCTCAAGAACTATCAAGTTAATTAGAATGAAGTTTGCACTCAATCTTTAAACAGATATTATCTATTTAAAAATAGAACAAAAATAAAAACATATTTAATTGACAAATATGTATTAACAAAAAATCAAATATCTCATATGCAAAAGTATTACGCACACTGTCAATTTTCATTCTTAAGTAGTCATTTAATCTTGGTACAATACTTTCCACCTTATTTCAACCAATCAGAAATTTCATTTTTAAGCAGTCATTTAATCTTTCCACAATATGTTACCCAATCAGAAGACACACCAGGGTAAGGGCTCCTCATAGGTCAGTTGAAAACAGCTCTCAGACACTGCACCAGTTGCCTATTTTATTACTGTTTTAAAATGGTTAAAACAAAGCAATTGACTAATGATATGCGCCAGGAAATCATAACAAGGTATATTTATGAACAGGGAAACAGCTAAATAGCTATAGAACTAAATTTGGTGGTGAGTATAGTAAGGGCTGCCGTGAGAAATTGGAAAACAACGGGTGGTAATACTAATAATTAAAAAAATAGTCGACCACGTAAATTAAATGATGTTACTGTTCATTGCATTGCTTGTAAAGTTAGGAAAGAACCATTTCTGACTCGTTCAGAAATTCAGAAGGATTTACAGAAAGCTGGTATTGAAGTAAGCAAGGATACAATCAAAAGATCACAGAATCGTACGGACCTGTATCCTAAATCACCGAGAAAGACTCCATTGTTGAATCCTAGACGCGTAAAAGACCGTTTGAAATTTGTTTATAAATATCAATGTGAATCAGATAACTTCTGGGACAAAGTTATTTTGTCAGATGAAACTAAAATTGAGCTTTTCGGAGGAAACATGCGCACCCGTGTATAGATAAAAAAGGGTAAAAAATTTAAATAATCTACTACGATCCCTATTGTAAAATTTGGAGGTGGAATTTTTATGATTATGGGCTACTTTTCTGAAAATCCAGTTTAAAGACTTTTAAACTTAGAAAGGAAAAGGAATGTAGCAAAATACACCAAAACTTTGTCAACACATCTGTTCAAGATTTAGGATTGGATCGTGATTTTTAGGTTCTATCAAGACAATGATCCAAGGCAAGGCTAAAATTACTATGAAATTGTTTAGGGAAAATGGGATTAGTGTTCTACCGTTATCTACCCAGTCACTCGACCTAAATCTTATCAAAAATCTGTGGGGAACTTTGAAGTTTAGAGTGCATGCAAGAAATTTTAAGCATATGAAGGGGTTGAAGAAAGTTTGCGAAGAGGAATGGCTGAAATTATTACCAAGTGATTGTACCTATTTACTATGCCTTCCCACGGGACAGAGTTAGACACCAGGGTCGTTTTTTTAACGTGGAGAAAAGGTACAAAAATAAAAATTGTCTCAGTCGTGAAGGATTTCTCCTCAACCGAAAGAGAACAAGAAAATGAAGTGCAGCATCTGAAGAACAGATGCTACACTTTGATCTTGATAAAAAGGCCAGTAGCTATTAGCTAGTGATTGTAACTAGTAGGCAGACATGGAAAGCGTCTGGGGGCTGTAAGGCAAAGCAGAGGATATACAACTAAATATTAATAAATGTGTTAAATACTTTTGCATATGAATAATTTAATTTCTTGTTGATAAATATTCCTCGATTAATTATATATTAATTTCCATTATATTTGAAGATAGATAATATCTCTTCAGAGATAGAGTGTAAATTTCAATCAAATAAACTTGATATTCTTGGAGAAATATGAACAAACACGAATGTACCGAATACTTTTGCTACCCACTGTATATACACACACATGCGCATACACACACATATATCGTTATTTTCATGGCAGATGCTCGTCTTAACTCCAATCGCTGGTCCCCCCTCACCAATCTTTTACAAATAACACCCGTCTAGCTGAATCCACTGTCAAAAACTTTCCCCACTCTTTATCTATGCCTAAATCAAAACGTAGATTCTATGAACAAAGCTTCTTTCTTAGAACTGCACGCCTGTGGAACTCTGTTCCGGCTGCCTGCTTCCCTCCTGACTACAACTTGGATGTCTTCAAGTCCAACGTAAACTAATTCCTGATGAACCGCCCTCTTAAGTAGACACTCTAAAATATCCACACTAACGTACTGTACATACAATAACCCTTATCCATGAGTGACTTCCGGGCCTTGATAAATGGTGACCACATTGTAAAATATATATATGTATATTATGAAATTTTGCTAAAACATGAAGAATTACAATTTTTTCGTACATTTCTTTTATTCCATGATTTTATTTATTTTCTTTAATTTTTAATTACTAGATAGGCATATTTAATTATTTATAGCGTGACAAATTCCAAACAATCTTAATTCCTCATTAAATATTTTTGGTATTATATAAAAAATATAACTTTATATTTTTTTACGAATTGATCTGGTTATCTATTTGGTTAGCCGTTTATTTTCACATATGCAAATCACCATCGGAAGAATATTTTTACTAAATCTTGAAGCATTCATATTTATTAAATTTGCATTTGAAACAAACGAAAATATATTGATCAAGTTCATGTACATTCAAATAACATGTTTAGAAAGAAACTATTAATATTTTCATAGTTTTGATTGAAAACGGAAATTCCATAAAGTCATGTTAACAGCCGCATAATGTTAAGTAGAGAAATTTTTAATATTTAGTAAATGTACATATGGTGTAAAATAAAAATAATACTCACTTTTTGTTAATTAAATTTCATATTCCGATTTGATGGCGATCGAAAATAGTGTGGTAATTAGAGATAGCTATTAGATTATAAATTATGCGAAAAATGACTTATCAGTTTACGTATGGAAATCTATGAATCTGATTTTCTTTTGCTAAATACGTTACAATATTTAATCCACACCTCGGAATTATCCAATTCCTCACCAACGCATACTTATGGATTGCTACGAGGGAAAATGTCGCTCTATTCTTTATTAATAAGTTGATAGTTGTTGTTGCAATATTTTTTTATATAATGTGGGTCTGATGAATAAAGTTGGAAGTTTCTACTTACAAACACTGTCGGTACAAACTGACGAATCAAATTGAGCCACTTTATGCGAGCAACCAATTAGAAACCAGAATTGCTCCATAGAAATAGTAATTTTTTAAGCATTCATGCATATATTTTTCGTGTCTCCACAGGAAAGATCTTTTGCCTCTTTGTCTGCAATATTATAATGTCCAAGATCTGTCGAGAATAGTTACCCAATTGAAATTATTGATCTCCATAGTTTATACGGATTGACAACCCATCGGAAACCCGCGTGTAATTTCTTAAACGTGGTTTCAATTTGAAAGATGTTTTCATTATAAAAATAGCAATCGCCTGCAAAGTGAACCGCTCTGGGAAAATCCGACTTCTAAATAACTTTAAGTAATTTTTTTGGTATAAAAATATTTAAAAACTGATGAGCCACCTAATATTTATCTTTACAATTGAATAAGATTCATTCATACATTCAAAAGATGGGCAAATTATTATGAGTTACAATAACCTGTTATAATTTTTCACACAGAGCAAAGTTATTAGGAAAATAACAAATCGAAGCGATACATTTTGGGGTTCTTAAATATTAGTAATAATTTCTTATTAGATCTTAAATACACAAATTTCCTTCTACATATACTAGATACAACTTCGTTGAGACGTTAATTTATTTCCCGATTAAATTGGTTGTACAGCAATTCGCAGTTATAATTACACACTCTACGAATTTACGTTAAACGTGTTATAGAGAATGCTTTTATGGAAGAATGTACTTTATAACCGTTCGTATTAATAATAATCGATTGATATTGCAAATCGAAATTCCAGCCATAACGAGCGACAGGTATTCCCACATGACAGATTTGTGTCTGCTTATCTTATGCAGACATTGATTGTCTCGTCAGCGAACTATAAACATTGGCAAATATCCAATATTTGTAACGATTAAAATATCGATTGCCTATGAAGAGCAAGGGACATAGGAGGAGAATATTAGAGTGAGTTGATGCGTCTTAGGCTGGGTCGAGGAATGGTAGCGCAAGTCTGGAATCAAAACCATACATCGACCCCTGCGACAGTAAATTGATACCGACGAATATGACAAATACGAGCAGCAATTCTCAGAACTTACCGATTTCAAATTAAGCATTTCACGAAGAGACAGGCAAAAAGAGTAAAAAGACAAAGGTTTCAAGCTAATGTCACTGAACTGACAGTGGATTGCGCTATGGAAGTCCAGACAGCATTTTGATTCAAACAATCATAACAGTTTCCAAATTATTAGACGAAAACAAATAATGTACTAATGAGATCACGTCTTCGTATACATAGCATAACTACTATTTCCAACACATATGATTCTGTTTTCGATCAAATCTATTATTAAAAATAATTATCGACATATAGTTGTAAAACATAATACAATATGTAAGTTAGGATATGAGGAGTCCATACACATATACATAATGAATATTACTGACACGAATAAAAATAAATTATAAGGAGGATTAAATGATAAATTGAATAGACGAAATATTATTATTATTATTATTATTATTATTATTATTATTATTATTATTATTATTATTATTATTATTATTATTTGTTAACATTGGATATTACGACGAACATGCTGGAGCCGTCGCGGAGGATGTCCATATGTAATGTAATCTGGGGAAAAGATATTACTTGAAAGGATCTTTATTCAGGAAAATTTGCTATGATGTTAAATACACTGGTGTAAAAAGGAAAGGTATTTGTAGTTGAGATATTAAGAAAAGCACTGGTTGTAAATGTCGTACACAAATACAAATGACGCTGATACAGGATCACAACACGGACGCATGTACCTATGTAAGTTTTTTTTCAGACATTAGGATTATAAATACGTGAAAATATAATATTTTACGTAAGCAAAACGAAAGTAATATTCTTAATATAAAATAACAAACAAAGACAAACTATTTTATAAAAAAAACACTAGCAAAGATACCCGCGCTTTTGCTGTACAATAAGGTACAAGCAAAGTACTCTCCTTAAAATTTGACCTTGCCCTTGAAAATCAGTGTTTATTATCCCAAGGTCGGAGAGCATCATCATGTCAAGTTTGGTCATAATCGGTACAATGGTGTAGGCTGTAGTAGAGTATATATATATATATATATATATATATATATATATATATGTATATATATGTATATATATGTATGTATATATATGTATATATATGTATGTATATATATGTATATATATGTATGTATATATATGTATATATATATGTATATATATATATATATATATATATATTTAAAGTGATGGTTGCGTGGTCCCAACGAGAGGAAAAAATGTATATTTAAAAGTGTGTGCATATATATCAAAAAAGAAAGAAAGTCATATAAAGACAAAAAAAATCCTCACCAAATAGAACAAAAGCTCCGTCCCTACTAAATGAACTTTACTCTGATTGAACTTTACAACACACTGACTATTAGCGAAAAATGCCTGAGATTGGCATTTCTCTGAAAAATACATTTAGTGTTGTCAAATGTAAAATGTTCTCCAAAATAACATTTCAAACTTTTACTTAAAAAAATAAAAACACTTTATATAAAATATCTGAAGAGGGCTGAACAAGGCTTGAAACGCGTTATAAAAATATTTTAAAATAAAAGATCATAAAAGGCTAAAAACCAACAATTGTTGATGGCTACACTCTTTATATATATATATATATATATATATATATATATATATATATATATATATATATATATATATATATATATATATATATATGACCTTGACTTTTAACTTTAAGCTTGAAAAATTGTGTGCACCATTCCTAGGTGGAGCACTATTATCATACCAGGTTTTATCCTTAGTAGTCCAGTGCAGGGGCTGTGGGAGAACATATATACATAGACTATGACCGTGCCCTTTAACTTTAACCTTGAAAAATGGTGTGCACCGTCGCTAGGTAGGAAAATAAATATGTCAAGTTTGCTCATGACCGGTCCAGTTGTTTGAGCAGTAGGAGATTTGTACACCGAGACACATAAACACACACACACACACACACACTACCGAACGCTATTACTTATATATATGAAGCGTTCTAGATTATAAACGCAATGAGTTTTATATAGACATTATTGAACACTTTTAATATATATGTTCATTTAATCTGCCTGTTTAACGAATAAACTGCTTCTCGGTTCTACAATATGATAGGCCGCCTGTCCGACGAACCGAGCATTAAATTGAGCTGCGAGGACAATGCTAGAAGTGAAGTAAATTTGGGACTTTGACACTTGTCTATACATTCGTTCGTGTCTCGACATGGGCGTTGAAGAAAAAGTTTGGGGCGGACGGAATAAACATTTACTTTAAAGTGCATCACGATAGGTAAAATCAGTTTGACAAAAATGTCTACGCGTACGTATGCTTCAATCTCTCACTTTTTCTCTATCTTTCTCACTCAACCCTTCTCTCTCTCACTCTCTCTCTCTCTCTTTCTCTGTGGGTATCCTTCTTTGTGTGCGCTTACAAGTGTGTGGTCTCTTTTGATGTTATTACGAGTTAGACGACGATGACAGCTAGAAAAGTAGGTATGCAAAAATAAGAACTTAAGTGACGTGTGAAGAGAAACCGTCGTCCCTGCCCACCGTGGGACCTTATTCCCAAACAGATAGACACGCGTCTGACCTAGAGTCATTTAAAAATGATCACTAAAGTCTATTAACAGCAAAAAGTATTCCCGGCAGTATTTTCGTCTTATACTCGCCCCTCTTGTTATTATCAACATTTACTCAGTAGCAGATTTCAGTCTTTGCCATTGATTGCTCTCCAGCAAAAACACTAGACATTTATGAAGTCTTAATAACAGATTTTATCGCTGTACGCTTCTCTCTCCACACTTGCCAAACCATTTTGCCTATCACAACATCTGTTTACTTACTGTTTCTAATTGACAACGACTGTTGGCTTTCTTTAGGATCTAATTGGTAAACGCCTCTTTTAATATACTAGGAGTCTGCCACATTCTTGGTTGAAATCTGGTCGATACTTTAATTCCTATTGACTCTTCATTAAAATTTATTGTCGTGATACAGTGATAATATAGATGCAAGCGTATGTTTATGTTTTATTTTCTAAATTCTAGCGGTACAGACGGTCTTTTTGCTGTTTTCTGAAAACATAAATCCTTTCAGTGTTCTTTCTATATATTGTCCTGCACTCCTATTATTACTTAAATCTAGCTGGTAAGTGTTCTCTTGTGCGTGTGGGTTAGATTTCCCACACTATATTTGTCATTAATATTTCGGATTTTGTCATTTTATTTAATGACAATACTTCATCATCGCAACTGCGATTTACCATACATTTTTGCTGTTATTTTATCTATTTTGAACATGCCAGATAAGCTCTGACAAGCTAATCTGCCTCTCTAAACATTTGCCTGTCTATACTTCTTAAGACTTCATAGCCACTGTGCTTATTAGATGTGTAGCAGTTTTAGGTAATTTAAGCTTTAATTTTTTCTATATCTTTTATTGTATTATTGTTTTCACATTCATCATTGACTAGTTACAGTTCTTTAGTCGGACACGAGTGAAATGCAATGGTACCTATTTACTATGCCTCCCCACGGGGCAGAGTTAGACACCATGGTCGTTTTTTTTAACGTGGAGAAAAGATACAACAATAAAAATTGTCTCAGTCGTGAAGGATTTCTTCTCCACCGAAAGAGAACAAGAAATATAAATGCAGCATCTGAAGAACAGATGGTATTTATTTGCTCCCCCACTGAGCAAATTAGGCACAAGGCCGTTTTTAATGTGAGGTAAAAACCAGCTCCCCTAAAAGTAGGCAAAAAGGGGGCACTCTGGTTACCAAAAATAATAATTGTCCCAGTATAGAGGGTCTCCCCTCCATTGACCGGTACAAACCATCCTAAGTGCAGCATCTGAAGAACAGATACTACACTTTGATCTTGTCCCGAAGGCCATGTAAAGTAGATGCAATGGTAAACTATAGAGCGAATTGCTATGTAAAAATCAATTTCCTGAACTCTACTCTTAGCAAATTCCTATACAAATAGAAGCCTAGCACATAAGAATGAATAACTGATTAATTAACAACATTTTCTATTACAGTTGCAGCTGACAGAGATCAAACTTACATTAATATTTTGGATTTCTATTTTTCAGATGTCTTTTTTAGTTTCATTTGTATCGTAGCGAGATCCAGTACACAAAATTCTAAACTTGTTTAAACGCCTCTTCTAACATTGTTTCGATTTCGTAATTCTCTACAAAAAATACATGCTTTATTTCACTTCCGATTTGTTACAGATGAACGTCTTTATAAAACTACTGTTTTACAACAAACTCATGCACCAAGTGTTTATGCTTGGAAATTGCACGTTTTTGATGTCCATGTTATTGGTGGCGTTTGAAAATGTTCATGAGATCAGGCAATATTCGTGTCAAACTCATTTACATTGCCAAGATAATATAACAAAAACACCCTGGCAAAGTGTACACCGTTAGTAATCCCAAAATCATTAAATATTCTGGTTATTTCTATAACATAATGTGGTGAATCTTTTAAAGAAAGTATTAAAAACGGACTCATCACATTTAATAATTAGTTTAATACATATCAGATATGAATTATAATTTATCTATTGGTAGTATAATAACATGTACACATAAATAAAAATCAAATCTAATTATGTAATATATGTTCAATATGTCTAAACATTTTTCAATATTTCTAAAAATCAAGTTACTATACTATTTCAAAGTTGCTCTATTTTGTAAAATATCATTATTATACAAAGTTGCAAAACTGTGTATTCTTATGCTAGTTCCCTTCACTGCACTGACATATTTCATACAGGAATATTTTAAAGTTTACATTATTATTCATGTAAAATTATAAAATTAGACATGTATAGGTTGTTTTAAATAACATGGCGTCATCCAATAATCCACTGTAATAACAAGTAAAATTGAATAACAAAAGCTTCCAACCTCACGAACCACGAACGATGTAAATAATATTAACATGCGTACGCTCACTTCTGCTTTAATTAAGGAATCGAATGTCAGAACTGAAATCCGCAAAATATTAATCTTTTTCTTCTTATAGTCGGTATCGTCGTCGCATTTGTTGTCGCCTTAGTTGTTGCCTTTGTCGTCGCAGTCACTATCGATTTTTTGTATGGGATTTTACACTTAATTACTTTTAAAAATCCGACGAAATTTAATGTTCTTACCTTATGAAAAGAGGTGATGTTTTAGGATTTCTGTTCATTTATTTCTCACACTATTTCTAGGTTTCATGCATTTCAACACATATCCATTCTACTACGATCACAAAAATATTCCATATATGGAAGACATTATTTATTATTCTTATTATATGTGATATACGCATGTTCGTCTCAGTTATTTAATGAGCACTTACGCATAATACAGGCGACCTTTAATTAATAACGTTATTATTTCCAAACCCATTATGAAAATCCATGAAAATGGGAGGTTAAAGCTTTTAATAACTACTTTCTATATCCGCGTAATATATTTTAATAAACAATAAATATCGTATGAAGTTATAATTTACTGGAACACCATATCTAAATATAGCAAGGTCCGTATTCTGCATGAGTACAAAAAATATCTACGCGAACACACCAAATCATGATTGCGTTGAACGAAAAGTAAAGTGCGTCTTGCTTTACTCAGGCTCGGGACAAACATGTCATTGGTCATCAGCACCTTTGGCCAACTGTTACCGCTACTCGGCGACAGTTGCTTAAGCAGCCAGTCCCGACCAGCCACACCAAGTAAAGGCTAATACCGGAAAATTACACCCAAACAGCAATAATGACCAGTGTCCGCTATTGTCAATCAGTGTCCGACCAGGTCACAGAGCAAGGGTATCTTTTGTAAATAAGCACTGACCACCAGCTATCGCCCATCACCGTCATAATAGTCGATGACCAACTGTGCCCACAATTGGACGACAATACTCGTTATTGGATGACAGTACCCGACAATGAAATACGAGTGTATTGTCTACCACAGCACTCCACTGCTGTCAATATCCGTTCCTGTCATTAAATTACAGTAACCACCTTAAAAGTGAACCGATCACAATTACAGTCAATCCGTGTCATAAACGCCAATGATCAACAGTGCCGGTCCATGGATCATACTGATCGCTACGGGATAGCAGTGCCTGACCATTGAAGACGTGCAATTTCATTTTCTAACAGACCAATGAATGCCGAACTTTTACATGGTCGATTGTGATCGAAAATGATAGGCAGTTGCAGAGGAGAGCCAGTGCCCACAATTAGACGCCATTGAAGACAGACAATTTCATTTTAGAGTTCAATCCTGGTCATCGGCACCAGTGACCGACAATGAATGCCGGGAACGACAGTGACATTTATAAATCCAAACAGTAACCATTAGCAAATGCCAATACCAGCAATAAACAATCCCAAACCAGAACTAATCGCTAGTAAGAGTCAGTGTTGTCAAAACAGCCAGTGGTATATAATAGCTGAGACACAAAGACAATGTCCGACAGTGAAAGAAAGATGATTTTCGTTTTGGCACGACCGCTATTTTCCGGATCCGAGAGTGGCCCTCATTAGCAACCGCAGCTTAATTTATTTTCATGGGTGGGATCATTTACACCATCTCTCCTGGCTTTTTGTCATATTTCCACGTAGATCTATCGATATAGGGCGATGCTAATATTATTATAGATTATATATTTCTAAAAATAATCGTAATTCTTCGATATAAGTGTAAGAGATATATCTTAAGCCACTGCAAAATTCCATCAAATTAGGATGAAAATATAATAATAAGAAAGTAATAAATATAACACAAATAAATCAATACACTTTTTAGAAGTAAACTAGTAAAAAAAGAATATCTTATCCAATAAATATATACTCGCTCGAATAAAAGACTTCAGATGAATTGTGATACAATATATAACAATTTTTAGAGTGGAGTATGCTAGAAATAGATATGTTTATTTCGATATAATAGTATGCAATAAAATAAAATGAATTAAAATACATTTGTGCATTTTATGTAATATTAAATAAATAAATTTTATTTCATACGAAAAAAATATTATATGTGCGCATGCCATATTTTTATATATAATTAAAAATACTTTTATTACTTAACGATAAATTATAAAAAGTAATGATTGGTATTTTATGACATCTCCAAAAAATCAAAAAATAAATTCGAGAAACAAAATTCTTAGAGACGACAGAAAAAAACTAATGAATATTTAATGGTGCTTCAGTTTAAGTATCTATCTAGCTAGCTAGCTAGCTATATACATATATATATATATGTATATATTTATGTGTATATATACATATATATATATATAGAGAGAGAGAGATAGATAGATAGATAGATAAATAGTTACATAGATAAGTAGATAGACATTATTTAAAGTAGAACGCTATATGTCTCAATGTATATGAGTTCGAAAACGACCAAGCCGATTCTTTTGAAAATTCACACAAAAGAAAATTTTCTTCCTGTGTATTATAATTGTATACATATTATATATATTGTGTTGATATGGGAATGTTTGCTTATTATAAATATAAATATTGTTTATAATAAATTATATGCGTATGTTATACATTATTTATTATTATATATTATATAAGCATATTATATATATGTATATATATATATATATATATATATATATATATGGATTATATCTCAAAAGTATACCTTAATATTTAATAAAATCTTTCATTATGTAGAATGCTGGCATATATATATATATATATATATATATATATATGTTTCGATATATCTGTCTATATATATATATATATATATATAACTACTTAATTTACTCACATCAAATTAATATACGAAAGTGTGGATTTATGTGAAACTTTAAGTATTTACTTCAAAAGTGCTCAATACGTAGGTATAGCTAGTTAGTAATTTATCAAATATATATGGCGATTAAGCTACACTAAATATTCCGTTTCATCCACTCTAGGACTCTTCAGGCTTATGGGCATAAGCCTGAATAGTCCTAGAGTGGATGAAACGCGGAATATTCAGTGTAGCTTAATCGCCATATCTATTTTATAAATTACTATATATATATATATATATATATATATATATATATATATATATATATATATATATATAAGCATATAATATCTTTATGCCTGTATTCTACAAAGTGAAAGATTTAATTATATATAAAGCTCTGCTTTTGAGATATAATCCATATATATATATATATATATATATATATATATATATATATATATATATATATATATATATATATGTAAGATTCAAATATAGTACATGATAATAAATATTGTATATATATAATCGTTAATATATTTTAATACAATAGGATATGTGAAGTAGTTAAGAAAATTAATGGACACTTTTTCATATGAATAATTCTATTTTATTTCTGTCAGTATTTGAGAAACTGGGAAATGGACGAACACGTGCTTTCTCAGACGATTGGTCACGCCATACATTGAAAGATGGTTCAAGATAGAAGTGAATTAACATACCTATATTTTGGCCCCTGTCTTGGCACGCACATGACGAAGCGGTCCATTATGACCAACATAATTTGCTGCTGGAGACACCATATCACATCAATCACATGAACACACTTCTTTCCAGGCACAATGAAAATGGTATTAAAAAATGTTAAAACTCAGGAAATAATATTTTCAATCTAAATACAAAGAATCTAAAATTAAACAAAGAGGGCGAATATATGTAAATATATATATATATATATATATATATATATATATATATATATATATATATATATATATATATATATATATATATATGTTTCTCTTTGTGGAACTGTGAATCTTTTCTCCCGTCTTTTCTCCCGTCTTTACTCCCGTCTTTTCTCCCGTTTTTTCCCCTCGTTGTGTCATTATTTTAATCGTTTTTTAAACGTTAATAAACTTTATTGTAGTGTCCCCCTAGTTTTTGGCACATTCAATAGTCCCCCATAGAACTCTTTACGTTCGATATAATATTATTATTTTTACGCTATCGATTTTCTCCTGATGAGATGATCGCTGAAAGAGCTCTCGAGAGACATCCGCCTATTATATTTAAAGCTTTATTTTAATTCTGTACCTCTAAACACTTTATATACATACATACATACATATATATATATATATATATATATATATATATATATATATATATATATACTAGCAAAAGTACCCGTCGTCGGCTGGGTTAAAACAGCCTATAGAAAATAGACTCTGATTTATGAAAGTATGATAGGTTATGAAAAGGAATTGTTGTAAAGAGATAGCTTCGAATTTGGGGGTATCAAAACCAAAGCAAAATATGATGAAAGTAAAAATAAAATAGATAAACCCCATAATTTATTATATCATACCTGTTCACACTGACACACTTATCACAATATTCTGTGGATCTATATTAAAAAACCTTGTTAAACTTTGTGACATATTTCCATTCTATGGAGGTCAGGCGCGAACAAACACCTCATAATTTTATTATACCATATTTCTTCAAACTGAAACATAATTATCAAAGTATAATTACACAGATAACTATGAAAAATCTTTATGATAATTTGTGCCTATTTGCATTCTATGAAGGCCAAGCGCGAACGCAGACCCTCCAATTTTATTATACCATCCCTGTTTAAGTTAAAGCATACTTATCAAAGTATTCTTATGTACATTTATATCAGAAACACTTGTAAACGTTTTTTGTAATGTTTTAATTTTTTTATGTCCATACTTTGTGAGCCAGGCGCGAACGCAGACCCCAGAATTTTAATGAACCTCTGTTCTGCCAGATGAAAAAAACATACCCATTCCTGTGTCTCGATACAGCTTCTATTATTATATGTAATCAGCTTTTAAAAATAGTAAACCATATAGGAGCCTATTCGTGACCAGACACACACGCACACATACACACACAGACAATTGGCTATATATATATATACATATATATATGTATATATATATATATACTTGTTTATTGTTATATAAACATGGTCACATCCTGCTGCTACAAATAGCCACTTGTTTCAATCAAACAACAGATATCATCAGGCAGCGACTTGACTATTCAAAGTTCAATGAATAATGGATTTTTATTTTAGGTAGGAACTCTTTAAAAGTTGGAGTTAAAAAACTTAAAATACAGAACTTTAATTATAAGATGTAAAGAGGGGGGGCAATTTAAATAAAGTTAAAAGATTATAATGGAGAGAGAGTGATTAAGAAGAGAAAAAAAGAAATAGAGAAAGAAAATAGAGAGAAAAAATATACATATAATATGGAGAAGAAAAAGAAAAAAAGATATAAATGGTTATTATAAAGAGAATAAGGACTAGAAGAGAAAAGAAAGAATGATGAGATATAGTTAAAGAGAGAAAGAGAGAAAGTAAGAATTAATAGGAAAGGGAATCTTAAAGAAGTTGCCAGTATATAGAAAAAGAAAAAGAAAACAATATGCGTGTCAACCAATTTATGAACAATTATACAATTCAGTAATGAGACAACATTATTACAAATACAAACAGAAAATACAATCTAAACGTTAGAAATGAACATGTCAAAAAAGACAGCGAATGTATCCAACTGACATATTTATCATCTAACATACGTCCACGAGTAATATCAACGCAGTTCAAACATACGTCTACAATTAATTAAGCCCTTTATACTACATTTCTATAACAGGCCCCTTAAGGATAGTGGTTATAAAAACACGCAAATTGAGTTCATAGAACCAACACACCCAAACACAAATACAAATAGAAACCGTAAGAGAAAAATCCTGTGGTACAATCCCCCTTTTAATCTGAAACTTAAAACAAATCTAGGAATGAAATTCTTAAACTTAATTAAAAAGCACTTCCCTATTAGTAACATACTACATAAAATTTTCAATAAAAATACAATAAAACTTAGTTATAGCTGTAATGAAAACCTTGAAAAAATAATTAAAAAACATAATAACAAAATATTAAACAAAAATAGCACACCCATTGCTACCGAAGGGTGTAACTGTAGAATTAAATCAAAATGTCCTCTTAAAGGAAATTGTCAAATTACTTCTGTAGTGCCCCAAGCAACTATTTCTACTTAGGAAAATCCTATTGAAAAAAAAATATGTCATAGGAATGACAAATAACAATTTTAAAGAAAGATTTACCGGTCACAAGTGCTCTTTTGAAAATAATGAGTACAAAAATAGAACTTCCTTGTCTAAATATTATTATGAACTAGTAGAGCAAGGTTACTCCCCTATAAGTAAATTGGAAAATTTTAAAGAAAGCTAAAACCTGTTCATCTTTAAACTCACCTTGCTACCTATGTCTTTATGAGAAATTCTTTATACTTACTTTTAGAGAAAGAGATAAATTATTAAATAAGAAGCACGAAAATTCAATTAATTGCAAACATTATAAAAACCATCTTTTAAGTAATTTAGTTTACATATAAAATTTATATAAATTTAAAATTGTCACTAATTTCTATAGTTTATTAAAATATTATTAATATACTTTCTCCTCGCCTGATTTCATTCTTTATTTCCCCTATCTTATATACCTGTGTGTCTATGTGTATATGTATGTGTCTATGTGTTTATTTTATGACCGTGTGTACTTAGATTTATACATTTCTATATTATTTTGTATACCCTCCTTTGTTGTGTGCGCCCCTGGTGGTGTTTATTTAGTCCATTTGTATGATTTTATGTGTGTATGCATCTATCTGTACTCTTGCCAAAAACTTTGTATTCATAAGTATTTCTATGTATATGGTTTATGTGAATTATACATATTTATGTGTGCGTATATATATATATATATATGTGTGTGTGTGTGCGTTGTTGTATATTAGTATATGACTGTGTGCATATGTTTGTGTATTATTTTATATGTATGTGTATACATAAAATTATATATATATATATATGTATATTTGTATGTATGTTGGTTCTCTGTGGGGATATACATATGTATTTTATTATTTTTAATTTTGTTACTATCCACCTGTGTGTCGCTACTTTTGAGTATTCTGTTGATTTAACTACTTCTTTTGCCTGAATATATTTATATATTTATATGTAAGTGTACTTGTATCTATGTTTTTAGTACTACTGTCTTGAGTGTATTAATTTGTGATTTAATATGACTTTATATTTATATTTAATTAGCTTAAACTTTCAACTTAATAGTATAGAGTTACACCTTTAATTATATGCATGTATGTATATATATACGTATATGTGTATATATATATATATGTGTATATGTATGTGTGTATGTGTGTGTATGTATGTATATATATGTATTGTATTCTTTTTAAATACATAAATATTAGTAGATTATTAATTATAATTTATTAGTCCTATTTAATTTATTTAATCCCCTCTTATGGCTAAATATGTTATATTAAAAAGATAATAAATATTAATTTTATTCTGTTTTTATTATTATTAATATTATTATTATTATTATTATTACTATTATTATTACTATTATTTTTATTATTACTATTATTATTATTATTAATAATAATTTTAATATTGTTTTATCATT
>NC_136484.1:37531147-37571147 GCF_053919585.1 Euprymna scolopes | reverse complement strand
ATAAAATCTTACCCAAACTCCTTGATTCGTTAAATACTACACAATGTGGTGTCATCCATCACAGAAAACAGATTCTTCTGTGATTTTATGCTTAATCTATAATATAAATCTCACCTGTCTGTTAAAATATATGTATGTATGTATGTATGTATGTAGGGCGAATGAACTCTTTTTCTGGGTCAACGGCCAACTAGCACCGTGTATATTTGTGTGTGTGTATATGTGTATTGGGGTGGAGAGGGCTCCCGTAAGCCGTGGTGAAGGCAACATTTCTAGGAGAAGTAAATCTCTGATTTAAAAAACCATAAAGCGGGAGACCAGTACCCGCATTAAGCTGGTCTGTAGTTTAATTTGTTGCTGGCTATCTTGCTCTTTCTTGTTGCTGGATCTCAATATTTTGAACCGTGAGAGAGACTTTGCTGTCGTACAAAGCTAAGACTCTGTAACATCATCTTTGTATAGATACTCCCTCAGGCATTTGGACTCATGGATTTTAAATGTCTGAGGGAGTGACACTCGTCTGACAAGACGTTGCAATCATCATGTATGTATGTATGTATGTCTCGAGAAAATCTTCGACAGAGGCGACGGATTTTCACGAGATCGGTATCGTTTGGAAGTTCGCCCCTTCGGACGATAAATATCGAAAAATTGGCCCAAAACATTAATTTTCACCCTCAACTTGGCACTTTTCTACAGGGATGAGGTCGCTTTTTTCGCCGATATTTTCAAAACTCAACGCCTCTTTTCGATTGTCTAGCCTTAATTTAAACCTACGTAACTTTCGGTTTGGTGATGGGCGCAACAGCTAACGCGTCACGTTGTTTTTTTTTACTTTCTTTTCTTCCTTTGGTTTGGCGATGGGTGCAACAGCAAAGGTGTCTCGTTTTTTATGTTATTTACCTTCTTCACTGCATGTGTTCGACCCACCTGCCTAGAATCTTTTATTTTGCGCTTGCAATCCCCCCCTTTTTTTTTGCACAACCAACACCCTTACACACACCTCCATTTTGTTTTCCGCCTTATTTTATATTTTTTTGGCTCAACACTCCCGGGCAATGCCGGGCACCCAGGCTAGTAACAGATGATGAATAATTCCGATAACATAACGACTCATCCATATAATCTCACGAAAGTTTTCAGTAGTGACTCAACTCTCTTGAAACACGTGTCAAGACTCCGACCAAAGGAATGGTGGGTAAAACAATGTTTTGAGATTACATGTACATGTGAAAAACTATACAAAGGTGAGGGTCGTCGTCCACTTAAAGTAATGTTTGAGAAACACTGAAAAGCATTAATACGTAAGGAAATAAAACCGTCAAGAATGGCTGAAACAAATATGGAGGGAATAATTATGGAACGAATAAAAAATACAGATATAGAAGAACAGCTAGAGAGAAAATGATGGTCCAAGAAGCAGTGCATATGGGTAGTGACGAGCAAATATCAAGTAACCCTAGCTTAGAATTTATCATTATATGAATGCCATAGATGATGAATATATATATATATATATATATATATATGTGTGTGTGTGTGTGTGTGTATGTGTGTGTGTGTGTGTCTGTGTGTAATCAACAGATTGGTTTGATGTATCACAGCCCTTCAGTCCAGCAAAACTAGTACCAATCCAGAGAAAAAGATTGGGCCTACAACAATTACTTGGACTTTTGCTCAAGATCAAAGTGTAGTATCTGTTCCGACAGATGCTGCAAGCTATGACTAGCTAGGACTAGCAAAGACCAGATGTGGGGGCAACCCCACATGCCTGACCATTAACCAGCTCCCATTTCCCACCTCTCGGGAGCTGGTCCCCTTTTTCCCTTCCCCCTCCCTTCACTCCTCACATTAAAAATCGGCCTTGTGCCTAATTTGCTCGGTGGGGGAGCAAATAAATACCATCTGTTCCGACAGATACTGCACTTAAGATAGTTTGTACCAGTCAATGGAGGGGAAACCCTCTATACTGGGACAATTATTATTTTTGGTAACCAGAGTGCCCCCTTTTTGCCTACTTTTAGGGGAGCTGGTTTTTACCTCACATTAAAAACGGCCTTGTGCCTAATTTGCTCAGTGGGGGAGCAAATAAATACCATCTGTTCTTCAAGTGCTGCACTTCCATTTCTTGTTCTTTTTCGGTGGAGGATCAGTCCTTCACGACTGAGACAATTTTTTTATTTTTGTACCTTTTTCCCACGTTAAAAAACGACCCTTGTGTCTAACTCTGTCCCGTGGGGAGGCATAGTAAATAGGTACAACAATCTAGTTAGTAGTCAAGCAGCTAAATCTCACTCCTTAACTGCAGAGAATTCGTTTTTTTTTCTCCCAGAACTGCTAGACTTTGGAACTCCCTTCTGCATTTTGCTTTCCCAACTGTACTGACATGCAGAGGTTCAAGTGTAATGTGAACAGACATCTTGCTACTCATCTCCCTTCATAATTAATATCTCTGCAACCTATGTCTCCGATAATAGCTTGCTACTTCAAAGTTACACTGTGCCTTGTTTGGGGCGAAAATTGAATAAACAACAAAAAGTCGACAGCTCTACTCAATGTCTATTTATAAAAATAATAGTAACAGCCTCATCTCAAAAATTCAGAAATGTGACCTTTTGTTTTCGAATTAAAACACTTAGTGTTGAACGGAAAAGGAACCGCAAACCTGTAGCACATATTCACATGCACAGATACATGGCAGAAGCTATCATGATGAACAGTTATAGATTTTTTTATGCAGGTAAAAACAAACCACTCTCTGAATAATATTTTGGAATGGTTGACTCGCTTTCGTCTCGCCTTCCTAATCTTCCCGCCCGAATACGAATTGATAACTGATGGCCTCTATGCTGACTGACATCTACGAGTTGGCGTTTGATTCGATTCGTTGAAGACTGTAAGTCGGTATTATCGATTGACAAGACGCGCAGTCCTTTCACTAACATGTATCTCTGAGGTAATGTGCTACTGACTGGTTGAGTCTTTCCGGATCTACAATTCGACGATTTATATTTAATAAACGCTCTTATGTACATCTATTATTAGCAATCATTATAAAATCTATTTATGGTCAGAGTTTAAGGACTTGTAGTTTGTTCTTGCCATTTCGAAGGTTATAGAAACGCATAAGAAAACTTAACCCATTAGGTTATCAAATCGGCTCAAGCTACACTTGCGAATAGGTGAACTTGCGCAAACAGTCTATTATAGAAAAATATAAACGAAACATTTAGCATTTTCTGCGTTCGCTTTTTGATAACTCTCTCTCTCTCCTTCTTTAGATGTATCTCTCTCTCCTCGTCTCTTTCAGTATTTATCCATCTCTCAATCTTGTTATTCATATGTTATGTTCTGAAGGTACGTGGTAAAAATAGTATTACTAATGTTGGGAGCCGACAATTACGAAGAGGTTAACGACATGGACTTACGACCTGGGTGTTCCAAGTTCGAATCGTGTTCGTTTCAAAAAGGTCACTATCACTTAGTATGTTGTCAAATTTCTCGTAGTCTCTTCCGTAACCCACTGATGTCTTTCTTAAAAATAATCTGAATACAGAATATCTGGGGGACCAATGCCAACAATAGAATCTCGTATTCATGCGATGATGATGATGATGATGATGATATCTTAAGGTAATAATGGAGACTTCTAATTGTTTATTCATTTTCATCTTATGTTATTTAAAAATAACTCAAGGAGAAAGACATGCACATGTGGTACTGATAGAAAGCGAATAAAATAGACGATTCAAAGGAGAGGAAGTACGAAAGTGAGTGTGATTGAATGAATCGTTGTAGAAAAAAATAAAAAATTGGTCACTTGGAAAATTGATTCCAAGTTGTGTGCAATAATCACAATCACTTACGAACATTACTCAATCCCTAAACTATGTTATAATTTGGCATATAATTTGTGTAAATAAAATATATAGAAAAAGGTCATTAAACTAAAAAAGTTTATTTTTAGTAAGTAGAATAAACGTAATTCTGACGTTGTAAAGTTTTATCAAATTAATGAAAGTAGATAATGATAAAACAAATTTTAAATTACACAAATACAATCAGTACCAAATAGATAACGTAAAAAATGTATATATATATGCAATAGGTATTCGTAATATATGGAAAATACTTTATATATAAATATATACAAATATATGTCGATATATTTAAAATTTATATATATATATATATATATATATATATATATATATATATATATATATATATAGGGTGAATAGAAAGTCCTTAGACCATTTTTCGTTTTAAAATTAAATATTGTTAAAATAACCTTTTCTCTTTTCGAATAAAGTAAGTATTTAGTCTAACTATGGATCTAATTATTTTCAACAAAAATATTAAAATAATTTTGTTTAAACTTTCAGAAAAATGAGCAAACGAGAGGCCATAATTCAGCTTCATTGCGCGAGAAGTACAAACTCAGAGATTATTAAGCTCTTAAAAGTGGCTAAATCCACCGTGTACCATGTTGTGAATAGATTAAAGGAACTTGGTACATCTGAAGACCGTCCTAGACCTCGTACTGCTCGAACAAAGAAAGTGATTAAAGCTGTCCCTTCTCGGACAGCTTTAATCACCTTCTTTGTTCGAGCAGTAGGAACCCGAAGAGATCTGCAAGACAAATGGCTAAATACATGAATGTGAGCGTGACGTCGATGAGAACCATCGTAAAAAACGATCTCCAGTTGTCCCCCTACAAGATGAGAAAGAGATAGTACCTCACACCTGCCAAAAAGCACAAGAGACTTGAAAAAGCAAAGTTTCTTCTTGGAAAAAAATGGAGGCTGGCACGGCAGAGCGAGAGATCGTTTTTTCTGATGAAAAACTCTTCACAATTGAAGCGACTGTTAACAATCAGAACGACAGAGTTTACGCAAAATCTTCAGCAGACATTGATGACTCCGTGAGAATAGTTTTCCGCCGACAAAAGCCGTCTTCCCCCATGGTGTGGGCTGCAGTTTCCAAATCTTGGAAGTCGCCTCTGATTTTCGTGGAGCAGGGGGTTAAGATCAACACAGCTCGCTACATTAACGTTATTTTGGTTCCAGCATTTGAAGAGATAAAGAAATACTTCAAAGATCAGCCTTTCACCTTCCAACAAGATGGAGCACCATCCCACACCTCCAGAAAAAAACTCAGGACTGGTGCCAACGTCATTTTCCAAGATTCTGGAGTAAGGAGATGTGGCCTCCTGCATCGCCTGATTTGAATCCCATGGATTTTTCGGTGTGGTCTTTGTTGGAGGCAAAAGGTATGTTCTGTTGCTCATCCAAGTGTTGATGCTTTGAAGACATCTCTTCTGAGTGAATGGGCTAAAATACCCCAGGAAACGCTGCGTGCCTCGGTTGCTAACTTCAGACAGAGAATTGAACGTCTAATTGAAAGGAAGGGACATCACATTGAAAATAAGTAATTTGAATTTATTCTTGGTTTCCTAACTTATAATTTTCATTCATGTTTAATTTATATTTTTGTAATTTTCTATTAAAAAACACTTTTGAATTGGTCCAAGGACTTTCTGTTCACCCTGTATATATATATATATATATATATATATATATATATATATATATATATATATATATATATATATATATATATATAATATTTTAAGATTATAAATATAAGTGTGTTTATATGCAGATCAACGAGAGTAGTAGTAAAAATATATCAATGGCTAATAATTTGGAAGAAGTCTTCCATATTTTATTTTGGCATAAAAACCTATGGCTGTCCAGTTCGCATAAATTGTCTTGCACACACACACACACGCACGCGCACACACACACACACACACACACACACACACACACACACACACACACACACACACACACACACACACACACTCTCTCTCTCTCTCTCTCTCTCTCTCTCTATATATATATATATATATATATATATATATATATATATATGTGTGTGTGTGTGTATAGGTGGGTGGATGGGGAGTGTAATGTACGTCCATCATTGTTGATGGAGATCACAGACTTAACTAGTTGGGAGATGATTGGGGCTATTGGGCCCGAAGCTTACTTGTCAATGCAATGCAGTCTTGAAAGTATTGTCTATAGGTTACGCTCCTATAGTAGTAAATGTTCTTTAGGTGCTTGCTACCACTGACTTGCAAAGTGTGCGCTTCTTAGTCTCCTCATTCACACGAGCTGTCTCTGTTTCATGGGGCGATTGTTTATAGAACCATCCCACTCACATATGTGATTTACTAGTACCTACTTCGATTCGGTTCATATGTTTAAAGCTTTCTAGGACACATTAAGGTTGTCTTTTAAGCGTGTTTTCTGGCCGCCTATACGCCTTTTTTCACTCTAAAGTTTCTCATAAAGAGGCTGCCTTATAAAATACTCACGTGACATACATGCAACATGTCTCATCCAGAGAACGTGTGATTTATAAAGTTATGTGCACCTAGATGATAAGTTGGTCCGTTCCAATATATCAATATCAGGGATCCTGTCTTCCCATTTGGGGTTCATTATTTTTCCAAGATATTTTACGTCAAATTGATATGGTTTCTTTGTATGTTTAACATATATACAACCCAATCTAAAAAAAAAACTACAGCAATTTAGTGATGACAATAGTTCAGTAGACTTGCATTTAGGTTTCGGGACGAATATCTCTGCGACACAGAAGAACTGCGAGGTCCTTACTCAGGCCTTCATCATCCGTGATCTATTTTTTTGTAGACGATTGTGTTTGAATTTTTTCTCATTGACAGATATGCAATAATATACGGGTTGATTCTCGGAATCTTTAAATACTTTTGGACTCACAATCAGTGCTAAGTAGACCGAAATAGTGTTTCAGTTATATGTAAGGGAAGAACACCCACTGCTAAAGATTCTCAAATCTCTTGACAAATAAACTTGTGTTGACAGCACTCATTTTAACGTAGTCCCCATTCAGGAAAAAAAATAACTCTTGAACAATGCTGGGTGTTGTTTGCCTCATTCTCACGAAAACAGTCGTCTAACTAGTGCCACTATGAATAATGTCCCCTGACTCTTTATCTGTGCATAAACCTAAACGTAGAGCCCATAAACAAAGATTTTTTTGCTTAGAACTGCACGCCTGTGGAACTCTGTTACGTTTTTCTGCTTTCCAACTGACACAGCTTTAAGTAATGCGATTTACCAAATTTGCACCACTAACGATTACTATAACACTGTACAATTATTAACCCTTTCCTCAAATGACCTCTAGGCCTTCATAAGTAGTGACTCCTTTATATAAAAATGAATACTAACATTTCACTAATTTCACTTAATAAGATGATAAAAAGTAAATTATTTTACGGTGTAAGTTATTGCAATAACATACAATGACGTTAAATCGATAGTAAATCATGGGGAAGCTCAGTTTATTGAAAAATGAAAATAAGCGTTATTTTTATATCACTTTTATTTATAAAGTTATAGCAAAACATATCAACACTTTATCTATAAAATGACGAGAAAATTGACGATTTAAATACATGTTCAGGATATATATAATTAAAAAAAAACAGCATACAGTTTGAAATATACGATCGGTCCACATGACGAAAATCATAATAATAGAAAAAATAATACTAAAACATAAAATGAAAATATTAAACACAAGAATGAAAATGATATAAATGTATGAAAAATAAGAGTCGAGTAAAAAATAAAAGGCATAAAAAGGAAACTATAAAAGATAGATACATAGAAGCCAATAATTAAGGAATAAATTAAAGTGGAAATATAGAATGTATTGAAGTAAGAAATACAATTAAATAATTAGTAAAAGACATAGGAAAACATAAATGTAAGAAAAAAGACAAAAATGGGAATATGATAAAATGATGTTTTATGATAATATAAAATATGATTAGAAATGGAATATTGTAAGAAAATTATCACCTGGCCTACAAGCGGGAAAAATAGATGCTTTATAAAAAATGTTAGGAAAAATATTTTAGATTATTTCGATTATTCGACTGATATATATATATATATATATATATATATATATATATATTTGTGTGCGTTGAAAGTGGGTGTGGGTGTGTAGCCTTCTAAATAATCAGAAATGAAATAAACATGGTTGCTTAAATGCCTTTACTGAGGTAGATTCGACCGGTTCAAGAAATAAACAAAGCAAACTATCAAGTAATACTATGAAATCGTTTATTTTTTAAAGAGAATCGGCAAAAACAACAACACCCAAAACGAAACAATATTCTGGAGTAAAGAAAACCTAAACAAAACAAAAGAGATAGCAAAGGAGGTAGAACGTCGAAATGATAATCGCATATCATTGTCCGTCTTATCAACTGGAACGGGCGACGTAATCTCGATGATTTACTGCGAAACAGATTACGGGAATTCTCACCTGGCCTACAAGTGGGAAAAATAGATGCTTTATAAAAAATGTTAGGATTAATATTTTAGATTATTTCGACTATTCGACTGATATATATATATATATATATATATATATATATATATATATATATATATATATATATATATATACAGTGCCCCACAAAAGTTTACAATACATATTTGAAACTGTTAGCTTCCAAATGGTAATGAAAGTTTTTATAAACATAAAAAATGTATCGAAACTAAGATAGGAGCAGTGGGGAAAAATAAAAAATAATAATATAACAATTTAATTTAAGAAAACTCAATAATTAGCAACGCAAAAGTTTACAGCACATTTACAAAATAATATCTACTATTTTGGAGCATAACCATAATTGTTGATTAAGCGTACATACGTTTTGAATAATCTCCTACGAACTTCTTACATGAGTCTTGTGTTATTTTATTCCATATGAAAAATCCAATCTAATTTCAATTTGAGCAACTTCACACTTTTTAAAAGTTACTTCGTGATTTTTAAAAGACATCACACACACACACACACACACACACACACATACACACCCACACACTTTAAACACGAATGCCACGAGGCAAAAATATGATGCGTTTTGCCGCCATCTTTTATCATATCTCAGATATATTTCCAAAATGTTCTTTTTTGTAAATGACGGACAAGAATTCAGCAAATAAACACCATAGGTACTTTATTTTTGAATGACTGACAATAAAAAAACCTCAAGTTTTATCATATTAAATTTAGAAATAGCATACTGCAATTAAAATAGAAATCCGAAAATAAGCCTGTAAAATTACTATTTGCCGTACAAACACAAATATACCTAAGTTATACTATCATGTAACTTATCCTAGAATATAATAAGAATACAAAAGTATATATTTTTCGGTTTATAAAAATCAGATTCTCTGCAGCTATTCATAAAATGGTTTTTATTCAACTCACTAGTATTAAAGCACAAATAAAACTTATGTTAATTTAAAACTTGTATCTTAGGTATAATTTATATAATTTTATGAAACAAGTGTAATACTACTATAACAGCAATAAATAATATGAATACTATATAAATACTTTGTGTGTTTTGAATGTTTACTAACGATATATATATATATATATATGTGTGTATATATATATATATATATATATATATATATATATATATATTCAGGCTACGCGACATTGACCGCTCGTAAAATAAGCATATTATATTTTAATTCATACAGAAATTGAGATAGCTGCATGCAAATATTTTTCTAAACCGTTCATTTCTTGTAAGTAAAAAATCGAGCTAAGTTCGAAACAAAAACTTAAGGCAGTTAGTCAAGTACGGCGGCTATTTGACCAGCTTGACACGATTTGTAAACAGTTTTAACATAATGGATCTGTAATGTGAACCGTTCACGCATGCACATAGCTGAAAGAGTTAGCAAACGTTTGAAAATCTGGCGATCCCAGCGTATATATTTTCCAGTTTCGACCGCTTAGCATATAAGCGATTTAAATTTTTCCATATGACTGAATATCATATATACCAAATTTCAAGTAATTAGATAAAAAATCCCCTGAGTGTATAGGTTGAGAAGTATCATCACATACATCCTAACTTAAATATATATATATATATATATATATATATATATATATATATATATATATATATATATATATATACATAAGTCAAACTAGGTAATGTATGGATACATGGTTAAGTGGCAGTTTTAGTCACTAAGAACTGTTTAAAGCTTCACTCTTTACTCATTTTGCGACTAAATTTCAAACAATTATTAGTGTTTATTGCCTTCTTCGCTATATTATAAAAAAATCAGTTTCGATCAGTAAAACAAAAGTTATGATGAATCTACTGGTGATCAAAATCGTAAAAAAAAAACGTAAGGAGGTGAGCGACATATTTTATGACTGGTTTCCATAGCAACCACGTCACGTCAATCACTAGTGTTGCTACTAGTTCAATTCTGTCGCTAAAAGAGAAGTAAGACGTGAAACAGATAGAATAAAAGCATTAAAGTTAAATGATTTGGGGGATTTTATTGAAGCAGACGAGTGCCATACAGTGTTATTAAATGTGTCTATAATCTTATGTTTATCGGGGCAAAATCATGTGACTGAAATTAAACAAAGAACAAGTGAATTTATTGGAAGCCTGGAAAAATCATGTATTCCAATAGAAAGAAAATGCAGCATTAAAAATAATATGGTTAAGCTCACACATGGACAAGTTAAGGACTCGTTTTTATAACTTGAAAAGAAAAGGACATGAAAAAGTAAACATTATAAAAAATAAATTAAAATATTGCAGCAATAATTTTTAAAAAATACAATTTAACATTATACAATCAATTCTTAATGCTGCTATATTTTAAGTTATAAATCTATATTTATTGCTAGAATATCTTGTCCTTTTCTTCTCCAGTTTTAACAGCTAGTCTTTTTTTCCATGTTTAAGCTTAATCATATTTCTTTTCCTGCTCGCACTTTTCTATTGTAATATATATATATATATATATATATATATATATATGTATGTATGTATCGATGTATGTATGTATATATATATATATATATATATATATATACATATATATATGTATATATTCATGCGAGATGTGGGCGTTGTTCAAATGTTGATATAATAGATATTTAAGGTTTTGTTTATGAAAACATGACCCGTTTACCTATAGGCCAATGTTGACGGCTATGAACTCAGTCGTTTGATGGTCGATCAATGACTATGGTTTGCCGCTAGTCCCGGTAAACTGAAAGGCTGTGATACAGCGAAACTGTTTGTAAATTTCTATATATATATGTAAAATAATAAGAAGGCGATAATTCAAGATTTTTTAATTTTATTGTGTATTTTACTGACTAATAGCATACATTTTTCACTGATTTACCTTATGTTACCTGACTGGCCACACTGTATATGTGCAAAAATCCGTCTTTAAATAATGGGAAAGACATTTTAACAATAGACTTCCTTAGTTTTGTTTTTTTAATGCAATCTTTTACTGAGATCGCCTGAGATGTTATTTCAACGCCAATTATTGGAAAAGATAAAAGCGAAGATTATAATGCGTGAAAAGCTTAAGAAGACATTTACAGCGAATTTAAATCGCCCACCTTGATCCTTGACCGTCTGTCTAGGCAATCAAGTGTTTGAACCGAGCTTGCAAAAGCAACGTTTAAAGTGACTGCAATGCTCACAAGTGGCTCAAACGACGTCAAATTCCCGCTTCAAACAAACACTGTATCACCGGAGACTGAAGGCTATTAGCGACAGATCTTTACACAGGGATAACGATTCACGTTAGTTGGCTGATTACCAAGGAATCACTGCATTTACCGATTTAACTCTCTTTGTGCATTGCTATATCATAGCAGTATTGATACCCAACTGACTTGGTGAATTGAACATTTCACAGTACTTAAATAAATTGAACCGAGTTCAGAATTCACATAACTTGGATTCTTCGGAGTAATGTTCTCATCTTGAGTGTTATTTTCACAACGTTTCGCTCGATGTAATATCCACGCTTCTTTAGGTGTCCGGAAGAACCTGTGGCGCAGTGGTGAGAGTACTTAAAAATATATATATAAAATCATATTCTCTTGAAGATTAAAGGTCCAGTTCTCAGTAGAGGCGACCGAAAAATACAATTGTCAATTACTTAGGACATCTATCCAGTCATTGCTACCGAACGAGAGCATGCTTCTCCCGTGAAGTAAATAGATATTCTGTTCGAGATTCCGTCAGAATTCCCAAGTGCGACAAACATTCCCGAGTTTGATAAGATATATCTGAAAAATGTCGGGGGTTAAACCGACGGAAACATTCTGAAACATGGCACTCAAAACGAGAATATTAGTTCGAAAGCATCCAAAATAATACAGACAATGACTCCAATCGCAAAACTTTAGATATAGTTAAAAAAATGTGTGCATATTCGATAACTACTAGAAACACCGTCATAAGCACAACCTTTTCTTTATGTTGAGATATAAACCAATCAATATGAGAGGAAATGTGTGTAAAATAGATATTTCTGCGAGACATTTTTTATGTTGCCTTTAAGAACATCCAGATGGTTTATTTACTCCATTTATCGAGCGAGTAAATGATTGCCAATACAAAGCTTTAGCAATACTAGTAAGGAAATGGGATATTGTAAGGCCGTTCGCTTTTACACAAGGCGTTGTGGCCTCAGTCGCAAAACACACAAAGAATAGGAAAGAACTTTAACTAGCCTATTCTTTATAACAACGAAAGTTATCTGTTTATTCTGTCGTCAGCGCTGTGACGTTTCCCACGTGATTTCGAACGTCATCCATGTCTCTAACGTAATTTGCAGCGTTATTTTTAAAGACTTTATTTTACCTTACAGGTGACGTCATTTTGCAGGCATTTACGTCCGCGATATGTTACAATATTTATAAAAATATCAAATTTATAGTTGTTTTCTTATTGCAAGAGGCAAAGAAGATGTTTCTTGATAATGTTTGGTAAATAATGTTTTTGTTGTCATAAATAATCATGCACAGTTTTTTATTTATTTATATAAACCATGTTATGTTCATACGCACTAATTTAAAAAAACACAATCCGCCAGACAACAAAGATATGAAATAGATATTAATAAGATATTTCTAAGCTAAAATGTTCGATTTTATTCATATTAAACTGAATTATTCGAATCATCTCATAATGTTAAATAAGTACATTTTAATCGTTTCATTGACGAGAAGATTATTGTTTTGTGGCATCCATGTTAACGGTATATTGCTTTGAAAAAGAATTGTAAACACATAAAATTGTAAATACATAAAAATAAATCATAAATAAAGCATATATAATGCACAAATAATGAATATATACATAATAATATTAATAATAATAAAGATATAAATAATGCATAACTATATTATGAATAAGTAAATAAGACGTCTATGCTTTGAGAGAACAAAGTTTGCAATAAAACTTATTTAAATAAATGCATTATATCAAACATATTATTTATTTATTTATGTTGTTGTTGTTGTTGTTATTATTATTATTATCATTATCATTATCATTATCATTATTATTATTTTTTTTTTTTATTTATTTTTTTTTTTTTTTTACTAGGAAAAACCATAGGGATAATGATCAAAGACTTCTCTTTGGAAACAACTTATGCAGTTCTCTGGAGTTTAATGACAACAGGCCTCCCCAAAGTTTAAGAAGTTTCAACCTCTCTCAATAAACATTGCAGATAAAATTGCGTCATCGTAACAGCCACTTTCCATTCCTCATCCGCCCTATCTACTGGCCATTTCGCCCACTGATTATCTCTTTTTTAAGCATCTCGACAACTTCCTGTGGGAAACATGCTTTAAAAGCCAAGGTGCTACCGAATCGGCCTTCAATGACTTCATCGCTTCAAAAACTCCGGGTTTCTATGCTAATGGGGTGAATGAACTGGTTTCCTGTTGGCTAAAATATATCGATTCTAATGGTTTCTTTTTTGATTAATAAATTTTATTATGAAAAGAGTTATGATATTTTGAAGTTGAACGCCAAAAAACGACATTATTTTTGCAACAACTTAATATTATAATCATAATAATTTGAGTAAAACAATTGTCTGCTTGCTTGCACATATTCCATTTCTAAAGTTAACCACTATTGGTTCATACAGCGTTGATTGATAAACAGGTGGACATAATTTTTGTCAGACATTCTACGACGAATCTGACCAACACTTCTACCCTTTACATTACTTCTCTTCTTCAGTGTTTGGAGTGTTAATTTCGCGGGGAATTTAACCGCCAACTATTTTTTATTACAAATTCAGTTGTCACTTGTATCTCGGACTGTCAACGTAATCCAGCGTTTCACATTATGTTTTATTAGAGAGATCACTCTCAAAATATAATTCCTCTTTCTGTTGGAATATATGATTAGGGCTATGACAAGAGCATATTCTTTTTATTATTTTGAGTCTCGAATATATATCGATTAATATCTTATATATATTTTTTATAGAGTGCTGTGGTTCTCGATTGATTAACTGTGTCTAACTGTGCCGGATATATACGCGAGAGTCAAAACAATCATAAGAATATTCTCTTATATGATCGTCGCATTATTAGACTGTATTTGTTGAACTGAAATGGAATTTTCCATGTTGTCAACAATTGTGGAAACAATCAATTAACAGACTACAACCGCTAAAGTTGGGTATTATTTTTGGCGCTTTCCTTTATCAATAATTCCTAAGAATCCTAGGTAATTTTTTGCCATTATTTGCAGGCTCTTTCTTTAGCAGATAATGAATGTTTTTACTTACCTGTTCTAATAAAAAAAAAAAAACGCAAATTTAAAAAAATAGTAATTTTATATGTAATAATACGGAAATATTTATTTCGCAAAAATATTAAAAATAAATATTTTCCATCCAAAGTTTGTTTTCATAATACACTATAAATTTACGACTTAATCACGCAGCCACACCTATCCCCCTATATCACTGCAATTAAGCAACGTTGAACTTGATCAGTACTGAATGGGTAACCATTTGGGACTTCCAGGTGCTGCATGTGCTTTCCGCTTATCTTCTAGATTATTTCCAACCATCCTGAATTTCTCCTTGACACTGGACCCAAACAGTGCCGATTCTGAATAGGTGCGTTTAGGCATTGCGCAACCCTAGCCTCACAATTACACGCGCAGTTGCCGCTACAGGGAGAAGCCTTTGTCTTTCGATACTAAACAGAGGTATCGATGCCGAATAATTAGAACACTTCACCAAAATTTTTATATTAGGATTATTATTAATACATATGTCAGCTGCTTCCAATACTGCTGTGTTTTGTTGTGGTTATTTTTGTTGAGTGGCATTAATTCATTCGCCATATGAATAAAATAAACATTAGCACTCATCCCTTTCGAGAAATATGTAAGGTACTTACCAAAGGAATCATGTGAATGTTTCTAGTGAATAAACTGGATGCGAAATTGGATCGCATACCTTTTAAGTCCGTGTCGTTATATAGTTAGCAACGTCGCCTTAATGTTAGGATATCAACGTTTGTTTAAATATGCATTAGATGAAGCCAAGCGTCTTATATGCAATGTCTTATGTAACGATATTTACCTTCATCATCTTATTACTTTATGAGGAATATGTTAATGTGTGTGTAATTTGATAAGTCTGTATAGATGCCTGGACAATCAAGAACTTATGAATGAAGACAATTATAAAAATAAGGATGGAATAGTCACTCATCTATAGAATTAAAAATAAAAAAGGTTAAGAAATAAAAATATTTCCGAGGTTCAGTATAGTATTTTCCGGTGGAAGACTCTTAAATCAAATGCCACAACAGACGGAAGCTTCAAGTAGCTCTCAGTGTGCTTTTGCCCAATTGCAATTTCGACTGACTCACGTCTTCCCCAATAATCTAATATGGCGATGGGATATTTCGCCTGGACGTGACTGGCATCTTTTAAAATTTTCTGGTTTGGGATGGACCCAATAATTAACAATATTTTGTCTCGTCTGTTAATATAACAAAGACTTTCTACTGAAATATAATGTACAGATGAAATGAGTCCAATTATGACCGGGCAACCCCCTCTCTCTTAGTATTTCATATATATATATATATATATATATATATATATATATATATATATATATATATATATATATATATATATATATATACAGCAGAAGTACCCGTCGTTGACTGGGGTTAAAAAAAACAGCCTACAGAAAATTGACTGTGATTGATGAAAGTATGATAGGTTACGAAAAAGAGGGGGTTGTAAAGAGATAGCTGTTGATACTCAAAAATGTTACCCTAAGCCAAATATGATGAAAGTAAAGAAAATTTTCGCGAAAATATATTTTTTTATATCAACTTTGATTCCATTCTGTAGCCAAGAGTGACCAACAAAATGATGTTTCCTTACAAAGAGAAAATGTTATATATATATATATATATATATATATATATATATATATATATATATATATATATAAGTGAACGTGTCTGTCTACGTGTGTGTGTGTCTATCTGTGTGTCTGTGTACATTTCACTACGCAATAACTCTGTCAATTTAAGTCTACTGACTCGAAATTTGATGAGGATGTTTCGCTCAACCAGTTACAAGTAACCAGATACCTCTTTATGGAATATTACTTACACAAAGACCTTTGTATAAACAATATTGCATGAATAGTTCTATAGCTAATTTTTACTTGGTGACCGAGACATACTCATAAATTTGTAGCAACACATAAATGCTTATGTCAAATAAAGGAGCACACACACGCACACATATGTATGTGTGTGTGTGTGTGTGTTTGTGCGCGTGTGTATGTGTGTGTAAGAGAGAGAGAGAGAAAGTGTAAGTGTATGTGTATAAGTGCGCATGTGTACGTATGTATTGCAGGTCAAACTCGAACTCTTATATTTATAAATGTATATGCGAATACCGGTCCAAATCAGATAGGGGATATCCGTTTAACATAATTCAATGCTCCCTTATAAAAAATAAATTATACCACAAAAATTCTTGTCATGCAAAAGTTTAAACTCTTTATTAACATTTTTAGTATATTCCTTTTTTAGCCTAAATTTCCTAAAGTTTAATATGAATGAGTATTATGACTAATGACTATAACTGTGTTACCAGTGTTTTCCCCTTTTTAATCTTTTCCACGAAAGGATGTAATAGAATTATTGCTGTGATTATATTCTAATTTATTTATGATTAAATATTTATCAATTATTTTATTATCTTCGCCGTTTGAAAAACTGAGACCCAAAAATGACAGTAAGCTAGAAAAATAGGCCATGCAGATGTTTATCAAAAATAATAACCCTACAATTATGCTGCGAGGTATAAAATAATTATGTCAATAATCTTAAGAAAACAATCGACAATTAACTTATCCTCAGCAAATATATATATATATATATATATATATATATATATATATATATATATATATATATATATATATAAGAGGAAGAAAATTAAAACTGTACGTTGAACTTTACAATCAAAATTTAATGTTCGACTGAATACTCCAAACAAAAATTTACAAAGTCCTTATTCCGCGGATTTTCAAAGAATGCTATTCTTGCTATTCTTCTCATCAGAGGACATAACGAAATCAGCAAATTATATTTGTAGCAATGCTAGAGTTTGCTAGTTAAGGACTTAAGTGAAATTGTGATTTATCGTAGTTATAAATTGCCAAATATAAAAGTGAATAAAATGTTAGATATATAAAAAATATATATATAAAAAACAAACCGTGCATAATATTCCAGCTTGCATGAAACTCCTCTCAAGTTCATCCAAAATGCAAAATAGTTCTTTAGAGAAAATATATTCCAAAATAAGTCCAGCGTAACAACGCATATAATTCGATTGGAAAGTTTTCAAAACAGCTGAAATAATGAAAATTGTTTTTTTTTTCCAGCAGTGCAGTAGCCGAAAGGGAAATCTGTTCCCAGTCAAATGGGACCTAATAGTAAAAAGAGAGGAATCCAGTATCAGAACCCTCATCATCGATTTACTCTCTATTGCGTATTGAGCTTTTTTAATTCGGTTGGGATTAAATTTTCTACATATAAATATTTTTATTTATATTAGTTTGAAGTTTACTATTGCGTATATTAGGAAAACACTACATCCCTTTGTTTTCATCGATATATATATATATATATATATATATATATATATATATATATATATATATACATACATACATATACATATATATATATATATATATATATATATATATATATATATGTGTGTGTGTGTGTGTGTGTGTGTGTGTGATTACGGACGAAACTTTTCTGCAACATATATAGCTTAGGAGGTCTCTTAATACTAGTATCTAGCTGAATGGAACATGTTCGTGAATGTGTAGCGACATATTAATGTTGATGAAAACATAAATAAAACGTAATTATACATACATATATATATATTTTTTTTTTTTTTTTTTTTTTTTTTTATTCAATTTTCACCCCAAACAAGGCACAGTGCCACTTTGAAGCAGGGGGCTACTATTAGGGAATTAATTAGCGGGGTCATTATGAAGGGAGAAGAGTAGAAAGATGTTTGTTAACATTACACTTGAACTTCTGCATATCATTGCAGTTGGGAAAGCAGAATCCCGGAAGGGAGTTCCAAAGACCCGCAGTTCTGGGGAAGAAACTATTGGAGTAAAAGGCTTTCTTGCACCTAGGGATCTCCACTGTAAAGGGATGAGACTTAGTAGCTTGTCGGGTTTGTCGGGGGTAGTTACGTCGGGGAGGTACAAGTGTTTGCAGTTCGTCAGATCATTCACCATTAAAGTATTTGTAGAACAGGCAGAGGGATGCAACATCTCGTCGATGGGACAGAGGTTGAAGCCCAGATGACAGTTCAGGACCTATCAGGTTTGCGACTCTTTTTTGAACCCTGTCCAGGAGCGAGAGACAAGCAGCAGATGCACCAGCCCAGATGTGACAACAGTACTCCATACATGGGCGAATGGTTGCCTTATAGAGGTATAGGATACTGGCAGGCGTAAGTAGTTTTCTAGCACGGTAGAGGGAGCCAACCTTCCTTGCAGCAGCCTTGGCAATGCTCTCAATGTATCTATTCCAGTTCATATTCCCTGTAAACGTTAGGCCGAGGAGTTTAAAAGAAGTACTTTCAGGCAATGTGTTCTTGGCCATTGCTATTGGTGGTAGAGAAGGTTTCTTGTAGTTATTGAAGGAAACAAGCTTAGTCTTAGCAGCATTGAATGAGACCAACCATTTTTGTCCCCATTCCACTACGGATTGGAGGTCATCCTCTAGTGTTTCTGCCATTTTCTTGGATATGTGTTCATTTGTTTTCCCCTCATATCTGTTATAGAGAGTGGTGTCATCGGCAAATATACCCATCTCCGAAACAATATTATCAGGGAGGTCGTTTATGAATATCAGGAACAATAGAGGTCCAAGGATAGACCCCTGAGGCACTCCCGCATTTATGTCATATTGTTTGGATGTACGTCCGTCGAGGACAACTTTGATTTTTCTATTACTTAAGAAGGATTTAATTACGTTATGAATTCTTCCAGTGATTCCATATGATCTAATTTTCCTTAGAAGACCATCGTGCCATACCCTGTCAAAAGCCTTAGATATATCAAGGGCCACCGCTCTACCCTCCCCTGTTTTATCCAATGAACGGTATATACGTTCAGAAACTACAGTTAAGATATCTGCTGTTGAACGGGCTTGCCTGAATCCATATTGTTTGTCAGTCAAGAGTTTAGCAGCTGTTAGGTGCTGGACTAGGGCTTTATTAACTAAGGACTCAAATATTTTGGCGAAAAGCGGGAGGAGGCTAATGGGGCGATAATTTAGTGGGTCAGTTCTTTCACCAGAATTCTTGAAGACTGGTACCACAGAGGCGGTTTTCCAGCAGTCGGGAAAACAAGATTCGTTAAGGCATTTATTGTAAAGTTTGGACAGAACTGGAGCAACCTCGGCAGAGCATTTTTTTAATAGCACAGCCGGGATGAGATCTGGTCCACATGCTTTAGAGGTGTCTAGGTTTTTTATAATAGCATGTACCTGAGAAGGGGTGATTTTCAAGTCGTCAAGTGTGGCGTCTGTTCGCAGAGGAAAATCAGGGAGTGAGTGGTGTACCGAGTTCAGTGTGGAGTTTGAGGCAAACCGACTGGCAAGCAGATTAGCCTTGTCAGTTGCCGTGCAAGCAACCTCATGATTGTTTGTTAGTGGGGGAATAATTGACTGTCCATTATTAACTACGCTGTTGTAGATTTTCCAAAAATCCCGGGTTCCTAATTTCTGTGCTTCGATGCGCTTTCTGGTGGTTTCAGAGTAATCTGACTTAGCTGTGTCTATCACTCTCTTACAATTATTTCTAGCTTCTATAAACTTCTGTTTATTTGAGCTGGACTTATGTCGGTTGAATCTGCGGAACGCATGCTGCCTTTGACAAATGGCAGCTGCACAAGCAGAAGTAAACCATTGGGGGGAGTGGGGCTTGCTATAGTATTTCCGTGCGGGAACATGTGCTTCAATAGCAGTTTTGAACCATTCAGTTGTCTCATTTGCACACTGTTCCGCTGGAAGAGTAAAGATATTTTGCCATGGGGCATCTCTGATGAGCTCCCTGATGGCTTCCCAATCAGCCTTTTTGTAATACCTCGTTGTTTTGAGTAGTGGGTCTTCAGTTTTAGGGCGAGAATTTAGGCTGATTTCTACCATTATCACAGCGTGATCAGCATTCCCGAGTGGGCTATGGGCATTTGTTGTACAGTCATTGGGAACTGTTGTCAGAAAGAGATCTAGAAGTGAGGCATGTTGATCGTGCTGGTCTGGGAAACGTGTCGGAAATGTAACCATCTGAGATAGGGAATGAGATATAGAGAAGCTATATGTGGCGCTACCAGCTACGTCTGTGTGATTTGAGAATCCTAGCCAGTTACTGTGGTGGACATTGAAGTCACCAAATACATGTATTTGTGCGCTAGTATCGAGGGAGAGTGCTATATCTATGCTGTCTGAGACTTTGTTTATTAGGGTACAGTCTTGGTTTGAGGGAGAGCGGTAGAGAAAATATAAGTAGCTAATATTGTGTTGCATATTTAGTCTGAAGCACATAAAGGCCTGGCCCTCTGATTCTAGTTTTATTTCTCTAGTTAGGGGGAGGGTGTTTCGAATATAGACTCCAAGTCCATGCATATGTCTGTCCGAGTCCTTACGGTAGAGTGGGAGATAACCAGGCATGTTAAAGTGGTTAGATGGTATGGAGGAGTGAAGGTTAGTTTCACTTAATGCTAAGATATCCGGGGTGTTTACAAGGAGAAATGACTCAACATCATCTAAGTTAGTTCTAAGCCCGCGGATATTAGTAAATGCAAGCCTCAAGGGAGGAGGCAGGTTGGTTTTCTTTGAGTTTGGTCCTGGTTTAAACGTAACTTTTGCTTGAGCTGTCATTTCATTTTATTTTATTTAAAAGTTTCAGTTAGGGTGGATGAGTGAGGGGGTGCTGGACAAGTAGTTGTGCAGAATACCAGACATGCAATACAAGTAGACCATCAGCTGTCCTCACCCACAGGATTGTGGCCTCGGGAAAGCCCACCGGGGATGAGTGCAGGGTCCCTTTCCATGCGCGACATGGCACTACAAAACATCCCGATATTTTACAACTGTTGATGGAGCAGCCGCTCTAAGCGCTACCAAAGAGTTAGGGCTCCTGTACTATCAGTCGGAAACAGCAGCCAGGAACTGTCAATCCGGTACCCTCAATCCATTAGGCAAAGCCAGCCCAGTCCAACTGCACTGACATATATGGCACTGAAGCACCCCACTGTGTCCAGTTTAGGGGGATGGGATGTGGCAGGAGTGGGGAAAAGCGGCGTTCATTACCCTAGTCAGGAAACAAGGTCAACCACTGGGTGATTCAAGCGAGTCCCTGTGATAGTACCTCTACGCCTGGCCAATAGGCAAAGAAGGAGTATGAAAGCCGAGCGATAGACAGAGTCTATCTCCTCCTTAAGCAGTTTAGGTTTGCCAACCGGTGATTTGTTTGAGTCACCAGCTCTAGGAAGGTTGTCGTCCAGGACTGAAGAGGCCTCCCTCCCCTAGGTTTAGTTTCAGAGTTTTCCTTCTCCTAGACGGATGGCCTGGGAAGACCTACGGGTCCATCAGCTCCGAGGGGGTTCGCCCCGCGCCTGGGTCCTAATCCAGGTATTTCTGCGACCCCGCATGGGTAGTTAATATTTATTGGTTATTTAGGTTAATATCTCCTGGAAAATCGGGCATTTAGGTTAGCTTCTACAGAAGATTTTCACTCCTCAAGTGTGGTTTAAAAAGGGCATTATTATGCTGTCCATTTTCATTTATACTGAGAGAGGGCATACGTAAAAATTCATGCAGTGGAAGCAGTTAAATTTGCTACAGTATTGGATCGAGAGAGTCGAGTTGATGTATGGTTAGATATAGTTTTGTAAGTTTAGCAATGTATGGTTAGATATGGTTTAGTAGGTTTAGGAATGTATGGTTAGATATGGTTTAGTAGGTTTAGGAATTAGGATAAAGTGCTAGAGTATGATCTACTTTCTATTAGAAATTCTGATTTGGTGCCCAAACCGGACAGTTAGTAAGACTGAAAGATTAGATATGTTCAGTATAGAGACAAGAGAACATTTGAAATGGAGTACAGTTATACCTGATAGATATAGGTTATTGCATATTCTGTAAGTATAGTAAAAGTATAGATGGATGGATAAGTAGTATTGTATACGAATGCATGGAATTTTAGACAATTTGAGTAAGTTGCCTTTAGACTACAACTAAGGAGAATGACTTCGCCTTTCTCTTAATATCCGGAAGTTTTTATTTCAATGAGTACCGGTTTAGTTTGTGTAATAATTATTGCAATACTATCTCTTAATAAAGAGATATTAACGGTTACTGTTCATTATAGATTACTTTAAGTCAATGTATTGGACTAAGGCTAGTAAGTATTTACTTAGAAGCTTGGTTATGGGTTGGGAGTTATAATCGGGAGCATGCCTAGGAAATTTTAGGTGTTAATGGGTATCGATTTGCGAGTTTGTTAAGGTCAAGGGCGGAGAGCAAGGACCCATCTAAGTTACGGGAGACGGATTTGTTTAGTGTCAACTTAGGAAGTAGAGCAGATTTGATTTGTTAGTGATCAGGAGAAAGAGAATTTAAGTAAAAAATAATAAGGTTTGTCATGCAAAACAGACAAGGCAGTCATCTTGGAGGTAAAGTATCTATAGGAGGTACTTGCTTAGTATACAAGCAGCAGTATTTTGTAGTTTGGAGAGGAATTTTAGGTACAATAGTTTCATGACTTATTGCAAAAGTCCGTAGTCAAGGTGAGGGACGATGTACTTCTAATATTGAAACTGGGTTTTTCTAATTTTAAAGGAGTTGACTAGAGTGTTATTAGGTGTTCTACTTTGCTTAGGGATAGAATAAAGATTTAAGGTAATATTCAGGGTGATATAAGCAGTTTCATGAGGATTGGATATATGATCACTGGATGTTGAACTGCTCAGGAGGATTCTTGTATCAATTAAGAAGGATGTCTTGGTGATATAAGATTTGAGAAATTAAGAGTCTGGGGATACAGAGAGCTTTGAGCCGATGAGGATTCAGTATAGGCGATTTTATATAGGTAACAAAGGTGGTTTAGTTTAGTACGCACGTATTGTACATATTAAGTATACTGCTTCAGTTCAATCCTCTAACGCAAAGGAAAATCCGTTTGCATTCCGGTTTGCAATTTTGTCAAGAGGGGAAATTTAAAAACAGCTTATCTAATTGTTGATGATATCAGTTTATAGACAATAGTATAGACTGATAAATTGTTGTGTAAGGCATAAGAGCCCCTCATCTTCAGATGAGATGATGGATCACGAGCATAAGTTCGGAGCAGGGATCCGGAAAGGAAATGGACGTGTACAAGCAAGGGGGGGTCACTGATGTTTATAACTTTTTATTTTTTTTCTTAAAAAAAAAAAAAAAAAAAAAAAAAAAAAAATTTTAATTTTTTTTTCGATGGCTGATTATATTAAGTATCGTACTTAAATAAAGTTTTCATGTCCTCTAAATAACTTAGCATAATTTCTTTTTTTACCGAGTTTGTCTTTACTATAGCATTGACTTATTAATTAAGTGACATGGCATTGTAAGCGGCGAAATAGTCTATTTAAGTGAAGAAAAGTTATCGGTTACAATATGCCTGAAAATGGAAAGAATATTAGCTTTAAATTATATGCGAACAGTTAGGAATTTTTACTTAGCTTTGGTTTTTTTTTCTTGGATACTCGAGGCTAAAAAGCATGGTGGTCGTTTGTTTCACTTGGCCTCATACGGTCAAATGGCACTTGTGGTACCAAGATGCTATCTAATTAGGGAGACGGTGTGGGCTGATTTAGAGGGAGGGGGGTCACTTAGTGAAAAGTGTTCCAGTTGGCGGCGCGACATATTTCTTTACATGTGTATCGTTTTTAGGGGTATTAATGTTAACAATTGAATACGCGTTTCAAACAAATATGATGGAAATAAAATATTAATAGATATAACGTAAAAGTAATGGCATAAGTAACGTACAAGGTGAAAAGCGGAAAAAACTGAAAAGGAAATGTGCAGTTGAAAAGTACAGCTTTAGGAAAGAATTTAAATAATAAACTTACGGTGCGTAAGGATTCGTTGAAATAAGTTTTAACCGTCGTGAAGGAAAACCAACAATAAATTGAGAATCATAGAGTTTTAGGTTTAATTCAATAAATCTAATTATTTATAGTTTTTTTTTTAATATATGCAATAATTGAACATGCAATAAGTCTAGATTTATAACATATAATATATATATATATATATATATATATTACCATTTCGGCCCGGCGTTGCCGGGGTGTTTGGAGGCGTATGCTGGGCAATAAAAAAAAATCGGTCAATTTCTTTTTAAATTTGATCCCTTAACATTTATTGTTTTCGGTTACCATTGGGGTATTAAGTTAGATTGATGTCCAAGGAACCTCTATCTAAAATTTCAAGTGTCTAGACCCAACATTCACGGAGGAGGTTGCAAGAGTTCTCAAAGGTCAAATCGTTAAACTTGGACCCCTTAATAGCGTAATTTCTGGCCGAAAACGAATCATATAGACTTTTCCAAAGCTCAGTAACATGTATTTCAAATTTCGAGTCTGTAGACTAAAAATGTAAAGAGTTATTGCTTAGGGAAATGTGCACAGACACACAGACACGTTCGCTTTTATAGATATACTAGCAATGTGTGCCCGGCATTGCCCGGGTGTTTGGAGGTGTATGCTGAGCAAAAAAAAAAAAAGCGAAAACAAAAAAAAACAGTAATTTTTAAAAAAAATTTACCCCTATTATGACCCCTTACTATTTATTCTTTTGTGCTCAAATCAAGTTATTAAGTTAGACCCATGTCCAAGGAACCAATATCTACAATGTCAAGTGTTTAGACCCCAAATTGTCGGAGGGGTTTGGTAGAATTCTCAAAGGTCAAATCGTTGAACTATGACCCCTTAATACCGTAATTTCTGGCCGAAACTCGATCACATCAATTTTCCCAAATCTCAGTACCATGTATATTAAATTTCGATTCTGTAGACTAAAAATACACAGAGTTATTTTGTACTTTTTTTGTTACACGGTGGTCACCACTTATCAAGGCACGGAAGCCACTCAGGGATAAGGGTTATTGCAAGTACAGTACGTTAGTGTGGAGATTTAATGAAGTGTTTTCTTAAGAGGGTTGTTTATTAGGAATTATTTAACCTTGGACTTAAAGACATCCAAGTTGTAGTCAGGTGGGAATCAGGCAGACAGAACAGAGTTCCACAGGCGTGCAGTTCTAAGAAAGAAGCTTTGCTCATGGAATCTACGTTTGGATTTAGGCTCAGATAAAGAGTGGGGGAAATTTTTCTACAATGGATTTAGCTAGACGGGTGTTTTTCGTGAAAGATTGGCGAGGGGGACCAGAGATTAGAGTTCAGAGGAGCACCTGCCATGGAAATAACGATAAAACAAAAACAGGCTCGCAACGTCTCTTCTGTGGGAGAGAGGTTTCAGGGTAGAGAAAAGAACATCCCCCACTAAGCCACGAAGTCTATTTTGTACTCTGTCAAGGCAGGATAAGCTGTTTTTAGCAGCTCCTGCCCAGATATGGATGCAGTATGCCATCCTTGAACGTACTTGGCTTTTATATAGATAGAGAATTGCATCAGTAGTGAGATATCTTCTGGAGCAGTAGAAGGATCCCACCATCTTTCCAGCGACCTTGGCAACATACTTGATGTACGTGTTCCATTTCAGATCAGGAGTAAAGGACAAACCCAGTAGCTTGTCAAAACATGGGGCTTATTGCGTAAGGAAATGTACACAGACACACACACATACACACACACACAGACACGTTCACTTTTATAGATATATAGATATATATGTGTGTGTCTGCGCGTTAGTTCGTGTCGAAAATGCATGCACCTTTGCGCAGGCTTCGTTTTAAATTATCATGCACCTATACAGACTGATATATGTGGGCTTTGATTTTTTTATATCGCTCTTTTAATAAATTTCAGTATATTTGTAAAATAATATATACTCTTTTTCTAAAATATTTAATCTCATGACTTACATAATATTTATGATATGGGCATATGGTGAAAATATTTGAAAGCTGAGTCATCAAGTTAGTCGGTCTGGTAAAGTATTGATTTACTTTCATGGAGATCTTGGATCAACAAGTGCCTTTATCATTTATGATATCCTTGAACTCCTGTTGAGCATTACCGGCTTTTTGCTTTACAATTGATTTATGTACACTTATTTTTGTTTCCATTTTTTCACGTTTTTCCATTCATTCTTAACTTCCTTTTTCGAACTTAAAATCTACTGTTATCAAACACCATACTCATTTGTAATAAGTATAATTATTAGAGAAATAACACCATTAAAATAATAGGTAATAAAATGGAAAACATGAAAATGATTAAGTAATTTTTTAATTGTTTTGTTTGGAACATTCAATAAAAAATCAGTAGTAACGAAAAGCTGCAGTGATTAGTTTTTACTTTACCTGTCGGATATGAAGGAGGAGATCACAAAGTTCAAATATTTACATTAAACTACTATTCTACAATTTGAACCAATAGTATTCAAAGAGTTATTCAAGAAACATGGTAGGAAAAAGGTACTAACACGACAAAACCCGTTCAGTTACAAAACATGCTTGTACTATAGATATAGAACGGAGATCGTTTATTCTGGTTATTGCCTAAGCTAGGGAAAGTGAAGAACATTTAGCGTCTTGTTCCGGTCAGAAAGGAGTAGTACCGGTTTGCTCTCCCACACAAAACACGTATGTTTGATCAATCGCTCCCAAAGAGTTAAAATGCGCTTGCAAATGAAGAATATCTTAATACTAAAATAGCAATACGACATATCTAGACAAAATTAGGCTTAAAAGAAGCAATTTGCTTATATTTTATTAATCTATTGTATATATATATATATATATATATATATATATATATATATATATATATATATATATATATATATATATATATATATATATATATATATATAATATACTGGATGTATAGCCAATATTGCAAAAACGCCAAGTCATGATAATGATTTAAATAATCCAAAATGTTTTGTGTTTTATTTTCCTTTTTTTTTTTTTCAACTTTTGGGGTTTTTTAATGTTTGTTTTTTCTTTGATTCGCCCTCATTTTCTTATCCTTAATATCATTGCTCTAATTTTAATCTTTCTTACTAACTTTTATTTTCTGTTTTGTTTTTTTTTTTTTTTTTCACAATCTTCATTTCACTAATATATTTTATGAATATTTGTAATACCAACTTATGTATCACCATGGACTTATTTTGCACCAATCGAATAATTTCGCTTACTTTCTGACTAGCCTGGGTACCTTGCCTTGCTTGGGTGTTTATAGGTGTGTGTTGAACAAAAAAAAAGTGGTAGTAGGTAGGCAGGCTCGAACCCGTACAGCGAAGGAGGACAAGAACGTGAAAAAAACGTGACGTCTTTGTCGTTGCGTTGATAATGTACCAACAGGGAAGTGGCGAAGGTTTAAATTAAGGCTAGTCTATCGAAAAGAGGGGACAACTTTGGAAAATTCGGTGAAAAAAAGCGACACTTACTTGTAGAAAATGCCTAGTCGAGGATGAAGGAATTAATGCTTTTACCCAATTTTTCGATATTTGTTGTCCGGGAGGTCGAGTTTAAAAACGATATCAAGCTGGTGAAACTCTGTCCCCACTGTCGACAGTTTTAGGCAAACATACAAACATACATACATACATTTTAACAGGCAGGTGAGGTATATATTGTAGACTAGCCTAGGTACCTGGCGTTGCCCGGATGTTTGGAGGTGTGTGTTGAGTAAAAAAGAAATAATTAAATAAAAAGTGGTAGGAGTCACGCAGGCTCGAACCCGTACCGTGAAGAAGGAGTAGAATCTAAAAAAAAGTGACGTCTTTGCCGTTGCGTGCATCGTCAAACCGAACGAGACGAAGATTTAAATTAAGGCTAGTCAATCAAAGAGAGGGTATTACTTTCGAAAATATCGGCGAAAAAAGCGAACCCTCCTTGTAAAAAAGTGCCAAGTTGAGGGTGAAGGAATAATGTCTTTGACCAAGTTTAAATATTTTTTGTTCGAAGGTCGCGCTTCAAAACGAGACGGACCTTGTAAAAATCCGTAGCCTCTATCGAAAGTTTTAGGCACACATACAAACATACACACATACATAAATTAAAACAGACAGGTGAACTTTATATAATAGATTATTTCGTATTTGTACTATTTCCATTCAACCTTTTTCTATAAATATTTATACCTTAATTCTCTTGAGATTTATTTTACTATTTGCTTTTTTGTTTGTTTGTTTCTTATTTGGTTATTACCTCGCTATTATTTTGTCATTTTCTCATTTCATAATAATGTGTAATTTTCTGAAATCCTAATTTAATATATTAATTTTTGAGATGAGTATCAATTATTAGTATTATTTAGATTCTAAACTACTGATCTCATTTTATGTCTTTTATGCATAACATTCAGAACGATATAAACATTAGCTAGATGTACTTTTCAAACCCGTGAATCATTCTGTTGAACTCGGGAACCTACATGGATTTTCGAAAGGAAAACACTATTTAATCTACGGGAGTAACATGGCTCTGTGGCACAGTAGAGAGAGAGAGAGAGGGAGAGAGAGAGAGCGCGCTTGATAAAATCTAGTTGTAAAAGTTGTATTCCTGAAGATTGAAGTTTTAATTATCAGTTCGTGCAAACAAGAATACGATTGCTACCTAATTAAGACCTATACCAAGTTATGGCTGTCTGAACGAGAGCGTGACATCCACCGTTGATTAAGTAAAAAGTTCTGTTCGAATTCGGTGCAGATTCCCGCGTTCGACAAAAAGATTCCTGCGTTCGACAAGAAGATTCCTGCGTTCGACAAGAAGATTCCTGCGTTCGACAAAAAGATTCTTGCGTTCGACAAGAAGATTCCTGCGTTCGACAAGAAGATTCCTGCGTTCGACAAAAAGATTCTTGCGTTCGACAAGAAGATTCCCGCGTTCGACAAGAAGATTCCTGCGTTCGACAAAAAGATTCTTGCGTTCGACAAGAAGATTCCCGCGTTCGACAAGAAGATTCCTGCGTTCGACAAGAAGATTCCCGCGTTCGACAAGAAGATTCCCGCGTTCGACAAGAAGATTCCTGCGTTCGACAAGAAGATTCCCGCGTTCGACAAGAAGATTCCCGCGTTCGACAAAAAGATTCTTGCGTTCGACAAGAAGATTCCCGCGTTCGACAAGAAGATTCCTGCGTTCGACAAAAAGATTCTTACGTTCGACAAGAAGATTCCTGCGTTCGACAAAACACACCCTAAGATGTTTGGAGATTTCATCGAACGAAACGTTGTGCAAAGAACACTAAAGATGAGAACTGTAGTCTGGAGAATCAGAATAATACGATTTTTTTTTGTTTATTTTTATTTTTTTTTATTTCTGTTCATATAATTCATTAGAACCCTCATGCGTTTTCCTCTCTTTCTTATCTCTTTATTTTCCATGTTTTATTACTCCTTGTTTGCCTTTTCTTCTTCGTTGCTTTCCTTATAACCTATTCCCTTTTTTCTAATATATCTTCAACTTTTCCTACTATTTTGTTCGGAAGCTTGATCCCTTCCTGTGAAATCCATCATGGTAGTAAAGGCCGTTCGGATGATTGCTTTGCTGAAACCAACCGAATCGCGTGAGTTTTCCTCTTTTTTCATCCTGTCATTAAACGCGCGAAATTGTCACAAATGAAATAAATCACATGCGCCAGATAAATGCCCCGTTCCAATCGATGCACAGGCTTTTAAGAATAGGGCATGTGTGTGCATATATGTATACGTTTCTACTTATAATCCGCTGATCAATATACCAGTTACGCACCTCTGATTGCAAAACGTCAGTATTATTCTGAAATATATATATATATATATATATATATATATATATATATATATATATAAGCCGTGCAAATCAAGTCCCGGCCGCAAACAAGGGGATAGTCGCAGTCAATATTCAGTGACACTCCGACACAAATGCCAACCTGCTCTCTCTTTCTCCATTTATTTTTTTCTATGATTCTATGTGTGTCTGTCTCTTCATATTAAAACTCTTGGAGTAAAAGCTAAGTAATTATACCATCGAGTGTAACACATACACACACACACACACATATATATATATATATATATATATATATATATATATATATATGTAGAGAAGGATAGAGAGATAGGGATGGAGTAGAGAGGTATAATCAATTTGAATTAAGTACAATAAGTTTTACAATCAATTTATTATTCAGCCAAGAACAGAAACCGAACATTTGGAAATTATATGTGTTATTTCCATTTTACATATATATATATATATATACATATATATATATATATATTAGACATTAAGATGAGATTATAGATAGATATATAAATTCCCGTTCACATACACCTTACAAGATAAAGCTAGAACCCAGAATTAGATAGAAGCGAGCAATTGCATCGACAACGGACAACGCCAGACCCAAATGGGGTTTCGATGTACTGCATCTCATCAGTGACGTGCTCCGGCATAGGCGCGAACCCAGGTCGTCGCACTCATGAAGTGTGCAATACTGACGACCTAACGACACGGGCCATGGCGCAATCTATTGACTATGCCTCGATTTTTTAAATTCTTATATTTTCATCCAGTTCTACATTCTACGATGTGACAAGCAACGCGTCATATACAACTAAGATAGTTACTGCTGGTATGCAGGCGGTAGATATCACATCTACAAACATTAACTGAAATTAGCCGACTTCCCAGACACGATTACGGAACAACCTTATTTGTTGAGGGACATCACGTCCCTACGAAGGATGACCCGCTTTTTCTACATATATTAGACATTAAGAGGAGATTATAGATAGATATATAAATTCCCGTTCACATACACCTTTCACGATAAAGCTAGAACCCAGAATTAGATAGAGATGCAGTACATCGAACCCCACTTTGGGTCTGGCGTTGTCCGTTGTCGATGCAATTGCTCGATTCTATCTAATTCTGGGTTCTAGCTTTATCTTGTAAGTTGTATGTGAACGGGAATTTATATATCTATATATATATATATATATATATATATATATATATATATATACATAGAGAGAGAGAGAGAGAGAGAGAGAGAGAGACTTTGCCCGATAGTAAAATACGCTTAAATATGATATTGTAATTTGTCCAGATTTTCTATATATTATTACAGAGTAGTGATTTCAAAAGTAAAAAAAAAAAAACTATTTGGGTGCTATCAGCTAGAATCGAAACCGAAAGCAAAACTGTAGTAATTAAAGCTGGTTACGTTACTATAGTATCAATGTGACACGCATTTGAACTGATTACAAATAAATTAAGATGATTGTACAAAATGTACAACGATTCTTTTTTCGATTTTGATGTATTAAAAACTATTTTAACCGGTTAAAGCAACATAAAGGATGGTCTATAAAAAAACACATCATTTGAGGTCCCTGATGCAAATCTGTGACATTTAGTTTCGGGAAAGACAGAGTATTTAAATATGGAGAGGGAAAGAGAGAGAGAGAGAAAGAGAGAGAGAGAAAGAGAGAGAGACAGACAGACATTGTGCCTTTTATACATTAGATACTAGCGAGGAACGCCCGACTTTTGCCGATCGAAAATTACGCATAAATATGATATTTTAACTTATTCAAATTTCTGATTTCCAAAATAAAAAAAAGTATTTATATGCCGTCAGGTAGGATCGAAAACGAAGCAAAGCTCTATCATTCAAATCTGGTTACGTTACTATAGAACCAGCGTGACACGCATATGAACTGATTTAAAATAAACTAATATGGATGTACAAAATTTATAACGAGTTTTCAAATTTTTCCCGTTTTGACCCCTCAAAATCTATTTCACCCGGCTAAACGCCCATAAAAGTACGGTCCATAAAAATGCAATTATTTGAGGCACCTAGCGCCGCCCTGCGTCTTTTAGTTTCGGAAGAGAGGGAATTTTAAAAATGTTGACAGACAGACAGAGTGAGTTTTATACATGAGGTATATACGTATATACGTTTATATGTATGCATATTTTTGTTTATGTATATTTAAATATTTTTGAGAGTATATCATTTTATAATCTAATGAAATGCAACTTTTAAAACATGCATTGTACATTTTAACATATAGTGACCACAAATTTGTCATCTAATGTTTTATTTTTTGTCGCCTTGAACGACGCAAGACTCTCTACTTGATTTATAGTTGACTTGACTCAGAAGTGAAGTAATTCCCTCTTTCATTTATTGTCACTAATTGACGCAAACACTTCGTTTCTGTTGCGTTTCAATTGTTGCAAATATGTCACGGAATCATCGATGAATTCTTGCTTTGGTTCTCATTGATTGCAGTTTATTTATCGACAATTTTATGCAAAATCACCAGAAATTAGATATATTCAACCACTCCAAAATATCGAACAACTTCCGCGATAGGCTTAAAATACGAGGTACCTTCAATAATGTTTTAGACTTTTTATAAACGCCTTTATAATTGTAGACACTTGAAAATTTAGTATATTATTGCTAAATATCTAATGAGATGACTAACCAATTTTTATAATTTCAGGTTAAAATGAACAGCTACTGCAGGAAATGGAATACACCCCACTAAAGCCTGATTGTCACCGCTTGTTAATTTCAAAAATACAATGTGGATGTTAGGACACTTTAAAGAACGATATGCAATAAAATTATTTTTTAAACTCTGAAAATTCCAGAGAACGTAGGGAAAGATTCAGGTTGCTTTTGAAATATCAGGCATAAATCGACCATCAGTTTTGGAGTGGCGAACGAGATGTAAGGAAGGAAGAGGGTGTGGCAGGGATGATGAGTAAGGAAGTCAGAACACCAGAATTGATGTATCAAATAAATAATTTCAATGATTAGGATGGTTGTGTGTCTATAGCGACAATAAGTGCAAAGTTTCATCTAAATGTGGAAACTGCAGTTATTCGTTAAGAAGAAAAGGTGGGGAAGATTTGCGCAAAGTCTTTCTAAAGGCGCCCAGAAAAGATCAATCACAAAGAAAGGCATTGTCATGATATGAGGAAGATAGTCGAGCTGACAGATTCAGATTCCGCAGTTTTTAATGCCCTAGGGGCATGCGATGTATGCTGAATTTACTGTAATGTCCTATAGCTGAACTGATAACGTTATCAGCGGAAAAACGTTTACGCAGAAAAATCAACACAGGAACTTATGATGATCGTTTTTCTAGACAGTAAGGACATCATCTACTTGAACTGAGTTCCAACTTAACAGTCAATTTACAAGGAATAACTGTTACGATTTTAAGGGAGTTTAGGAAAAGTTTTAATCGGAAAAGACCAACCATCTTTAAATCGAGACAGTGACATTTCCAACAGGACAATGAACCAGTTCACAACTTCATCCTTACCACAGACTATTTGACCAAGATGAGCGTGAAAACAGTAATCTACCCTTCCTCTAGTAAAAACCGTAATCCCTGTGATACTGCCTTGTTCCCTAAGATCAAGAAAAACCTAAGATGCTGTGAAGGAAGTTGTGACAAAGGTCGTTGACTCCATAACACAAAAGCGCTTACATGTGGCTTTCCAGAAATTGTTGGGACGGTAAAACAAACGCATTGATGCTAGAGGGGAATACTTCGAAGAGGATTACAGTAATAGCAATTAAATTAACCATACAAATAAAGTGTAAGAACTTATTTGAGACACGTATTTTAGTGGAATTCTCTTTATATTTTTCAATATATCTGTCAGTGTCCTATTACATTGAGCTTCCAGCTTCATTTGTGCCTATCCAACCGCATTTACGGTATAAATTCAACAAATTAATAGTTTTTAACAACGAGGCAGAATTATCCATTAAATGCGTTGTTTTAACTGTATGTTTTTCTTTATGTGACAGCAACATTTTTAGCACATTAAATAAAGTTTCTTACAGTTGTTTTAGAGATTTTGAACAGTATTTACTCTACCAAACTTATTCGTAAAACGAATTGGTTAAAATACTGATACAGGAAATTTAATCGGCAGTATTAAACAAATGTTATAGCTTTCTTATTAGTGACACCATCAATATGGAAATATTAAAGCCTTATACACACACACACACACACACACACACACACACACACATATATATATATATATATTGTAATTTACAAAAGGTTTTTTTAGTATATTCCTATAAAACTGTATTAATCCTACGACAAATTTGGCTGCCCAAGTGTAAAAGTAAAAGAGATTTTACAGTACATGTCTATTGCAAACTCTTCAGCTAAGTTTGCGTTTAAGCATTTGAAACTTTACATAAAGGGTATTCAGACATGCAGCAATTTTTTAAAAATCAGTTCTTGGGCGAAAATCTGGCTGCCAAGAGGCCAAAGTTTACTAAGTTGACCTTTGTAGACACTACAAAAATCCTCCGCCATTTTTAGGTATAACATTTGAAATTTTGGTGTAGGTTACCTGGACACGAGTCAAACTTTATAATTATATATATATATATATATATATATATATATATATATATATATATATGTACATATATATACATATGAACATAAAGATATGAACGGTGCATAGGGCCCGAGCAAAGGCGGACTGAACTACTAGTATATATATATATATATATATATATATATATATATATATATATATATATATATATATATATATATAGTTAGTAATTTATAAAATATATATGGCGATTAAGCTACACTGAATATTCTGCGTTTCATCCAACTATAGGATTCGTCAGGCTTATGCGCGAATTCTGTCGTTGCTTCTTGTTTTTATATATGTTGAGGATTTCTAGTCGGCCAATCAGCTTTCTAGTATCCACCGCGCCCCTTCCTACCAGCCAATGGGCGTGCATTTTATCAAACAAAGGATTTGTTTTAGAACTAGGTTAGTGGTTTTAGGTGGCCGCTCTCCTTTTTTTTTATACATATAAATATACCTATGTGCACACAACAATGCACATACATATACAAACATATATATATATATATATATATATATATATACATATATATACATATATGTATGCGATCGTTTATGTATATTCATGTTTATTTATTCATTTATTTATTTTTTTCCTATTGTTATTGTTAGTTTAAAGGTATCGCTATCCTAGAGTAAGTTTTATTTTGTGATACAAAATAGCTTTAAAACTAACAATAACAATAGAAAAAAAATTAAATAAAAATGAATATACATAAACGATCACATACATATATGTAATCCATAGAATAATTCACAAATATGTAAAGGAAAAGGGGAAAAAATTTCAATCATATTAATAAAATAAAAATAAAAATAATTATTAAGGACTATCCACTTATTAAGTGTTTCCTTTTCGGATTCATTTTTTTAAAACTCTTTTCCAAAGTGGGTTTGACATGTTCTATTAACTATTTGCTCTTATATATATATATATATATATATATATATATATATATATATATATATGCGAGTGTGTGTGTATTCGCCGAGACTTAGATATAAACGTTAAATATTTTATTGAATGTAAATGTATTTATGTCCCTAAAACTCACGCAAAGTATATATTAAAAAGGAATTGTTTAGTTTTCTCGAAGTTTTCGGAGTATTCTTTTTTAATTTCCCGTACATAAAGATGAATGCAATTCTATGACCTATGTAGGTAATAAAGTTGAATTTCCTTTTTAATAAATATTAAAATGGTTTTGAAATTAATATCAATATACAAAAAATATTATAGGATTATTGTATTTTTATATTTTAGGATTATATATGAGTCGAAAATAATTAGAATACTGAACCTCGAAATATAAGTGCACGAATTGTAGCTTATATAATTTTATTTAATCCAAACCATAATAAAACAATAAAATAGTCGATCGGATTCATAAGAGGCTGTTGATCGTTTAGAAAAGAACATCATTGATGTAATTCAATGAATAGATTAAAAAAAAAAAACTTACTAAAACAACAAAAAAACTTTAATTTCCATATCACCAAATTTGTTCCTTATTTATATTTATATCAGTTCAAACCATATTGCGATAATCCAACCAAATAAAAGCAGCTTTTTTAATTAATAAGAAAAAAAATACTCACCATTGGATTATGGCAAGATGGCGTCACGTATGCTAGATGGTACTTAAAGAATGAGAAAATGGACAAAAAAAAACAGACGGTTAATGAATACAAAGATAAACTTTGATTTCTCTGTATTGTTTCAATTGATCAAACAATTATTCTCATTTTGGGTACTATTCGCTAGATCGTTTCGGTTGTCAAAATCTACGACCATCGCCGTGTGTGAAGTTCATGTTTTTTTTTTCAACTAAGGAAGAGGAGTTACCTCTGTATTTAAAGAGATTGGACCTTAAATTAGAGGGTGTATCTGTAAATCATATAAAAATAGCAATAACACCCAAATTAAGATTAATTGTCCGAACTATCAAAACCAGTCATACATTCATAGCTCATCTCAATAATTTAGAATTGACTAAATTTCTCACTTGTGAAATAAAATAAAAATCTTCATTTACTATTTTTTTAATGTGATCTGATCTACAACCTGGTGCATGTTTTAGATAGAAAAGAACAACTAAACTTGATGTTATATTCAATCTATGTTAGGCGTTTAATGCCAAACATGTACTTTTTAATATTTGAATATTTATTAAAAAGTATATAAGTATCGGAATCTATTACAATAACATTCATACACTAAAAACGAAGGCACATTAAATAATTATATATATATATGTATATATATATATATATATATATATATATATATATATATATATATAACATGATATGACATGAGCAAAAGAATCAACAATTAGTTTTTCCCTACCGCATCAAGAACTCTCTGGCTGTCAAGTTTTGCCCGCGTTTTTCTTAAAAATTAAAAATAACTTGGTGAGTCGAACTAAAAAGGATTGGGTAAATTCTTACTTTTTATTATATTTTTCATTTAATCAGGAATATAAAATATTTCTTTTTCTCTTTTATAATAGCGGTAATAAGCTCATCACACCAACATATATGTGTTGATGTTTAGTGCGTTTTAGCATGCCTGTTTATCATAGTAATAGGTATTTATATTTGCGATAGTATATGTTTATATTTATATCGTATATAAATTTTTTGTGAGTAAATGAAGTAGTTATATTATATATATATATATATATATACACACACACACACACACACACATATATATATATATATATATATATGTATATATATATATATATATATATATATTGCAGCAAGTGTTTTTGAAAGGCATGGACTTCTTCTGTTTCACTATTTTATATGTTACTTTCTCCAATAACCGAATAATTTCTTTTGCGTTTTTCTCAAAATTGCTTAGGTTGTATCCATATGTTTCTTTAGCGAGCGCTTTCGATAGAAATATTCCATCACTCTCAGGCATATTGCGTCATTAGATGTAGGGACTTAGTCTTTGCGACAACGTGTTTGTAATCTGTCCTATTTAGTTAGTACTATTAACTAATGCGCAGTTAAATTGATTAACTGCATTGGTTTTATCTAACATATTATTTGTCTGGGAATAATCACTTTTCTTTTTTTGTTATCATTGGGAACTACGTATCGACGGAATATATTTTTTAGAATACCTTCATCAGTTTTGGATTTATTGTGTAGCTGGTTACGATGATATATAAATGAATAGGTTAACAATGTTATTGTTGGATATTATTAGTTTGATTCAAGTTGTTGGTAGTTTATTGCTTTATTTACAAGAGAGTTTGGGAATTAGTTATGAACTAAAACCTGTTTTATATTTTTTAATTGAGTAAAAAAATATTTTTGGTTTGAGGAAATCACTTCGCATGATGTATAAGATTATTTTATTATAGCGGTTTCATAACGAAACGGACATTAACTCTTAACATTTTTAATGCAGGAATATACGGATGTAGGATTTTTAAAAATGGAGGTGATAAATCTATCGCTACTAGAATCAATGAGAACATCTAAAAACGAGATTTTATTATCAGCGCTTAGTTCGTATGTGAAGTTAAGGACGGGATGATCTTGAAAGGTACCTTTTGAATCTTCTTTTTCTTTTATTCTATCGACAAGAATTTATATATTACAAACATAACGAACATAAATGGAGGTTTTCTCTATTGAATTAAATATTTTTTCCAGATTGGACATATAAAACGTACTAAATGGCGGTCCCAATAGCTACGACAGCAATCTATGTGTGTATATTTCCCAGATGATCATAAAATGGAACCTTAGTTGTGTACATTATTAATAACTTCTTTAGGATTGGTGAACGCATTTTAAGTGGAAGAAGGGTTGGATAGTTATATATGTTATCAATGATAATGTAAATTGTTTTATTTACTGGTACATTTGTACAAGTAAATTTTATTGTTGATTTTAGTGGCCTGAAGAATCTGCATGTTCAGTAAATTTTACGCTGTTTCTGCTAAGTAAATACGGTGTGATGAGTTCATTGAATTTTTTAGTCAAGGTATATATTGGGGTTATCACCTGTGAGATTTTGGGATGAAGTTGTAAATAAGGTTTATGGGTTTTATATTGCCATATACAAATATCCGGCTTTATAATTTCCATTTATGAGGGGGGTAAGTTGTCTATTACAGCATTATTCTCTGTGATAAGTTTATTAACTTGAGGTTTTAACAGAGCAGTTTAGCTTTTCTAAATTTTCTATGATCGATTAAAATGGACTGAAGTTTGCTAAAATATTTAGTTTTATTAAGTACTACAGAGATTGTGTTTTTTCTCCTTTTCTAACAATTAAGTTTGTGTGGATTCTCACTTCCTTGGCAGCATTTGTCAAGTTATCGGTTAAAATAGTATTAGATTTTTGGATTTTTAAAAATTAATTTTATTTATTGCGGACTATTATCCTAACCCTAACCTGACTGCATCCACGGCAGTTCCTGCCTTCTGTAGTTGTTGTCGTCTCACCACATTTTGGAATAGTTGACTGAAACATCGTGCAACAACTCAGAAAAGATGAGGATAATAGTCTGCAGTAAATAAATTTAATGAAAAACAATACTCATCTCAATAATGAATTCCAATTAAATATAGATTTTGGGAAGCTATTTTGCATGGCCTTAGGCTTAAGTATATCTTTGATTCCTGGATGATTAAAGATGTTATGTTCGTTTTCTAAGTTAACAAGATTTTTATATGATATTGCTATTTTGGCCTTTTTATTTTGGTGATTGTAAGAACTAAATAAATGAAAATTGGGTCCAAGTATGCGTTTATATTGGGTAAATTTAGGCAGCATATTCCCATTGAGACAAGTGGTATTAAAAA
>NC_136484.1:37456147-37526147 GCF_053919585.1 Euprymna scolopes | reverse complement strand
ACAATAGAGAAATAATTTGATGATTTGTAAGGTCATATAGTCTGACTGCTGTTCTATTTTAAAAGTAGTATCTATATTCGATGTTTTTCATTTTTTTTGAGAAACGAGGGGTCTCTTTAAATTATTAACAGATTTTCGATAATCAAGTATTATTCGGTATTAACATGTTAAAAAACCTGCTGAATAATGCAAATTATACGAAATAACTATTTGAACATAAATAGATAATTTGGACGAGTAATACTATATATACATTCATAGAATTCTCAGCTTTCGCGAATGCTGAATATTTGCTTGCCATTCACTTACACACACACACACACACACACACATATTTAAACAGGGTGGAACGATAAATTGTCGCCCTAGAGAAAACAACACTAAAGCTTTATGTTATAATTTTTCTTGGGGAATTCAAGTCAGGTAATAATACAACTGACATCTACTCAATGTAACTGACTTCAGCCTTAAACATCACCTCGATACAGGCCCTTAACTTAGAGAAGGCTTTTTCCACAAGCACCGGCGGGAGCTCGGCAAATATTCGGCGGATCGCGTCGATCAGGCTGACTTTGAATTTTTAGGAGGTCATGTTAGCGATGTTTTCAACGTTTGACCAAAGGAAATATCCCAGCGGATTCAAGTCAGGGGGTGTAGAAGGCCAGTTAGAAATGGGTACAAAGTAATAGCACTCTTTCTTAAGTAAGGCCTGAACCACTTTGGACTGGTAAGTTGGCACATCATCCTATTGCTACACCAATAGTCTGCCATCAGCTAGCTGATTGTACCAGGGTATCACCATATCCTCCACTCCATCAAGTACAGTTCGGTGTTGACACATGCCGACTTCGAACATATGAGATGGAATGATATGATCATCACTTCAAACCACATCGAAGACCATACCCCTGGCCAGAAACTTTATTTCATCCGTCTGTGCACGTTCGTGTTATTCCTGGCAATTGAGTGATGCATTTTGAGGGTGCAGGCAATGGTCTTGTTGTCATAACTTGGATCGGTAGAGAGCCTGAATTGTACAGCAGTGCATCTCCGAATCTCCTCGTTGGACATTGTCTCATGATGGCGCCCATAGCTCTTGGAATTTGTACATAACTGACGAACGAGTAGATGGTATTCAACCAAAAAATAGACTGGTATAAACTAAGGGAAAGCGAATCATGTCATTTTTTCTAGGGCGACAATTTTATCGCTCCACACACACACACACACACACACACACGCACTATATATATATATATATATATATATTTATATATATATATATATATATATATATATATATATATATATGAAATACTTTGCTGCCATCAGGAAATCTATGCATCTTTTTTTTATATTCGAGTGTATGCCTATATGTTCAGTCTATATTATTGTAAAAACTTTCGATCTTAATAAGTTTGAGATATATGTGTGGTTATTCGTTCGTGTGTTCATTTTCTGGACGAGTTTCACCGAAATTCAAACTCATTCAAAGACAAAATTCAAAGACAAATAGTCAGGAATGGCCAAGTAAGATACAAGACCCAAGAGTGAAAACACTAACAAGACGTCCACTCGTTTAGTGTGAAGATGACGTAGACATTGCGGAGGCTTATTGCCACCCAATTTCAGTAAATACTAACATTGCCAGTAAGTGATCAACAACTATTTATTAGCAAATGTAATTGTAAAAGGTCGAAAGTACTAGAAACTTGGTGAGACAAGAAACATCACAGGTTGTTCTCAAAGAGAAATCCTTGAAGATGGCCTGTGTGAAAACTAGTAAATAGATATAATGATAAAAATTGTAATTATTCGGAAAGTGAACTTACAAAAATATCGTTAATAAGCATATCCTATCTACAAAAAATACATACACATGTGTAGGGAAAACAATTCTTGAGTGGAACAATGTCAATTTGGCTCAAGGAAAAAAAAGGAGGACGAAGAGCATCAAACAGATTTAAAAAGACAGATTCTCAAAGGATGTGGTGAAAATAAATTGGGAAAGACATGTTGTCAAACAAACTTACTTAGTTTCCGTGTACAATTACTGATAATCAAATGAGCTCAGCTATCAATCAATAAAAAAATACCTGTAAAACACCCTCAAGTGCGCAATGAAACCGTCATCGCTAGAGGACAATAACAAACCACGTGACGAGCCTGTCTCTGCTCTATTGCTATTTTCATAGCAAGTGCTCCTCTAAGTTAAAATCCATGATTCGCCTCGCCTTGCTATTTACTCACGGTCACCTCCAACAAGGCACATCCCAACTTGGATGTGGTGGGTTACGATTTGGGACTCTGCCTAGGAAAGATTAACAATGTTGGTTTACGTCACATATGAAGTTTAACGTTCAACAGAGTCGCATAGGATTATCAAGTAACATAGTGTCACGATCTCGAAGAGAAGGGCATGTGATTGGCGTTTCAATCTCGCTGACAGTGCTCAATTTTAAGAATGTTTATTTCTGAAACGGTTAATAATAACTATAAAACGTACATAATTATTTTAAGCTCTCTTTCTCTATGTATGTATATATATTCTTATATATTTATATATATATATATATGTGTATGTATATATATATACTTATATCTTTATATATATATGTATATATATATAACTACTTAATTTACTCACATAAAATTAATATACGAAAGTATAGATTTATGCGTAAACTTTAAGTGCTCAATACGTTGGTAGATCTAGTTAGTAAGTTATAAAATTATATGGCGATTAAGCTACACTGAATATTCCACGTTTCATCCACTCTAGCACTCTTCAATCTTATGCGCGAATTCTGTGGTTGTGTGTCGTTTTTATATGCGCATCTTCTATTGAGATTTTAGTTAGCCAACTTAAATCTCAGTAGAAGATGCGAATATAAAAACGACAAACAACCACAGAATTCGCGCATAAGCCTGTATATATATATATATATATATATATATATATATATATATATATATATATGTATCTCTCTCTGTCTCTCTCTCTTTATATATATATATATATATATATATATATATATATATATATATGTCTTAGCAGGTTTGCCTAAACTTGCTGTGAATGATGTTCAACGAATGTTCGATCCTCCCATGCTTTTATTGTAATCGAAATCGGTGTAATCGCCGATTGTTCAATCGAATCGATTGATTGATTTCTCTAGTTATGGACCCACCGCAGTGTACTGTCGGGAAACGTCAGTTCACTTACTGACTTAGTCCACTATACGCTGCTGTCTACATTACACTGTAGAACTGTCCATTTTATTTATATGTAATAGCTTGAATTAAAGTTTAAAATGTAAAAGTTAAGTATCATATTTTAATTATGATTGAAACAGTAACATTTCTTTCGAACACGTTCCGAGCATATACCAGAAAACTATGGTTGATTTTATACATCGGGCTATTCAGCTGATGTGGTGGTAATGTTTTGAATTCAAGTTTAAAATCAAAAGGTCACGTATCATTGTTTACTTGTGCTCTAACAGGAAACATTCATAACGAACACGCACCTGTCATATATGTAACTGTTTATTTTATATGTCCGACCTTTCTGCCTGTGCGGTAATAAACCTCTCAAATATAATTGTGATATAAAACTTTAGAAACTGAAAACTTTTAGCAAAATCCACTCTTCCTTCACCTATCGTATTTTTCGAAATTTACTGAATATTTTGTGATTCAAAACCTATTTACAGACACTGTCAGACAGTTAACGTACATGTTGATGTAATAAAATAAAACCGGCTCTAACTTTTCTAGAGACAATAAAGATCTTTCTCTCTCACACACAAAAAACAAAGACAAATTAATTCTATATAATAGTACATGAACGGATAAGGTAAAGAGATGGAACACCCACACCCACACACACACACACACACACACATATATATATTTATATATATATATATATATATATATATATATATATATATATATATATATAAACCTAAAATAAAACATTTCTATCAAGTGTCAAGAACGAGTTCAGCTAATACTCTCTGGTGATAAATCGAGACTGATTTGGCAGTACATGGGCCTACAGTAAATACAGCGACTCAATAAGCAACGTTTCGCTAGCAACAAGAAAATAAATTAGAAAGATGTAAATGGTCCAAATGAGAATTAGTCGACATAAAATGTATATTTTCCTAAAGGAAATAGGCTTGATAGAAAGTATTCCATGAAAAGGTATAGAGACGCTCACCTATATATATATATATATATATATATATATATATATATATATATATATATATATGTACATATATATGTATTTATACATATTCACACAAACATATATATATATATATATATATATATATATATATATATATATATATATATGTGAAAGTGTTTGTCTGTCTGCGTGAGTCTGTCTGTCTGTTGACATTTCTCTACAAAATAACCCTGTCAATTTTCAGTTTACAGACTCGAAATTTGATATACAGGGTATGGAGATTTGGGAAAATATATCTAATCCGTTTCCGGCCAGAAATTTGGCTGTTAAAGGGGTCAAATTTCAACGATTTTACGTTTGAGAACTCTACCAATCTCATCCGTCAATTTTGGGTCTAATCAATTGAAATTTTAGATATTGTTTCCATGGATAGGGATCTAACTTAAGCTCTTGATTTGAGCCCAAACAATATATGTTAAGGGATCATAATAAATATCAAAGTTTTAAAAAAAATTGACTTCTGTGGTCTCTACCAAATTACTCAGACAATGTCTGGTCTAAATATTTTAAATTTTACATATCGGATATTCAAAGATAGGGCAAGCTTTTTAATCGGCTTGGGTCGAAAATTTGAGCTACCAATATATAAATGTATGTATGTTTCATGTCTGCCTAAAACTTTAAACAGAGGCGACGAATTTTCAAAAGATCAGTATCGTTTAAAAGCTCTGCCATTCAGACGAAAAATACCGAACAATTGGCTAAAAACATTATTTTCTTCACCCTTAACTGGGCACTTATCTACAGGGGGCGTTTTTTTCACCGATATTTTCGGAAGTTATCCCCTCTTTTTAATTGTCTAGCCTTAATTTAAACTTACGCCACTGCCGATTTGTCAGTGGTCGTAACAGCAAAGATGCCACCTTTTTCCCATCTTTTCCCCACTTCGCGGTACGGGTTCGAGCCTGCCCTCCTACTTTTTTTCTTTTTTTGGTCAACACACGTCTCCAAACATCCGGGTAATGCCGGGCTGAAATGCTAGTGTATATATATATATATATATATATATATATATATATATATATATATATATATACACAGAGAGAGAGAGAGAGAGTGAGAGAGAGAGCGGAGGGGGGAGAGAGCGATGAAACGATAAACAAAGTTATGTTTTCTGTGTATTGCTAAAAAATCAACCTGATATTAATATAAACATATATATATGTACCCATGAGCAAAGAAAAAAAATCGGCCAAGAGTGAAAGAATGAAGTAATCGATTTTTCAATATTTTCCATTAATTTTGGCTTGTTTTAACAAGAAATTTCTATTTTGAAGATCATCATTATTATAACATATTATTATAAGTGGAATAATTAATCCTAAAAATGGCAAGACCGCATCTTGTCAAGGATATAAAAAAGCGAATGCAGGATTAAGGCAGTCCAAATATTTTTAAGAAGAGAAAATGTGAAAACCTCTCTCTCTCTCTCTCTATCTCTCTCTCTCTCTCTCTCTCTGTAGTGAAACAAATTGGTCAAATTTTCGAAGTTGAACGCATGGTGAAAGGGAAATTTCGACCTGGTCGCCCTTGATCATAAACTTAAAGGACGACCTCAGGCTTAAATAAACTGTTTTGAAGCATCGAAAGAAAACTTATGTTAACCATAGCAAAGAATTCCAAAATGGGTCTGGAAATTCTCTTTTTAGATATACAATACCTAGACGAATGGAAGAAATGTGAGTTCCCTTTAAAATGTGTACATAGAAGCCATTTCTATACAGGAAGCAGATCAACGATAGAAAGAGAGTTTTCTCGTGTTATGGCAAGAAAGATACAGACTGGTTCAGGAATGTTTCTGGTTAGATGAATCAAGATTTTGTCTTGTTAATGATACTCCCGATGCTCCCGAACAGTGCAATTGAAGAACTGGAGAATGATTTTCGCCAAGTTTCATAAAAATGAAAGTTAAACACGGGAATGGAGGGATAATCGTATGGGGACTTTTACTGCCGCAAAAGTTTGAGAACTCATTAGATTTAAGAAGTCAATCAATGCAATGTAATACATTAGAATATTAGACACATGACTATTACCAAGGATCCAGAAGTTGGGAATATCCAAGAACATTATTATTCAACATTACAATGCCTCTTCACACACTGCTAAAGTTACAAATAATGGTTTTCTGATAATTCAATTGATGTGATATTTTGGCCAGGTAAAAACCCGATTTAAACACAATCGAGAATATTTGGTCCATAATATCTCGTGCATTGGCTGGAAGAACTTTTGAGAAAATAACAAACTGTGAGAAGCTGTGCAAAGCGAATGGAACAGCATCTCTTCTTCACAGTGTTCCACTTCGGTTGAACATTCCTCTAAAAGATGTACACATAATTGATTTTTGAAAGAAATGAAAAGGGAATGCGATTCCATCTTAAGCATTTATTAAAGTAATTGTATTGTCCTGTGTTATGCGCCTCGTTTAAGTTTCCTTGTTCAAGTGTTCTTTGTTCAATATAGATTTAATGCAATCAAATGTATAACATTTGTTTGGTTCATTATTTGGCTCACCAGTGTACATATATATATATATATATACATATATATATATATATATATATATATATATATATACACATACATATATACATATATATATATATATATATAAATGTAAATGACAAAGTTCTCTCTGATTCTCTCTTCTCTGATCTCGAGCGCGTGGTTCAGTGGGGGAAGGCGTGGCTGGTTACCTTTAATGCATCTAAAACGAAACTCCTATCTTTACATCATCAACGCTCTGATCTCCATCTGGCATCAATTGAAATGGATGGCTCTCGTCTAAGAGAAGCCCCGTGTTTTGACAAGCTTCTGGGTCTGTCCTTTACTCCTGATCTGAAATGGAACACGTACATCAAGTCTGTTGCCAAGGTAGCTGGAAATATGGTGGGATCCTTCTACCGCTCCAGAAGATATCTCACTACTGATGCAATTCTCTATCTATATACAAGCCAAATACGTCTAAGGATGGAATACTGCTGCCATATCTGGGCAGAAGCTGCTAAAAACAGCCTATCCTGCCTTTACAGAGTACAAAATAGACTTCGTGGCTTAGTGGGGGATGCCCTTTTCTCTATCCTGCAACCTCTTTCCCACCGAAGAGACGTTGCGAGCCTATCCTTGTTTTATCGTTATTTCCATGGCATGTGCTCGTCTTAACTCTAATCTCTGGTCCTCTTCGCCAATCTTTCACGAAAAACACCCGTCTAGCTGAATCCACTGTGAAAAATTTCCCCCACTCTTTATCTGTGCCTAAATCAAAACGTGGACTCCATGAACAAAGCTTCTTTCTTAGAACTGCACGCCTGTGGAACTCTGTCCGTCTGCCTGCTTCCCACCTGACTACAACTTGGATTTCTTAAAGTCCAACGTAAACAAATTCCTAAGGAACCGCCCCCTTAAGTAAACACTTCATCAAATACCCACACTAACGTACTGTACTTACTAAAACCCTTATCCCTGAGTGGCTTCCGGGCCTTGATAAGTGGTGACCACCGTGTCAATATATATATATATATATATATATATATATATATTTACACACGCACACACACACACACACATATATATATATATATATATATATATATATAGAGAGAGAGAGAGAGAGAGAGAGCTGAGAGCCTGCTCATGATGTTATAATCATGATCTGCGAACGAATTGCACACTTGAATGATTTATTACATTTCAACTTAGAAAGCTCAACACTTAAAAGGACTGACATAAATACTATATTCATTGTAATAAACACAGACATACACCACACACACACACACACACACACACACATATGTATATATATATATATATATATATATATATATATATATATATATATATATATATATTTACAAGAGAGATGTCACAGATTTAAGATCAAGCGAATTATCCTGTCAAATATTACATTAGTATAATAGTTTCTGGATGATGAATGCCAAAATTTTAAAGCGCAATATTTAAAAAAATAAAGCAATGTATAAGTATGATGGTTAAAGTTAAATTCTGTAAATCAAAATATAAACATATATTTAAGTTAAGAATGTATTGTTTGAAACAAGGAATATATGTCTATTGTATTAATCTATGGATTTTCAATAATGGCACATATCAACAGAAGATGCCGTTATTAAAATGTAATATATATATATATATATATATATATATATATGTGTGTGTGTGTGTGTGTGCGTATGTATATGTATCTATGCGAATATATTTATATATATATATATATATATATATATATATATATATTTGTACACCGGTAGAGAGAGAATAATGAGGGAAATATAAAGAGCTATAACGTATTACGAAATTGTATATCGAAAATATTTTTAACCATAATTTAAATTATGCAAGACAAACCAGAGCGAATTACAATAAGAATAATAATGTTAGATAAAATACTAATTCAACGGACACGAGGATAAAGAAAGTACACGAACAATCCTCAACGTTTATGAAGAAGATATAATTTAAATCTCTAGACATTTTCAGGAATGAAGCAACAAGGATTTATAGATAAGATGACATGTCTCTGGGCGGAATATGTCACAGGGAAGACTGAAGTCCTATTACTGAAAGCCAAGAACAATTATATCGCAAGTAGTTATATTAATGTCAATGTTGACTTCTCGTCAGTCGAGATAAGACAGAATAATGCTTGAACACGTGAAACCACTAAGATGCCGCTGTATTCTAATAAGGATTTGCATTAATATGAATGTGAAATGATTTATCATGCAAAAATTATATTTATCCCGAATTCAAATTTTGAAAAAATGAGATATCTATATATGTTGAAGTGTATTTAATACATTTCCCTAATATTGTGTCACTATGATCAGTTATTTATTAATTGATGGCTTCATTGTAATCTCTCCACAAATACAGTTTAACATTGTTGAGAAAAGTTTGTGTAAATCTATTTTAAAAACGTGCACAAGATCTGCGACTGCAATTCTGACCACTCTCTCTAAACACACGCTTATGTAACACTACAGAACTTGAATGCTTTATTTCTTGAAGTGTTTAAGGACTTTCTGTACAGGGATCATCAGGATAACCTTGTATGTGAATGCATTTCCGAACAAAGAAATCCTAACTAAATATTGAAAATCACAGAATTCAGGGCCTGAATAAAATATCCTTGATCTGACTAACCCACATTTGCTTTTATAAGCAACTAGCGAGAGGTACCCGACGTTCCAGGGTGCTTGGAGGTGTATGGGGGCGGGGGTTAAAAAAAGTAAGTATAAGGATCGAACCCGAACCGTTCAGGCAAAGTTGTAAATTAAAGTGTGAAAAAAAGCATGCGACGTTAACCATTGCCCCACCGCGAGATGCTAACGGAAACACGTTTGGATTTATTTAATCACTTGGATTTGGCAGGTGTCCGTTTTAATGAGTTAATGAGGTCAAGTTTTACTGCGGAATTTTTATTTTCCCAAGATGTTATGAGAAAAAGACTAATCCACATGCGGCGAGCGACAAAATTGAATATTTATCTTCTCGAAATCGAGCAAATTAAATAGACAGGCGAGCGTCGTTGTTAACTGTGAGATATTACGATTTATATGTAATATAAAAAGTTTTAAAAAGATGTTAGGCGATCGACCGCTTCTCTGAAAGAAGCCTTTTGTAGACATACAGAAAAAGCGAACACACATACAAACATACATACATTTTTGCTTTTATATTTGTAGATGGTAAGCTTCATCGAATGATGTTATCTGAAGTAAGAGCCCGGAGCTGGATACTCCAACGGACTAGATAATTTTATGTCCTGAAATTCAATAAGAAAAAGAGACCACAAAAAGACATTATTTGAGATAGGAAAATTATGGTCTAACATTTTACTAACTTCGTGTTTCAGATTAAAGGCTAGGTTTAATGGAATACATGAATATATATTTATCTCCAACAGAAATCAAGTATTAACCCCTAGGATCGAACCCCTACTTTTCTGCGCACTTCGATGAAAGTAAAATGAATATATACACAGGCGACAAAAAGAAAGTCTGCAAAAACTGCAAATTTAAGCTAAATTTAATGTAACTATTTAAACACACTATACTTCACTTGATTGACCTTTTATTCTTCTATAATTTTACCTGTTAATATTGGACTTTTACTTGAAATATTCTAGTGTTAACGTCAATTTAAAAAAAAATAACTTCAAATTTAGGAGGCAAAAAGAAAGTCCGCACAATGAATAATTGTTATTTATATGTAAATTTAGGACATTAATGCAAGAAAAGTACAAAGGAACACAATGAACTAGTTAATATTTAGTAGCATAGTCCTGCTGCAATTTGACAGCCTAGAATATTTTGGGAACTCCTTGAGAGAGAGAGAGAGAGAGAGAGAGAGAGAGAGAGAGAGAGAGAGAGAGAGTGAAATAAAAAGGAACAAACTGTATTATGTGTTCATCAACGTTTTGTCCCTATTTCGAGACTTCCTCTGGATGAATGAGAGTAACAAACAAAAAATACCAGTACAAATATTTGAAAGTGTTTCACGTGCACAATTAAACAGCGTGTAGGTTTCTATAACATAGCGCCATTAATAAGTAAACTTTTATTAAAAGAACATCATTTTACTGTAGACAGAGGTTAACCCGCTCACACCATTCAAACACCCCTATAATAATTAATACATATAATCTCAATCAGTAAATTACATAACACTCGTTTCATTTCTGTTACAAACCTATATTTGAATTTCAACAGATATATTTATCTCCAGTAATCCATCAACTGCGTTCATATCTGTTAAAATTACATTAACAACTATATGACGTCACTAAAATTTCCCTCTCTTAAACAGCGCAAGCCCCCCCTCTCCTTTTTGAATTTCCAACGTCTTTTTCCGTTTTTCTAAAATAGAACATCGTCACACTTTGCACGTGAAACATTTTCAAATATTTTGTACTGGTATTTTTTGTTTCTTAATCTCATTTATCCAGAGGAAGTCTTGAAAAAAAGAAGAAACGTTGATGAACACATAATACGGTTTGTTCCTTTTTATTTCTCTATTTTGTCAGAATACTATTTCCATATTTCTAATCATATATATATATATATATATATATATATATATATATATATACTGTGTGTGCAAAATCAATACTTCAAGACAATGTGTTTATGGCTACAAAAAAGTGTATTTCCTTTTACGTTACAATTGTTTCAATGTCTAGTTCGACAATTTCAAGCATTATATCGTTTGAAAATTTTCAAAAACCAGCATTTCTTCAGACTTTATGAATAAACCCACTTTAAGCAATGTAGCATTTTTTGAATAGAAAGAAAGAAGGGCGGGGGGATCCATAACGGGAAAAGCATGCGAGAAACAGTTACCTTGGTTGTGGTTACGGAAAAGGCCATTTAAATAATTATTTATCGCCTAATTTTCGTATCCTTATTTAAGAATATCAACACCTGGTTTTGAAGTCTTGATTTTGCACACACAGTATATTAATGCTAAATTATAAAATGTGATTATTTTGTAGCTTAATCCTTAAGTCAACCATTTTTGGCTTAAAAATTTATTGGTATATGAAAGTTTACTGAATTACACGAAATCAGTATATTACATATAAGTATCTCTCTTTCTCTCTCTCTCTCTCTCTCTCTATATATATATATATATATATATATATATATATAAAGAATCGTAAACGGTATTTTGTTTTCTTAGAAACAGACATTAATTTGCCTTTAAAGTCACGAATCAGCATTCGTCTGTATCAAGGCTTTTTAAAACGATTGGTTTTATTTTTTATATATTTTTTGTTTTGGACATATACAACTCTCGCTGAGTAACACGTTTGCTAGGATCTTACACATCACGGGAAAATAGTATATAAATTCAGATAGACCTTTTTTATTTAGAATATCGTTATGTATGTATGTTATATTGTAGAAAGGAACACGATACGTTTTTATTATTAAAAGAGATGCTTATTTACTCTTAAAGCATGTGTTACGCTTTCACCTTTGTCACTGATTTTCCTGGGGATTATATTCTTCCTTTCCTGAACTCTTTTCATTTAAAATTAGCTTGAAATACCCCTGATACGGGTGAAATCTGGTGTAGTATATTTAAAGGTGTATAAACATATCTTTAAGGAACAAGATATGACGTTTGGCTTTTTTTAAACACAATTTAATATATATTCATACTGATATTTTTAATGTGCTTCCTTATTTTCTATATTTATATGAACATATATAAAGATATTATATCTATAATGTATTTTATATATTTTTCTCTTACCACGAGTATCAGGAGCCGCCCCCCATATATATATATATATATATATATATATATATATATATATATACATGTCTGTCTGCTTGCGTGTGTCGACCTCTATGTATGATTGTACGTGTGTGTATGTCTGTAGACTGTTTTTGATTTCCAGAATTTTCTTACTGATAATCATTCCTTCACACCCATAACGTCGTCCATCTATTCGAATAGGTGAAGGACAAAGGAGTATAATTCCTTACAAACAAATAAGCATTTAATTTTATGCTTACACTAAGAGCAATGACCGCAAGAACAATATTTTATTGTAATGGCGTCACTCCGATTTTATTTTATTAAATTCTGATTGATTTATTTCACTTTTCCTTTCCATTGAGACTATGGACCCTTAAGCTCACCCACATCTTGTCGTCTACTATCAATACTCGCGTTGCAGGTTTCATTCAAGTCTGTAGAAACAGGATAGCCTGCAGCCATGAAACGGCAAGGAGAAAGAATTATTACTTTTGAACTCTCTCATAATTTTCTGTACTCTTCTATTAGTTGTATTATATATTTTAGTTTGCTTCCGTTTTGATATTTTATGATCGATTATTTTTCCTTTAATTTAAGTCGCACATTGAAGAAAACAATTCATTCTTTCTTATTCATATAGGATGAGGTAATGGGCTGTATTTTGTGGGGTTTAATCATATCCGTTTTTTTATTATTAGATCGTTTGATTATCATCATTTTTCTTTTCATTTCGGCAAGTTTAACCGAGTTTCATTCATCTATGATGTGCCTGTTTACTCTCACATAAATACTAGTGTGTTCCTGTTATAATATTCATTATAAGGAAATTCGCCGCACAGTGATTTTGAAGTTGAGGGCGAACCAACATAATTTAAAATAGTAATGTTACAATCCTCACGTAGTGCATTTGTTAATCCAGCGGACTTTATTCATGATATGCGTGCATTAATCTAGATTATATCCTTAGCAAGTAGGTTGAAACTCAACCGGTTATTATAACAATTAAAGAACATTGCTTCTATGCCATCAGCACCATCAACAAAGTAAACATTAATGTTTGGATAAAGTATGCCAGGAAGTACTTTGTTAAATTTTACAGAGTATTTTGTTAAATATTAGTAAAAAGATTACAGTATTGCCAATGAAGTTGTCACTTTCGGTTACGATATTGGTCAACTCAGTAATAAGTAGAAGAACATATAGTAATTCGCAAATTGTTTCGCTGTGACAGACTCCAGAATGGGCTTCAACATGCTCAAAACAACCTGGGCGCTTATTTAAATATTCAGGGGCTGGGTGAGTCTGGCAATTTGCCAGACCAACCAAAATCCAACACGTCAAGAGGGGAATCCCCTGCCATTTTGCGTGTGTGCAATTCAGCAAATCGTCAAATTTGAAAATCTGAGACCAAAAATGAAATCCTTTCACACGACCTCAGTAGACAAATCCTCATTGAGAAAACCATAGTCTGAACAGGTTTTCTCCAGGCCAGCCCAGGTCAGAGTTAATCTCTACATTATTCTGACATTTCCGGCCCTTCAATTTTTTTAAACAATAAAATTTATGCCTGTTTTTTCTCAAGTACAATGCTCATCCCTTTTGATAGGTCGCCCGCCGCTGTCCGAGATTTAATGAACGTTCAATCTCAGCATATTTATCCGACCTCCCTCAGGGTTTAGGGGGTCTCAACCTCCCCAACGGTGACGGCACACTCTATAGTACCTCTTCTTATTATAGTTAGTCAGAGTATTTTTCAAGCTGATATTAAAACCGGACCATTTGTACACAGTTACAGATTCTAGCAGTTAGACCGTCAGATATATAGAGCTTATGTTTGATATAGACTATGTCAATAGCTGGTGGGGTCTATTACATACTAGCCCGGGTGCCCGTCGTTGCCCGGGTGGTAGGAGATGTGTGTTGAGCAAAACAAACAAAAAATATCGTAGTAGGCAGGTAGGCTCGAACTCGTACCATGGAGGGAGAGAACGGTAAAAAAGTGGCGTCTTTGCTGTTGCAGCCCTCGCCAAATCGGAAGTAACGGATGTTAAAATGAAGGCTATTCAATCGGAAAAAAGGGGATGACATTCGAAAATATTGGCGAAAAAAACGACCCTTCCCTGTAGAAAAGTTCCAAGCGTAGGGTGAAGGAATTTTTGTTTTCAGCCAATTTTTCGATATTTGTCGTTCGGAGGATCCAGGTTGAAAACAATTCCGATTTTGTGAAATCTCGTCGCCTCTGTCGAAAATTTTAGACAGACATACAAACATACATACATACATACATTTTAACAGATAAATGAGATTTATATTATAGAACATTACAAATAAATTGTCATTGAAACTAATTGCTGTTGGCATATAAATTTCACAGATTATAAAACCCATGAATGTCATACATTAGTTTGTCGAAAATAACAGTTTAGAGTTAAATGATGTAAAATATTATGATAAATTAAAACTGATGAATTGAAGGATTACCATTTGATTAATTCATAGTCAATAAGAAGTATTTGTTTTGAATGTACTTTTAAATGTCATGTTGTAGTCTGTAGTGAAGCTATTCCAGAGTAATGTGTACAGAAGACCATGATATATATGTCCATAAAAATTCCAAGTAAGGCTACGTATAGGTATTAAGAAAGAGAATATATTTTCAGCTTTATGGTAAAAAAACATACTATTTACTTTTTTTTACTAATTTTTTCTTACCACGCGTATCAGAATATATGAGGCCAGTCACAAACCTTACATGGAAATGGGGGAATAATTGAATCTACATATGACTGTGCTTTGGTCTCTTGATACTAAGCTGGAAAACTTCAAATTTCTCATGAGGCAGCGTTAAGGTGATGGATGCATCATAGCGAGGAACGTCTCCCTCCTCTTACTCCTCCTCCCGCTACTACGACATGTGTCATAATAAGTTAACGCTCTATAACTATTAGATTTTTGCATGGGACTGACAAGAAAGTGATCGCGGTTTTCACTTTTTAATTCAGCTGAACATATCTGAGCTCAAACAAAATTTGATTGATCGAAATAAGCAACATCAAAGTCAACATACTATTGCCAACGCTAAACAAGTGTATTTATGTCAGTATCGCACAAATCTTGCGTTCTGGTGGAGACAAAGTCGCTGAAAGCTTTTTTCATATCGTTTATGTTTTTGAAGCATTTTTCATACTAAAAATGTTCGAAATGCTTAAAATAATGGTTTTTGTAGGTGAGGTGTGGAGAGTATAATGGATAAGGCAGAACTTGTAACCCAATTTGTTTAACATGTGCAGAGTCGGTTTAGCAACGTGTGATCAGGCATTGTCGTGTAGAAGAATTGGGCTTTATCTGTTGACTAATGGTGGGTATTGTTGTGGAAGTTTCTGATGCACTTTATCTATTTCTTGACAGTGATTTCCCAATGTTATGGTTTCGCTTTGTTGAAAAAAAAAACTGTAACAGAATAGCTTGGTCACATACCACCAAACAGTCAGAGTTAACTTTTATTGATGCAACTCTGGCTTCGGGAAGTGTCGACGAGCTACGTCGGCGTCTTACCACTGAGTTTACAACAATTTTAGAGGAATTTCCTCTTACGAACTAGTTGCACTTGTGTCTCCCCGACCTAAAGAACCAATTTTTCATCACAAATCACAACCCGGTCTAGAAACGTGTCGGTTTTGTTGCGTAAAAGAAGGGAATATCACACATCGTAACGGCGTTTCTTTTGGTTGTCGTTCAATTCGTGAGGTATCTATTGATCATTTCTTTGTGTTTCTAATCTCTCAAGTGGTTGGAAATCGTCGTATACGTTACGTATAATTTAGAAGCACGTTCCTGAACAGTTATGCATGTGTTAAGTTCGACTAAGGCTCCTAAGTGATCGTTGTAAATATCCGATAGTCGACCACTATTCTCATCATCTAGACTCACGTCTCTGCCACGAAATTTCTTAAATGACCATGTTGATGCACTTTCCATAGTGGTTCCTTGGTCAAACTGTTTGTTGATATCGCGAGGTGTATCAGCATTTTTTTCGGGTGAGATTGAAATGAAGTAAAAAAAAATTCTACGAATTTGCTTTTTTTTCTGTCTTATATTCAACATTCTGTAAAGAGGACATAATTTTGTCAAACGATTTTAATTTAAACGATTTAATTACGCGAAAAAAGATCTTTAAAATGATAAATATAAATGTATTATAAAGAAAATTTGTTTTCAAATACATCATTTGAAATCAAAATAAAATATTACGAAAGGACCTTCTTGTTAACCTAATAGCAACGTGCTAAGTAAAGATGGTCATATTTTCCAGTGCAGATTTTCCGTAATTTATTCTCGCCATAATTATTAAGCCCTAATATAATGAGAAATCTGTATAGTGGAAACACGGTTCCTATATACAAAGTGATTTTTACAATCATATTCTAAAAAGTAAGAACAATATCACTTAAATGAACTGTTTAAGAAGTATCCTGGGACTAAGACTTCGAGATAAACGGAGAAAAGCAGACATCGATAGGAAGTCTTCATTTATAAATAACATAATTAAAAACAACAAAAATAGATTCAACATCAACATCAACAAGGGTTTTATCACTCAATGAGGAACCCCTCCCTGGACTTAAGCCATCTAACTCTGTCCCGAGCTATTCGCTGCCATGTGGGACCCATGTACTGTATCAGTTCGTCCCTCAATTCTACTCGTGGTCTTCCCTTTGCCCTTTTATGTTCGCAAGGTGCCCAAAAAGGATTAACGTAGTTTTAATATTTGTTCAAGCTACCATAATCCAGCTATTTATAAAAATCGTTTATAGAAAAATTTTTTGAAGAAAGATTAAAAGAGCGAGAAATAGCTGCACCGACTTGTGTAGGGTCCAAATTGGAATGCTGTTCCTGAGAGATGAATGAGTCGTTGAAGGCATTGATACGTGGTTGGTTAACAGAGCAGGGACGCGCGTATGGCAGCTATATGCAAATAACTGAGTCGTGTACGAGATAACTTTACGGAAAAAAGGAAAGTAAAAATGTTATATAAAGAATGTGGATAAGCCATGAGATCACGTTGGAAATACATCGCTGACGTAACAAACGAGACGAGAAGCCACGCGTGGCCGGGGAAAGTGGAATGGAGGTTATTAATTGATATCTTAAACAAAACCCTTTTTTTCTTGTTTTCTTTTAATCACGTTCACCCCTTACAAGGCATATCGCAACTTGGACGTGAGGGTTGCTATTTGAGACGATCCTTACGAAAGATTAACAAGGTGTTGGTTTACGTTACATTTAAACTTCTTCCGACCAACACAGTTAGAAAAGCAGGTAGCGGGAAGTTAATCCTAAATCTAGTTGTGTGAGGGGAGATACAATTAGAATAAAAAGGTTTCTGGCATTTGGGGACCTCAACAGTAAAGAGGTGAGATGTTATTGCTAAACAAGTCTCTTGGGGGTATGTACGTCGAGGGGGGCCCAAGTGTAACGAGTTCGTCAGATCACATTTTAGTAAAATTTAATTTTATTCTTCCTTTTGATGTTAATTGCAACTGACTCTACAACGTGTTGATTCTGTATAAGTTAACACGTGCGTAAGCATGCACTTCGTTACAGTGAAATTTATCTTCTTTGATCATACCATTTACTTTTTTTTACTAATTTTTTCTTACCACGTGTATCAGAATATATGAGGCCAGTCACAAACCTTACATGGAAATGGGGGAATAATTGAATCTACATATGACTGTGCTTTGGTCTCTTGATACTAAGCTGGAAAACATGTGGGGAAAGTTGCCGAAGTATGCATATATGTCAAGTAAGTCTAACTGAAAATACGCCCAAATCCTACCATTATTTTCATTATATTTATAAATGACTTATATATATAGTTTTTTTACTTTGAATGTGGCAGGAAAGTAATATCTATATATTAATACCGTAGTACCTTTAACGAACGTACGTACGTGTGCCACGCTTCTAGATTCTAAATTATTTAATCGGGAAATTCTATTTATTTAAGAAGAATTAAAGGTGATATCATAGTACGAACATTAAATTCGTATCTGGGCTTATTTTATGTTTGTAGTATTTTATCCCCTTTTATTTTCCTTTTTAATAAATAGGATCCCCTGATCATCGCAGACGCAAAATAAAGAATAAATAAAATAATGTCGCTTTTGGACCGTACGTGAAACGTAAATGTACAGTTTTATTCTTTTGGCTAGTATCCAAGTGTAATATCTGCTCTGTCTAAAGATTGTGTAATTATATCTTGGGGATTACGTAAACTGGAAATATGCCACAAACTCCTTTAAGGATATTATTACCAGACATATTCTGGCACACATTAATCAGATTATTTAGAAAAATACTTATACTATTTAACAAAATGGCTACAATAATATCATGGATTTCCACTCATGGTGAACGTCCACAAAATGCCTAGCATCAATATATTACATATGAAAGCTGCGGCTATGAAATTTCCACAAATCCAGCTAGTATAGATTAATATTATATTAAAACAAGATTAACTAAAACAGAGACATATAATTACAGTTATTAAAGGCAGCAAAAGAATTTACGCACTTTTGGTGTCTCCAGAATAATATCTCAGGAATCTGTTTTAATTGTGCGAAACCGACCATTCCCTTTTATACCCATTATTTCCACTTTCAGTAATACTCTTCCTTGGTTCCTTTGTAGATTCGTCCCTGGCTTCACGGTTTAAGTCAATGTGTTAATTGTGATATTTTTTTACTATTTTATTCGTCTTTTAATTCCGTTAATTGCTTTACATTTAATTAATCATATTGCAGTCTTCCGCCATTATCTTGTCAAATAGTTTCATTAAGCCACTCATTAAAATATTAAATATTGGAGAACGATGAAAAACGCGTGCGTCACTATGTGTAATGACTGGCTGAATTCTTCAGCTTTTTATGCAATATTTTAATAGGAATAGATTATCTGAAGTAATTACGCCAGAGACCGTGCTGTAAAGCAAAAAATAACCCTGTTAAAACATAGATGTTTTCTGTGTTAATTTAAGGAATTTATATGAAAACTTAAATAAGATTAAAATAAATCTCCCTAGTTGTTCTTACATTTGATAAATTTTGAGTTTGAGGATTAGTTATCCGTATTATTTGATATCATCGGACTACTGGGCTCACCTTGAGTTTCATTTTGACGACGTTTCGGTCGATGTAACCTCCGACCTTCTCCAGGTGTATTTTATCGAACACGCGAATATGTTTCTCGAGCTTCAGAATTTAGTGCAAATTAAGAACGGAATCATTTTTTACTTCACAGGTGTAGCATCCTCTTGTGTTATCAGCAATTATAAGATAGAGGTCCTAAGTAATTCGCAATTGTATTTTAACGGTAGCCCACACTGAGAATGGAACCCTTAGACTTAAAGGGAATATCACTTTTACAATTAATTGTTCCAAGAAGTCTAACCGTTGCGTCACGGGTCCTTGCGAATACGACAAAAACATTGTCGGTTCGAAAAGATACACCCGGAGAAGGTCGATGGCTGCATCGTCTGGAACGTTGTGAAAATGCCACTTAAAATGAGAACAATAGTCGGATGAATCCAAATAATAAGACTCGATAGTTGTTGCTTGAAAAACACAAATAATTATAATTATATTTTCTAAATATTTTATCTGATATTTGAATATTTTGAGTTGTTTCAATTATTCGGACCACTGTTTTTATCATAATGTTTCGACCGATATAACCTACGACCTTTTCAGAAACGAAGCGGATTCCTCTATTTACTTAACGAAATTAGTATTGCCATTGATTTCCTAACCAGGGTCGGATGGAAGTCTTAAGAAATTTACAATCGTATTTATTATATCGACTGAACTTTCAACCTCTAAAGAGTGTCACCCCATATATATATATATATATATATATATATATATATATATATATATATATATATATATACATTACTCAGGAGTTTACAAATGAATAGCTCATTGGAAAATAAATGACCTGAATTGAGTACTGAGCTATGTAATATGAAGGGGTCCGTTCAACATCCAGAGGTTAAGTTTGGCACTTTTTACAACCATAACATCTTTCCATCAGAGTCATTTATTTTCCTAGTTTATCATATAAATTACAAAATATCTGCTATTTTCGAAAACCTCTAGTCCTGGTAGAGGAAAGACAAAAACTTGCTGATATGGTTTCCAATAATATAAAATACCAGCGAGGGGATACTTACTTCCATATATTTCTCATATGTTATATCTCTCCTCTTTGATGATTTTTATACATAAATTAAATTTCATATTGTATAAAGATTATCTGATACCGGAGATATTCATAACTGCACCCTATTTCCAGAAGAGGGGAGCTATAACAGAGAAATATTTGGAATCAAGTCCCCCCTTTGCTGTTATTTCAGCCTATTCGAAACCACAGCAGCAAGTTTTAGTCTCCCCTTTATCAAAGTCAGAGGTTTTTGGGAATATATATATATATATATATATATATATATATATATATATATATATATATATATATATTTATATATATGATTACGTCATTTAATCACATAAATTGATATACGGAAGTATAATTTTATACGTAAATTTTAAATATTTACTTCAACAGTGATCAATACATAGCAAGACCTAGGTAGCAAGTTATATATAATTCTTACGTGGATTCAACGCGGTATATTCTGTGTAGCTTAATTGCCATATGTATTTTTATAACTTACTATACACACACATACACACACACACGCACATATATATATATATATATATATATATATATATATATATATATATATATATATATATATATATATATATATATAGGGGAGCCAGCACAAAAATCATTACAATTTTCGCCAAATTTCCGTTGGCAAATGAGAATACCATTGAGTGCACCTGGGATCGTCATCGAGTAAATCTCTGCCACGGGATCATTGATTATCACCAGATTTACGAAGAATCAGCGCTCTTATCGCTTCCTCAATTGAGAAGCTACCGTCTTAGGTTCGCATGTCTGCGGGGACCAACGCCGATACATTAATGCGAGCTTAACAATAAAAAGATGATTCTCCTTCATAGTAATATAAAAAAGAGACAAAAATACATAGTATGAATATGCGTAGTTACTGGTGGAACAACATAGAGTAATGGTATCACCTGTGATGGAAAGTTTTTAAATGTTTTAGAGGTAAATTTTATACAACCTTTCTGGCCAACGCTCGAAATATCTATTAGAGCATAAACGCTAATGATAATTGCCGTATAAACTCTCAATATTTTTTTATATTATTAAAATAAACGCAAATAAATTTATACTTGGATAGAAGATGAATGGATTTTATTGATCAAATTTCTGTCAGGTCTGTAAAAGTGTTTGCTTTTTAAATACAATAGAAGCATCTATTTGATAAAATAAACTTACGTGAGTCCGGTTTGCTTCAATAGAGCTTATTGAAGCAAACCGGACTCACGTAAGTTTATTTTATCAAATAGATGCTTCTATTGTATTAAAAAAAAAAATTATGGGCAAATAAGGAATGGTTGATATAAATAATAACTGATAATAATAATAATAATAATAATAATAATAATAATAATAATAATAATAATAATAAATATTTAAAAAAATAATAATAAATATTTAAAAAAAATAATGTTTTTTTACTATTAGAACAGAAGGTGAGTTTTAATTTTTTAATAGCGTATATTAAAAAAAATAAAGAGAAATATTTAAATACGAGCACGCTTTGCTCGGGCCATATGTACTGTGAATAATTTCATATATATATATATATATATATATATATATATATATATATATATACAGCTTAATGTGTAAGAGGAACAGAGAGAGTTCAATTCCACAAGAGGAGATTATATGGATAATGCCAAGCTCAACGATTATTATTGGAGCTTCTACAGTAGGACAACAGGAGCATGAAATGAAGTCACAAAACTATATATATATATATATATATATATATATATATATATATATATACTGTAATATATATACTTATATATATACTTATATACATATACTTATATATATACTTATATATATACTTATATATATACTTATATATATATATACTTATATATATATATATATATATATATATATATATATATATACCCAAAATTAGAGGATTATTTTGGTAGAGTCTTTCAACTGTGACTTCTTGCCAGTAAAATTTTCGCCCAAAACCCGATTTAAGAGCTTGCTGTATGTCTTTATACTCTTTATGTAAACTTTCAAATGTTTAGATGCAAATTTGGCGGAATAGTTTGCGAGAGATCGCAAAGGTAAAATCATCACAACTTTGACCTCCGCATAGTAATTTTCGGTCAAAAACCTCTTAAGAAGCTTGCCTTATGACTGAATACACGATATGTACAATTGCAAATGTATAGACTAAAAATTGGCTGAGTAATTTGGTAGAGACCGAAAAGGGCAAATTTTTTAATCTTTAACTTCAATTTATATCCGTAAATATTTAGTGTTTGGGCGCAAATCAAATTAAAAGTTGCATCCTTGTCCAATTAACCCATATCTACAATTTTAAAGAATTCAGACCCAAAATTTACGGAGGAGTTTTATAGAAGTTTCAAAAGTCAAAGCGTTGAACTTTTACCCCTTGAAAGCAAAATGTCTAGCCGAAAATCGATTAAAATGATTTTCCCAAATCTGAGTACCCATTTCATCAAATTTCGAGTCTGTAGACTGAAAATTGACAGAGTAGTTTGGTAGGGAAATGTACACACACAGACACGCACAGACAGGCAATTTCACTTATATATATATATATATATATATATATATATATATATATATATATATATATATATATATATATAAAGATTGTCAGGAAAAATAAAATAAAAATAACAATCTCGATTGAGTTTGCATTGAGGGGTAAACTATTGTTTTTAATTAAATAAATTTGCTACTTTCTACGTTTTATTAACGCAATTCTATTCTTTCTTCTTTCTTCCGTATCGATTTTCGTCGCTCAGTTTAGTCTTCTTTGCCTCACAAATTTGCTGCAGTAAATGTTTGCAAATAGAGAATGAGAATTAAATTGCAAATTGATAAAAAAAACAAACACTTGAAACCCACTAGTAGTCTAGTAACTAATTGCACTAGTTATCTATCTATCTCTATATACATACGACTAACCTTGCCTGTTTGTCCGTGCGCTAGACGGTCCTTACCTAACTACTCTGACCCTTTTTTGTTCTACAGACTTAAAATTTTATAGGGAATTTATACTGGTAGCAAACATTTGATTTGGTTTTTAGCCGGGAAAAATCACTGCTAAAGAGGAGAAATTTAAAATAAACAGTAGAATTTGTAAGGGATAAGTCGACTTATTCGGTTACATTTACTCATGTCAAAATATGCATGCACTAGTTTAACAACGCCATTAAAAACAAAAAGTCTTTTTATATGTATGGTCTGAACTCAGACAGTAATAAATAATGCTGAGGAGATGTGTTTTAATTTTGGCCCGAATCTTTGCATCTAAGTCATATTTAATTTTTTTTTTATCGTTTGGAATCACTTCTATATATTGAGTGCAATATAATAATGATTAGAGAAGTAGCTCTATAATAATAAATACGAAATCTTCCTGAATGAAAATATGAAATTTACGCGTTTGTACGACCTAGCAACGCCGGGTGACTTGTTAGTTATTATATAAATTGAAATCTTTGTACAAGTAATCAACGAAATTATGTGTGAATGTGTTTTCACGTCGTACATATATTTAAAAAAGTGAGCTCCTTTCGTCACCAAGGTGGAAACTGAATTTGTATGTGTTTGCATGTTTGCGTTTAGGTCTGCGGAATGGTCTTTACCAAAGTACTCTGTCAACGTTAAGTTTACAGGACTGAAACTAGCTACAGTAAACATGATATATGGGATATTGGGGTCTGCAGATCAAATATAATTTTGGTTTAGCTGGAAAAACAACTGCTAAAAGGTGAACATTACAAAATTGAAACTTGCCAAGCCTTAAGTTGATTTAATGTGTAACAACTATGCATGCACAAATTGACATTTATACACTTATATATATGTATATATATGTGTGTGTGTGTGTGTCTCTGTGTCTGTGCGTGTACGTGCGTGCATGTGTGTGTGTGTGTGTGTGTGTGTGTGCGCGCGTGCGAGTCTGTGTGTGATTCCGTTGCTGAAAGTCAGAATCGCCTAAATTGAACACAAGATAATTCTCATACTGAAATTTTTCATACTATGTCACAAAGTGTTTTATAGCAGTAATAAATATAGAGTATCTTTATACATACATACATGCATACATACATATATATATATATATATCTGTGTGTGTGTGTGTATGTGTGTGTGTTTGCGTGCGTGTATGTGTTTGCGCCTGTGCTTCTGCTAGACCATCCACATTAGTTCCCCGCGCTTCACATCTCGTCATATTTGAAACATACACGTGAATGCGTGTGTGTGGGGGGGTATTCGCGATATTCTTATGTCCATCACCCGATATTAATCAAAGAAATGTGTCGTTCCTCCCAAACTGAAAAAGAATCTCGATTATCAATATTCGAATGGAGGGTGTGCTCAATTCGTCATTATTGATTGGATGAAATTGTTACGAGATTCGGAAGAGGTCGGGCGCAATCGTCGAATTCGACAGGCAACGTTTTCTTCGGCAGGAAAGAAAGACATCTTGTGTTCAGGACTGGACATTACACAGACAATAATGCACACGATAATGGTAACACTGTCGGAGATGTAGAAATCCTATCCGCCTACCCCCTTCTCCACAGTTATCGGAAATTAACACAGGGATAGGAGCGTTGTTGGGGATGGCATTGTTAGATGATGGTGAAAGTTTTTTTTTTTTATGTGATAAAAGAAGAAATGGATTATATAGGTTGGAGAGATGGAGCATACGGGGAAATTGGGAAAAGGTAAATAGTTATTCATAAAGATTAAAATAAATTATGGAAAAGAAAAAAAATAATGAAATTAAAATAATAAAAAATCAAAGATAAATATGGTCTGGTTGGGTTTTGTTTACGGCATATCAACACTTTTGGATGTTTTTAATGCCTAATTCCGTCATTCAAGTAAACCATAGTTACACTTTAAGTTCTTTTATTTCATATATATATATATATATATATATATATATATATATATATATATATATATACATATATATATATATATATATATATATATATATAAAGTTTTTTTGGTTTTTTTTTTACATAGGAATAACCACTTATCAAGGCCCGAATCTTGCCAAGCTAATGAAATTCCAGTAAAGAAACTGACCCTGACGAAATTCCAATGATAGTGTTGAAACAGTTTCAAACAGCTTAAGCTCCAGCTAATTTCAAAGCTGTTTTAGCTTTGTCTTAAGGAGAATTGCTTCCTAAAACCTCATCAGTATGCCCTGTATTTAAGAATTCAGATAATCGGGCATCTTCCTCTCAATACAGACCAATCAGTCTCCTATGTGTCATAAGTATGTTGCTAGAATCTGTGTTAAATATAGAAGTAGTCAACCACCTCAGCAAAAATAATCTTCTTAATGACATACAATATGGGTTCCGTTCTGCTAGATCTACAGGAGATGTGCTAACGGTACTATCTCATAGGATTAGTGAAGCTCTCGAAAGAAGACTTCTTTTTCAGGGCAATTGCTCTTGACATATCAAAGGGCTTTGATAGGGAATATGATTTTTTTATATTTCTTCATTAAGATTTTTTCAGTTATTTGTACGGCTTATGAACATTCTACGGATTATTTAGTGCCGAATTTGATAAATATGTTTATATAATCACAAGTTTGTTTTTAGGTTTCATGTTTAATTGATAGAATGTGTTTTTCTTCACTTTGCAGGAAACTACTGGGGTTTAAATAAGTAGATAATATATAATTCAGTTTAAGTATATTTTAAGTCGGGGGGGGCAATGTTTTAGTTGAATAAATATAGTATATATGAAGAAATTACAACAAGTGGAAGAAGATATTTAGTTATGTGAGGAAAACAGAGATGAAACTACGAACGTATGAAACACGACGTAATCTAATAAAGAGATAAATAAAACAAAGAGATGTAATCATTAATCAAAAGAAAAATATAGAAAAAAATTCTGACTGATAGAAAACTAAACTAGAAAAGAAAATACAAGAAGGAAAAAGCGGATAATAAAGTAAGAATTTAAAGAGAAAATTTAATACAACTCGGAATAAAATTAATTAAAAAAATAACAGAAGTAAACGATTCTTATTTTTAAAGGGAATTAATGTAAATAACCATGGATGCAAGGAGAGATGATAATAAAGAAAGGTTTAAAGAGGGAAACAATAAACTTCTGAAGAGAATTAATTAAAACAAAAAGTAGAAGAAACCAATTGTAATGTTTTAAGGAAATTAATGAAACCAACGAAAAAAATTAAAATATTATAAGAACTAACGATTGTAAGTAAAATAATTGAAAAACAAATAAATGGCAATAATTATATTAAGTTAGAAGAAAATTTAAACAGTGAAATAGTTATCTCAAAAGAAATCAGTAAAAATCTCGACAGAAAACAGAAATAATAAGATAATAATAACTTTAGTGGCCTCTTGGAAAATGTATATTCATTAACCCTACTCCTCGACTCGCCTTTGACCTTGATAAGTGCACTCATGAAATAAAACGGTGCATAAAATAAAATAAAAAAAACAATACTAACAGAATCTCTTAGTTTGGCGCTGCAGAGATGGAGGTTCTAAAAATCAACCTAAATGAGGAAATATTCTTTCATTAATTTAAATGAGGAATTAAGCAAATAGTAATAAATAGGTTATATAAAAACATTATAATTTAATAAAATTATAATAAACTACGAAAGAAAAGAATAACAAGTATGAAAAATATATGTAAGGAACAACGAAGATATATATATATATATATATATATATATATATATATATATATATATATATGAACAAAAAATGAGTACGAAAAATATAAATGTTTATATCTTTTCTGTATATATATATATATATATATATATATATATATATATATATATATATATAACTATTTCATTTATTCACATAAATTTACTATACGAAAGTATAGATTTATGCGTAAACTTTAAGTATTTACTTCAAAAGTGCTCAATACGTAGGTAGAGCTAGTTAGTAATTTATAAAATATATATGGCGATTAAGCTACACTTAATATTCTGCGTTTCATCAAACTATAGGATTCGTCAGGCTTATGCGCATAAGCCTGATGAATCCTATAGTTGGATGAAACGCAGAATATTCAGTGTAGCTTAATCGCCATATACATTTTATAAATTACTATATATATATATATATATATATATATATATATATATATATATGAACAAAAAATGAATACGAAAAATATAAATGTTTATATCTTCTCTGTATTTATTTCCTCTGTGTGTGTTTTTTTTTACATGGAGTTCACCATTTATCAAGGCCCAAGGGTCACTCGGGGATAAGGGTTATTGAGTGTACAGTAATCAATGGGATAGTGTAGCAATAGTATTGGAGAATTGAGAAAGTATCATTACTTAGGGGGCGATTCATTAGGAATTTGTTTGTGTTGGACTTGAAGACATCCAGGTTGAAGTCTGGAGGGAAACAGGCAAGCAGAACAGAGTTCCAGAGGCGTGCAGTTCTAAGAAAGAAGCTGTGTTCATGGAATCTACGTTTTGATTTAGGCACATATAAGGAGTTGGGACAATTATTGACGGTGATTTCAGCTAGTCGGATGTTTTTTGAAAAAGATTGGCGAGGGAGCGACCAGAGAATGGAGCTCAGACGAGCACTTGCCATGGAAATAACGATGAAACAAAGATAGGCTCGCTACGTCTCTTCTGTGGGAAAGAGATTGGAGGGAAGAGAAAAGGGCATCGCCCACTAAGCCACGAAGTCCATTTTGTACTCTGTAAAGGCGGGATAGGCTGTTTTTAACCGTTCCTGCCCAGATGTGGCAACAGTACTCCATCCTTGGACGTACTTGGCTTTTATATAGATAGAGAATTGCATCATTAGTGAGATATCTTCTGGAGCGATAGAAGGATCCCGCCATTTTCTTTGATTAGAAAACAATACAATGTTATTTCGTTTAATATAATAATAAAAAAAACAGTGGTGAATAGGAAGAACTGCTTAATGAGTTGACAGACAAACCGTCAAGTGTTCACATACCATCTCACAGTTTAGATTCCAAACAGTGCCCCTCTTCTCATTTATACGTGAATCATTGTGACGAATTCGAATCAGGTCACAGAAAATATCTAAACCAAATATATTATCGAAACGAAGCCCGCATTTTCGTTTTATGTAAAATAGCAAATCCTCAAAGTTATATGAAATAAAAAATGTTTTACATTTACATGATGATTAAATTTGTAAATGCAAATGCATGTATTAAAATCAATTCTAAGAAAACCACGAACACTTAAAATTAAAACAGATTTTATTTTAGTTATGTGGCTCTTTTTCCTTTCATATCATTTTTGTTATTCTAGCAGGTCGTCCGGCGTTGACCGGTCGTAAAATGCGCATAAATATTATATTTTATTCATACAACAACTGAAACATGTGCATGCGAGTTCCATGTTTTTTTTCTAATCAGTTCACTTCTTGTAGGTAAAAATAATACTCTTTAAAAAGCATCTTAAAACCTACTGATTGTTAACATAGGTAATGATTCCTACGTGCGCATTAGTGAAATAATTGACAAACATAAAAAAAAATCCGATGATCCTCACGTACCAATTTTTCAAATTTGACCTCTGAACACCACTTTCCCCGAATGAAAACCGATTTTAAAGTTTTCAACATGTCTAAATTAACTATATACCAAATTCCTTGAGTATATAGGCTGGGAGTTGGCCTCTCACTCTCTCTCTCTCTCTCTCTCTCTCTGTGTCTTACACACACAACCATTCTCACTTAAGGATAGATAGATTAATGATTTCAAAAGTTAAAACATTGGTTGCCATCAGCTAGAATTGAAAATAAACATGTAGTTCTCCCTTTCAGCTTGCATAAAGTCACATGAATATTGTGGCACTATATCTCAGTGGCACGGTTGTTAACACACACTTCAGCATGGTCAGGTAGTGATTTGGACATAAGTGCAGAGATACACAGACATTCAGACCCATACTTCCCTTTCTTGATCGAACTCTTTCTGTCCGGACCGTCATGAGGTGAGCACGTATTTTCTGTCCCTCTGTAAATTAGAGGAGGGGGAGAACGCCTGACTAATTCTATTATTCTTTAAATGTTCACTCCTTAGCAGCTGTTTTACCGGCTAAAAAACAAATCGAGTTTCTATACATATCCCCTATTCATACAGCTTAGGGTATTAGATTAAGATTTAATAGAGTAGTTTGGCTGAGACGGTTCCGCAAGAAAACATATAAGGTCACTTAACAAACTCACACACACACAACTAACACACACATACACACACACCCACCCACACACACACACACACACATATATATATATATATATATATACGGAGGGACAGATGAATAGATAGGTACATATTTCACCCTCTTTGTCTATATATATTTCTTTAACTTTGCTGTCTTTATTAATTTTTTTCACGAATCCACCGTTTATGTCTTATTATAATTTATATTTAGTATTCGTTACTACAAGCCTTCTAATGCCATATTTGATACAATCATGATAAATAAATACGCTTCTATTGATTAATCCTTACTCACTATACACAAATGGATATATAAATATTACAAAATAATTACGTTATTTTTTTTTTGGCTTCGTGGTATAAGTACAAAAAAAAGCACTACAGCAAAATTTTGACTGCTGAGGTCTATATACTTTCCTTATTTCCCTGCCATTTAATTCTATTATATTAGTTTACGGATGAAATATAGACGGATTCAGAAAATTGAAAGAGTGTAAAAAGTTATCAAAAAAAAAAATGAATGTAAAATTTTGGGTTATGAGAAGAGTAGGGTGATAAGATATTTTCTTTGTCAAAATTGACAGAAATAACTTAAAGCATATATAATTTGTTTTGAATATATGCGTGTACTGATGTATATTTGATAAAAATAAATATACTTTTAAGTGGAAAATATTTAGCAATCTAGTTAGAATTTAATAGATTACGCGATGTGCACGTTATAAGATACTAGCAGGCATTCTGGCGTTTCCCAGTCGTAAAATTCACACACCCACCCACACATATATATATATATATATATACATATATATATATATATATATATATATATATTACTATAATTCATACAGATACTTTATTTATTATTATAAAGCCAATTTTCTATTGTTTAATATATACTAATGATTTCGAAAGTAATAACAAAAAATTCCACAGCGGTACCATCGGCTAGAATCGAAATTATCACGTTTAGCGTTCCAAGTTCAGTCGTTACTTATCTCTCCAGGGCCGTTAACGTTAAAAAGCAAAAGCCACTCTTAGGCAGGAGTTAATTGTTTGCGCACATTCTTAGGTGATTGAAGAATACATGAGACGATGGAAAATCAAGAGTTGAATACATATTATTGGATTCATTATAAAGAAGTTTTATGATAAGAATTTTTTATATTTAATTTTAAGATCATAATGATTCTATTTCCTTAGAAACAGAAACCTAATAATGTGTTAAAAAACAAATTGTTTGGAAAGAAGTTTTCCTATAAATTGCACGCGCAGAAAAGCTCACGAGTAAATAAAGGTAAGTAGGTTTCTGTTTGTGTAGAAAGACGCGTTGTTATTTATATTTTCGAAGAAAAAAAAACTGTAGCTACGTAAAACACTTACTGAGAAATGATACTAGAATCAATCATATAATCAATCAATCAGAGAGAAATTGTAGAGAATATAATATATCAACTCGGACTAGAGTGTGAAATTGGTTTTTACTCTAGCAAACAAGAAAGTGTGTTTTGAAACACATATACAGGATGAATCACGGGAAACAGATGTTTAAAAAAACAAAACCCTGCGAATATTTCAACAAAAATTGTTTAATGTACAGAAAAAAAACATTTAATAAACTATGCTACTATGGAATAATTAGAAGTGAAAAGCGTTCTAAAACATCCGTTTCCCGTGACTCACCCTGTATAGCACAGCAGTACACGATCCTGGTGTCTGCTTGGTTGTAATATACGTAGGGAATGGCATCAAGAAGTAAGGTATTTTTTGCGTTCTAGGTGTCTTCTGTTCGCAAAAGAAACATTACTAGATAACTAGCATGTCCATTTATTTACTACATGATGCTGTGCGTCTGACATTAATACAACTCAACATAGTAGTGTTCTTAATATGAGATGGCATCGCAGTTTTATTCTACTCGAAGCTGCTTCGGCTGTTGCTAATATGTTACATATTACTAACAATTTTTCAAAATAAGGATAAACATTAGAGGGATGTATGATTAGCAGATTAATGATGAAGAATATTAGCAGAGGAATGAAAATTGAAAACTATAATAAACGAAGTTCATTTTCACTTTGGGATTATTTATTAAAATGACGTTTCTGAATTTTTGAGATGAGGATTGATTATCCGTATTATTTTGGTTCATCATCGGATTGCTGTTTTCATCTTGAGTGTGATTTTCACAACATTTCGATCGATTTAACCTGCGACCTTGTTCAGGTCGAAAGTCAGCTGCAAATTCCCGAGTTCGACAGAAACATTCCCGAGTTCGACAAGATACAGTCGGAGGTTACATCGACCGAGGAGTTGTAAAAATCACACTCAAAATGAGAACAGCAGTGTGATGAATCCACATAATACGTATTTATTAAAAAAATATTTAAAGACGGCAATGTTGTTGTCTGTAGAGAAGACGTCTTATGCTGGGATGGTGGCGATAATGATACTGCTGGTTCTGATGATGATAACAGCTCTACTGCATCGGCAGATAGTGATGATCATTAAATCATCCTGAATGCATTCATAGATATTTTTCGAGTAAATTAGCTGTTACAGTTTTTTTTTTTCATCTCGACCGAGACGCATTATCCAATATTGTATAAAGTATATCAACTTTGCGATCGGTGTTCTATTCACCGCTTTGCGTACTGTGGTGTTTCTTTCTAATGTTTTAGTTAATTAGATATTACAGATAAACTAAAAAGATATAAAGATATGAACACTAAGGAATAATATTTTAATAAAGCACAGTACACAGAATTAAAAAAAAAAACGTGAAAAACAACATACGGGGCTGAAAGAAGGAACATTAAAGTGAGACGCAGCAGACTCGCACCGAGAGAGGGTGGAGTATCACAGTGCGAATCAATTCAGCACCATTAAGTCTTCTGTTCTTTGAGTGTTTCCGATAAAGAAAGGAAAATATGCTGTTATTTATTCGTTTTTTTTTTTGTTTTTTTTACTTTTTAGTTGGACCGATATTTGGTTGGATATGGAAGTGATTTTATTTGAGAGAAGCTACAAAAGTAGCCAATAGCGTTGGAAAGATGACGGTATGTGTGGGGCTTTAGGCGTTGTATGAAATTCACGTGGATTCCAAAGCCCAATTACAACTATTCTTTCAAGTTCGACTTTCAATTGCTCACTTCCCTCTCGTTCTCTTTGAAACATATTGCCGCCTGCACATTTTGTCACATTTGCTTATTAAATTTTACCTTTTGCTTTTGTGGTTGTTGTCGTCAGTACATTTATTATGCGTTTCTGTTGAGAGTTTATTAGTTTCTGTTATTTTGTGTTAGTTTGGTTTTGTAAACACGTGCTTCGTGATAAGAATGTGCCCAGAAATATGGAAGTAAAAGAAAAGGAATAGGGTTTATGACCAGAAAAGAAAGGGAGAAATGTTTCTACCATGTTTTAACCATAGGCACAAGTATAAAAAAGACAGTAATGTGGAGAGGAAGAAAGTAGCAAAAAAAGATGCTGAATACGAAATGAAAATAATCATGAACAAGTAGAAAAAGAGATACACCTGAAAGTAACGAAGAAGAAAAAGAAGATAAACAAACTATGAAGAGTAAAATATTAAAAACTAAGCTCAGAACAATAGTAGGAAACATGAAGATTAACATATTAAATAAGAATATTTGACTAGAAATAAGAATGATAAAAAAAAACTCAGGAAAATGTTCAAAACGCCCGAAAATATGAAGTTATAAATAACAGAATAAAAGGATAATAATATGAAAATAGGAATAATAAAAAGTTTGAAAAAACGTCAGAAAAAGTTTTAAAACGCAAAAACAAAAAAATACCAGAAAAAAGATGAAACACGAAGAAAAAAGAATAAAAGAGAAAATTAACGGTTCAAAAAAAGATCTGAGACTATGCACATGCCAAATTTAACATGTTTGAATAACCTATATATAAAGTATCATTCTGTAGACTAAAACATGGAAAATGGAGTGTGGTAGCCATTTTTTCAAAATTTGCTGCCAAACTCCTCTGACAATTTTTGGTCTACAGACATATACCCATACATAAATAGATATAGAAAGAAGTTTTGGTTTACTATAACCTTTGAACGCAAGTATAAATCATGGAGAATATCTGCATGAATATAATTACATGTAATAGTTTACTATGGATCATTCTCTTATTAGAAAACCGAAAAACAAATAGGTAATTAATTAAAATGTATGTTGAAAAGAAAGAATAAGCAAACTAGCTAGATATTTTTCAGTGTAATGCAATTCCCCGACCCAATATAACAAAGTGGCACTTAGGAGTTCATAAAGTAAGAGGAAAACAAAAAATAAATAAGAGGGTGTATTAAAAACGTTAAGGATGAAAAAGGATTTAAAAAAAAATCGAGAGCATAAGTATTATCGAGACGAAATGATGATGCCATAAAATAAATAGACAAAAGGGGGTTTAATATGAATTTTAATTAAAGATACATACCAGTATATATATATATATATATATATATATATATATATATATATATATATATATATATATATAATTTAAAGGAGATTAGAACAATAGTCTAAAGAGCTAAGTGTATTTTAATGTAACAGTGAAATTACTATTTTAATTAAAATACAGGAAATAGAAAGTGCTCGACATTATATATATATATATATATGAACAAATGATTAATAAAACATGTTAAAAACATCTTAAAAAAGAGTTAAAAACATATTTAATTAAAAAAATAAGCACAAGATAAGTGCTTCCTATTTAAAATTAAATATGCTTTTAACTCTTTTTCAAGATGTCTTCTAACATGTTTTATTAATCATTTGCTCATATTATAAGGTCTATTTCCTTTTCAGTTTTATTGAACTTTTATATCTGGTTTAGATTACTTTACTTGTAAATATTAACTCTTTAATATTTATAATATATTTTAAGTTCACTATTTTGATTACCTTGGTAAACTTTTTGTAATTTTATATGCATATATATATATATATATATATATATATATATAATATATATATATATATATATATATATATATATATATTTACCCATAATATGGCAATGTATTCCCGTATACGAGTAAAGAAAAATGACCAAGAGACAAAAAAAAATAAAACCAAACCACAAATATTAGATAATAATACAAATAAACAACAAACCGAAACCCGTAAACGTAAGAGTATACATAAGGAGACCCTATGGTTCAACCCTCCATATTCAAAAAATCAAGAGACAAACTTAGCCAGAGAATTTTTTAAAATATTAGATAGGAACTTTAAAGCCCCCCATAGATATAATAAAATATTCAATAAGAATACAATCAAAGTGTCTTACTCTACTATGCCTAACCTTCATCAAAAAATAATTAGTTCTAATAGTAAAAAAATTATTAAGCTACAAAATACAATTATACAAAATATAGCAGACTGTAACTGTAGAAGAAAAAAATGTCCCCTACAAGGCTCATGTAAAATTAAAAATGCAATCTATAGCTGCACAGTATCAAAAACCCCAAATCTACATGAATCTATTAGCAACCATAACTCAACCACCCGATTAAATAATGACACAAACTTTAACCAATCTACCAATCAATTACAAACCAACCCACCATATAATAATCCAGCACCAGACCTAACGGAAAATAATCACAATAAACAAGAGGAAATATATTTTGGTTCCACATCTGGCCTAATAAAACATAGAATTTCTACGCACAAATATTATTTTAAAAATAACTCCCTGTCAAACCAAACTACTCTATCCAAGTATATTTGGCAACTCAAGAATAACAATATGTCTTTCAAGTTGAAATGGCAAGTAATTTAAATCTTGCAAACCATATAAACCAGGAGATACATTCTGTGCACTATATACAAAAGAGACCCTAAAAATTTTGAAATACGAAGATATAAAAAATACAACCACCCTATTAAATTCAAGAGAGGAACTAATCGTCACATGCAGTCATAAACGTTGGTTTAAATTTAATAAATATAAACCACCTTAAATCATTACAAAATACTTATTAGTAAAAATAGATTATAATATTGTTTTATTATTCTGTAATAAATTAAGTTAGACTAATTATCTCCTTTGCATTCTTTAATTAAAGAAATATGACTAATTATCCCCCTTGCATTATTTAATTATACAAATAAAATTATCTTCCCCTTTCTTTCGATTTTTAAATTTTGGCGTTTTTAATCAAAAGTACGCTAACGGATATAAAATATTCCACCAGAGTTCCTTTTGAAAATTTATCATTTCATAAGCTGAAAAGCTATAACAAACATCTATATGAGTGCTTTGACCTTAGTTCCTGATTTCAAAAGGCGAAAAATTAAAAGGTAAATATGTGTATGTATATTATTATGTATATATATATGTATATATATATATGTGTATTTTTATGTATATATAAATGTGTATTTATGTATATATGTATATGGATATGTATATATATGTATGTGTATATATATATATGTATATGTATGTGTATGTGTCTATGAGTTTTATTAGAAAAATACTATTATAATATTGTACTTAAACCAAATTTAGATTCATAATTTTACTCTATTTTATTTCTATCTTTAACCCATATTAATTTTCTAATCAAGTTAAATCCATACCTTTATTTTAATTTTTCCAGATACATCTGCATCCTTTTAATGCTAGGTTTATTTATGGTGTCTTTTACATATATACTAAAAACCCTTCCCAATATTTTGCTGATGAGGAAACGTTTTTTGTTAAAAACACTATATGTAAAAATTATTGCCCGTAACTTGATGTCTACCACAATAAAAACATTGTTTTCCGAAACGATCGTACAAATTATTGATTTTGTTGTTGTTTCTTCTTATGAAACGGAGTTTGAATTTTATTATAATTTTATTTTTACATTATCAATCACATTACTAAATATTAAAATAGCTCTAGGATATTTACCTATCGAGCTTATTATATATCTAAATTACAACGAGCACTTTTTCTTTCCCTGTATTTTAATTAAACTAGTAATTTTACTATTACATTTAAATACACTCTGCTCTTTAGACTATTGTTCTAATCTCCTTTAAATATATATATATATATATATATATATATATATATATATATATATATATATATATGCACCAGTTCACAACTCCATCCTTTTCAGAAACTATTTGACCAAGATCGGCATCAAGACATTTCCCCGTTCTCCCTATAATCAAAACTTTTTGATTATTGCCAAAGCTCAAGCGAAATCTTAGGCGCTATTGTTATGACACAAGTAAAGAGAGTGAATAGGCTGTGATGAAGGTTATTGACACGCTCTAACAACAACATTTTATGGGACCTTCCAGAAGTTGTTGGAACGATACCAGAAGTATATTGCAGACGGAGGATGTTACTTCGAAGGGGACTATATTTTCATGGGTGTACTATCAATTAAAATGACTATAGGAAAAAAGTGTAGACACTTATTAAAGGCACCTCATATACAATTAGCTTCATGGTATTTATTTCATACTATTTACATTAGTTTCCTAATATTAATGGTATTTATATAATACTATTTACATATGTTGCATAATATATATGTTATGTATGCACTACTATGCACATTAGTTTCCTAATAACAATAGTATTCAAATAATAATATTGTCACTAGTTACCTAATGACTATGATATTTATATTAAGATTTAGATGAAGTGACCGACTTACTTTATAAGAAAACTGTGTATTATCTGATTTTCACTGACTTCCTCGTTTTGTTTGACGTATATTTTCAATAGTAATAAATTTACAAATGTTGAGTTTAATATAATAATGATTTGAATTCTTTTTATCGCTAATACTGAATTTTATATTTAGCAGTATTTAAATTTTTCATCAATAACAGCCGCTACTTATAGGATAAATATTGCTTTAATTGACGTTAGTTATGCCACTGTGGGTAACTGCTTAAGCGTTCAGAAAGTGTCTATGTTTTTACTTACGTGTCTCTAAATTTACATTTAGGTTATTGTCACGTATGATCAGACTATTGTTTCCTAAAACTAGACAAACCCACATAGATGATTAGGAACAAAGAACGTTCTTCCTTTTCGACGGGATATAATAATAATTATAAACTTCCATCTACTAGTCAGAATATGGTGCTATAGTTTTTATCGTGATATGAATAGATTTCTAATTACATGTCGAGAAATATATTTAGTTTAATTTCACTTAATTTGAAATATTAGAGACGTATTTATAATGAGGGCTATTATTTTTATTTTCAAACGAGGGTTCTAATCGCACTGACTGCATCTTGATCGATGTCTCATTCAATGTGTTCGCTTGTCAATAATCACTCTATATACATAGAGAGATATTATTATAATCTGTCTCATTATAGGAAGAATCGCAAGTACAGTTTACAAATTCAACGTTCGATCAAATGTAAACATTAAGTTAAAGTACCAATTATTACGATAGACTTCTTTGATCAGTGGACAACATTTAATACAGCATTCATTTAATAAGTATTATACACAAAACACTACATTTTATTATATTTTATTGGTTGAATGTACTTGAAAGACGCCCGTTGGTTGATAAGTATATGTTCTTATATATTTTAATCGTTTTATTATCTTTATTTAATCAGACAGACAACTAAACAATCCTTTATAAATACATTAGTGTACGTAATGAAATACGTTTGTTCCATTCGTCAATATAGAATTACATATAGAGTAATTTCCAAAATACAAAAAACGACGTTAAGCGAACGGGCGTGAGAATCTAGCACATAAATTCGAGAAAGTCTCGAAATTCAATGAGTTGAAGCTTTAAAATGTGCCTTAAAACAACCCAAATTAATCTATTTACTTATCCGATTTATAATAAAATATTGAACGTAAGCGAAATATTAAGCATGGGTAAATGTTAGAGTATTTCAAAATATTTTCTAGGATATATGTGTACAACTGTAACTCCGTTTAGTTATTCAATTATCTCAGATTTGTATTAAATGTAATCACTTACATTTAATTGCATCTTAAGAGGACTTAATCTTTAACCGTAACAGAATAAAAAAGAATTAATTAAACACAATGCAACTCATGGAATGAGTAGATTTAGCATATTACATCTTATATATATATATATATTATAATTTTCGTGCTTGGACATACGATTGTTTTTAGTTTGTTATGTTCTGGGATTTCATTTTATGCATACTTGGACAAACATTCTTGGAGTATTATTATAATACACATATAAACAATGAGTATTATTATAATACAGATATAAACAATAAGTGTTTCCTTGAGGATTTTTCCATATAGTTTATTAGCAAAAACTAAACTACACCTTTTATTATGTTTTAGATTAACGAGGTATCTTTGAAAATAATTTTGTTTTAATTGCTCTTATAAGCTGTTATTTTTAATTAACTGTAAAAGCCAGCTATTCTGTCTATGCTGTCTATATATTGATGCACCTCATATTGATTAAACTATTTTAGTCATTTCATGAGTATATTTCTCGTATTACATGTAACATAACTTTTACTAAAGAAAGTGGTATCGTAGATTTATGACTCGTGTGTTTGAGAAAAATATATTTTGGCACAAAATAAATGAATGGATCATAGTTCGACGCAGACTCTTCTTCCGAATTTCGTTTAATTGTTTATGTATGCAAACAGTAAACACCATGAACTAGCCTTTTCTTTCGTGTAAAAAGGATGTTTGTGCACTCCGTATTCACAAACAAGTAACTTAGATAAACTTAGATTGGATAAGCGTGATGAAATTAGACATTTAAACATTGAATTTTTAACATAATAAAAACCTTATTATTGTAACAATGAGCTATTAATTACTTAAGCCGTCATGAAATATCATTAATATATATCATATGTATATATTTATTATACCAAAGGCGATTTAAGTAAAACTGAAATAATTTTAATAGAAAATTAATCTTTCATTTTGACATTCACTAGTAAGACACAGAAGCACTGAGCCATTGAGTTGTAAGTGAGAATAACCGATTTTATTATTAATAATAAACTAAATAAAAAGAAACGTTCATTACATTTGAATATCGCTTTTGTAGCTAAACGAAAATAATCAATATTATTATAATAAAAAAAAACTCACCTCCTGACTAGAACCTCTTTTTTATTGTAAAACACAGCATCCATAAATGAGTTCTCGAGGAGAGATTTGATAAATATGTAAACAGATCTACACTATTCTTAAAATAAAAAAAACAGAAATTAAGTTATTAGGCTAAATATTTTTGTTTCTTTTCTCCATAAAACCGTTTGTTATATTTTTATAACTGTTTTTATTAAGCTATGCATTTTTTGTGCGTATTGATATTGAAAACTGTTTTTCTATTAACTTAAACGGAAAATACAAATTTCTTAATACATGTGTCGTGAAATTAAATTCACAAGCAAAAGATCTAGCTTATTTTCATATTCTTTTTTAATTAATTCCCTATTAGTTTTTTTTTTTGCGGTTTTCTAATGGTATGATTATCTTTAGTTAATTAGTACGTGTAAATATATTACTGGAGCTATTCCATGTGATTTATACTTGCGTAATATTCGCGTAAAATGTTTATAGTAAACCCAAAACTCTTTCCATATATAATTATTTATATATATATATATATATATATATATATATATATATATATATATATATATATATATATATATAAATAAATATATTTTTAATATAAAAACCTTTGCCAACCAAATTCCTTCGTCAGTTTTTGGTCTACAGACATGAAACTTTGTATATGTATTCGAACCCATGCAGAACATTATATTTGGGATTTGACGGGGGAAAATCTGTACAAAATTGTGAAAATTAAAAAACATGAAATTTGCTAGGTGAAGGGCGAGGACCGGCGTTACGAATATGCAAGCTATTAGATATTATATCATGTTTTGCCTTCAGCAAACATGTCGTCTATAGTTCAGGCATTAACTGCAGAGCAAACAGAAAATCGTAAGCTGAACGTTTTGGTTACGATTCTTTGTGGTGGCGAACGAGTCTTATTTTTTTTTTTTATAATTTTTTAAATGATTTCCGTATACTGGGTCCAATCCATCTATATCTATCTATATATCTACTAGAGTGAACGTGCCTGTGTGTGTCTGTGTACATTTACCTACGCAATAGCTCTGTCAATTTTTAGTCTACAGACTGGAAACTTAATATACAGGGTAGTAAGAGTTGGGAAAATCGATATGATCGGTTTTCGGTCAGATATTTGGCTGTTAATGGGTCAAAGTTCAACGATTTGACCTTTGAGAACTCTAGCAAACTCCTCCACCAATTGTTTGGTCTAAACACTTGAAATTTTAGATAAAGCTTCCTTGGATATGGATGTAACTTAACTGAATTTGAGCCAAAAACAATAAATTTTAAGGAGTCATAATAGAGGTCTAAGTTAAAAAAAATTGACCTTTGCGGTCTATTCCAAATTACTCAGACAATTTCTGGTCTAAATATTTTAAATATTACATAAAGGGTATTCAGAGCTGGGCAAGCTTTTTCATCAGTTTGGGTCGAACATTTTTAGTTACCAATATATAAATGTATGTACGTATGTCTGTTTGCATGTCTGCCTTAAACTTTCAATTGAGGCGACGGATTTTACAAGATCAGTATCGTTTTAAAGTTCGACCCTTCATATGACAAATATCGAAAATATGGCTAAAAACATTAATATCTTCCCCTTCAACTAGGCACTTTTTTACAAGGGGGGACACTTTTTTGCCGATATTTTTGAAAGTTAACTTTTTTCGCCGATATTTTTGAAAGACACTTTTTTCGCCGATGTTTTTGAAAGTTAATCTCTCCTTTAGATTGTCTAGCCTTAATTTAAAAAAAAAAATTGTAACTTCCGGTTTGGCGGTGGTCGTAACAGCATAATCGTTAGGTTTTACCCCGTTCTTTTACTCCATTGCGCTACGGTTTCGAGCCTGTGAGAAAGTGTCTCTGTGTACATTTCCCTACGCAATAACTCTGTCAATTTTTAGTCTACAGACTCGTAATTTGAAATACAGGGTACTGAGATTTGGGAAAATTGATGTGATCGATTTTCGGCCAGAAATTTGGCTATTAAGGGGTCAAAGTTCAACAATTTGACCTTTTTGAACTCTACCAAATTCCTCCGAGAATTTTGGGTCTAAGCACTTGAAATCTTAGATATAGGTTCGTTGGACATGGATCTAACTTAATAACTTGATGTGAGCCTAAAATATTAGCATACACCTCCAAACACCCGGGAAACGCCGGGCACCCATGCTAGTATATCTATAGTATGTCTATAAAAATGAACGTGTCTGTGTGTCTGTCTGTGTGTCTGTGTACATTTTCCTTCGCAATAACTCCGCTTTTTTTCAGTCTACAGACTCGAAATTTGATATACAGGATACTGAGATTTGGCAAAGTCTGTGATCGGTTTTCGGCCTGAAATTTGGCGTTTATCGGGTCAGAATTGAACGATTTGTTCTTTGAGAACTTTACCGAACTGCTCTGACAATTTGGGGTCTAAACATTTAAAATTTTAGATATGAGTTCCATGACATGGCTCTAACATAATAACTCAATCTTAACTCCAAAAAACACATGTTAAGGGGTCAGAATAGGGGTCAAATTAAAAAGAAATACCATTTTTGTTTTTTTGGCTTTTTGCTCAGCATACAACTTAAAACACCCGTGCAACGCCCGGACACCCCTGCTAGTATATCTATAAAAGTGAACGTGTCTGTGTACATTTCCCTACGCAATAACTCTGTCAATTTTCAGTCTACAGACTCGAAATTTCATATGCAGGGTAGGGAGGTTTTGGGAAAAAATTGTAATGAGTTTTCGGCCACATATTTGGTTATTAAGGGGTCAAAGTTCAACGATTTGATCTTTGAGAACTCTACCAAACTCATCCGTGAATTTTGGGTTGAAACACTTACAATTTTAGATATAGGTTTGTTGGACATACATCTAACTTAATAACTTGATTTGAGATAAAAACAATAAATCTTAAGGTTTCATAATATGGGTCAAATTCAAAAAATGACCTCTGCGGTCTCTACCAAATTACTTGGACAATTTTTGGTCTAAACATTTGAAATTTGACATAAAGGGTATTCAGAGATAGGGCAAGCTTTATAATCGGTTTGGGTCGAACATTTTTAGTTACCAATATATAAATGTACATATGTATGTATGTTTGCATGCCTGCCTAAAACTTTACACCAGAGGCGACGGATTTTTGCAAGATCAGTGTCGTTTTGAAGTTAGCTATTTCAGATGGCAAATATCGAAGAATTGACTAAAAAATTAATATCTTCACCCTCAACTAGGCACATTTCTACAGAGGGGCGCTTTTTTCGCTGATATTTTCGGAGGGCATCTTCCGCTTTCGATTGTCTAGCCTTAATTTTAACCTACGCCACTTCCGGTTTGGCGCTGGTCGTAACAGCAACGACCTCAGGTTTTTTCTCCCGTTCTTTTCCTCCTTAACGCCACGGGTTCGAGCATGCCTTCCAACTATCAACAAACCCTATCCAAACACCCGGGCAACGCCAGCCTGAAATGCTAGTATATCTATAAAAGTGAACGTGTTTGTGTGTATGTGTGCCTCTATGTGTGTGTGTATGTGGGCCTGTGTGTGTCCAATCTATCTATATCTATCTATATATCTATAAAAGTGAACGTGTCTGTGTGTGTCTGTGTGTCTGTGTACATTTCCCTACGCAATAACTCTGTCAATTCTCAGTCTACAAACTCGACATTTGATATACAGGGTACTGAGATTTGGGAAACTCTTCGTAATCCGTTTTCGGCCAGATATTTGGCTGTTAATGGGTCACAGTTCAACGATTTGGCATTTGAGAACTCTACCAAACTCGTCCGACAATTTTTTGGTCTAAACACTTGAAATTTTAGATATAGCTTCCTTGGATATGGATGTAACTTAATAACTTGATTTGAACCCCAAACAATAAATGTTGAGGGGACATGATAGGGGTCAAATTAAAAAAAATGACCGCTTTTTTTTTTTTTTTTTTTGCTTAACATACACCGCCAAACACCCAGGCAACGCCGGACTTAAATGCTAGTAGAATATATTAATAAATACGTAATCTGCATTAATCAAAATATCATGTTTAATCGTATTTTAAGACAGGGCAATGCCAGACGACCTGCTAAAAACATCTAAAACTTAATTCATTACTAGCATTTACTAACTTTGTGTTTTTTAATGAATGAAAAATGCAGTGATTTCGCAGTTTACAGATTATCGTATTTTTAAACGATTTTCAAATTAAATGAAAGTTTTAAAATTTAATATATTCATTACAATGTAAGGTAAGCGTATAGAATAGAAAATGACTCCATGCCATATTAAGAATGGATTTCTGTATGGAATAGTATTATTTCCAAAGCATTTGGAAAGTACGCATCAAAACTCAACGTTGATTAATAAATTTGATTTTATAAAAAATAACGCAATAACTATTTTAAAACGCCTGATTTCTTAAACAAATCAAAAAAGTATCTTCTCTTAGAACCTATAAAATCCAATTCTGCTGAGTAAGAAATACGTAGAAAGATTTAATTTCTGTAAACCTAAACGCAATGAATGTAGTGCTTATATTTGTTTTAACAAAACATGCGTTTATTTTTTTTATTTTTAAATTAAAGCGATTGTTTTATTAGTCTAATTTAATAACAGAATGTGTTTTAATAAAATTATTTAGTATCTACAGGGTGTCCACAATGGAACTGGAGGGTTTTGAGCTTAAATAGATTCCTTTTTTATACCATTCTGTAAATTTTATACAACCTGATTAAGACATTGGATAATTTAGAAAAAAAAACAATTCAACATTAAAACAACCTTTATTTATCTTCTCTTCTCTTCTCTTCTCTTCTCTTCTTCTCTTCTTCTTCTATCTTCTTCTATCTTCTTTTTCTATTCTTCTTCTATCTATATAAATAAAATGAACTCATTTTTCCCGTCTGATTTTGACATTAATAGGATTAAAAATCAAGATATTTTATGCAAATATAATATGCACAAACGGCAGAACAATATCTGAGGTGTGTTATAGGCTTATTATTTCTCAAATTCCTCGATAATCTTAGATTTCTATACATTTTCTGCTGAGAAGTCACGGCCAAAATCGGTTAAGATCAATGGAAGTGGTAAAATATTTTCTCTCTAATAAATTCCTCCTCCTCCTGCCACCACGTAACACAGTTTGGGGATTGTTCACAAGGAACAGTTGAGAAGAGAACACCGGTTTGACTTCGTAGTTCTTTCATGTGAAGTTATTTAAAATCACTAAACTAAGCTGCAGTGGTCTGTGGCGTAGTGGTTAGCGTGCTGGACAATTCACATTATATTTTCACGTTCGCGCCGACCTACCGTAGTCGTTTTTTTTTTTTTTCCTAAACAACTGGAATGGACTTTTCTTGGTGGCCGAACTGTTAACGTTGCAGATGGTTTTTTTTTTTCACACTTTATTTTCCTACTTTTACTCATGACTCCGGAGTGATCCTTCCTACTTACCTACCATAACATTTTTAAAACTCCCCCCCCCCCGTCCCAGAAACAAACACTCGGGCAACGCCGGGTACCCCCGCTAGTAAAAAATAATGTCTTTTAAATGTTGCCCATTTTCAGCTTCGCATATTTGTGCTCTTTCCAAAACATTATTCATGACAGATTGCAGAATCTCTGGATTGCGATTTTACTCCCTTATTTCGTTCCACGAGCTGGCAAAACGTCAAACCCCACATCCTGCAAGAATAGAAGGAAAAAAATCAGGACCAAAATAAGGGAGTTAAATCGCATTCCAGAGATTCTGCAATCTGTCATGAATAATGTTTTGGAAAGAGCACAAAATTGGGCAAAATTTAAAAGACATAATTTTTCATGAATTTTCGAATGATCCCCCTGTTAAAGCCCGGATGCACCTCACCATTTTATTTTATGTTTTCTTTTTAATTAATAAGTTCAATTTCAGATGAAAGTAGATGTACTATTTAAACCCGTCGCAAATCATTTCTTCGTTTGCATATTTTAAAAACTAAACATAATCAGAAGATACTTCTCTAGGGTTTCCATCGTCAAGCTCAATTATCAGCAGACGTGATATTGTAAACCAGCACAAACGAAATTTGATAAACGATATTATCATAATTATTTATTTATTTATCCAATTTTTGGCTAATTCGTACACTAGGCAAATTATCTCCGTAATATACAATATTTAACAGAGGAATTATTCTATTATAATACATCCGATATCTGCATATATATAATGCATCCGATATGTGCATGAATAAAAATATCATGTTTAAGTGTATTGCACGACACAGCAAGGCCAGGTGTCCAGTTAGTATTGGTATAATATACATACAAATCCATAAAACTTATTTGTCGTGATGGGATATATATATATATATAGTAATTGTCAGATATCCAGCAGGCTTTTCAATACGTTTTTGGCAGAAGTTGGCCGCCAACGGGTTAAAGTTTAAAGAGTTTACCTTTGCAGACTCTACCAAACTCCTCCGCCAATTTTGAGTCTAGACGCTTGAAATTTTCGATGTAGATTACTTGGACATGAGTCAAACTTTTTACATACACACACATATGTACAGCAATTTATGAACAGTAGATAGGGCGCGAGAAAGCCGAGCTTCACTGCTAGTATATATATATATATATATATATATGTGTGTGTGTGTGTGTGTGTGTGTGTGTATGTATCTCACATGCCAAGATATATGTATTATATATACATATATATATATAATATATACATATATATATATACATATAAACACACACGCATATATATATATATATTTATTTAAACGTATTTTTCCTCATATACTTGTGAATGTTTGTGTGTGTGTGATATGATTTACCGCTAAACTCTCTTATTATTGTAGTATGTGTTACATGCAATTCCTTGTATTTTCGCGATATGTTCAGCGGCGCATTTTCCTGTGTAATCAACTGTGTAGTCTTCTTCTGACAAGATCTTTCTGCCAACATTTCAGGTGACCCAAAGAAGTGATGATACAAAATGATCTGACAATATTCCTATTCTGACGCATCGTCAATTATTTATCCTCAATTTCATTCCTGTCACACGTAAAATTTGTTTTATTTTTTTGTTGGGGGGGGGATAAAAAACAGAAATTTCTTACATGATTTCTATTGCTCCGTATAAATACGTGCGCTCAAACTTAAGTATACACACGCACAAACACACAAACCCATTTACACCTTCCATATATATGTATATATATATATACACATATATATATATTTATATATATGTATATATATATATATATATATTATATATATAATATTACATCTTTAAAACATGTTTAGGAAAACCTTAAAAATCTTAGTATAAACAAGTTAGTTCTTACTATTAACGCTGAGTTAATTTATTGCGAAAAAATCTTTACTCTAGGTTGCTAGGAAACAGTTACCGTTTTGTTTAGTTAGATGTCTGACTATTTTTAAAAAAAAATAATATAACTGAAAAGCAATGAATCACGAGTTACTCCCCTTTAACAAATATAAAGGAATACAAAAGGTTAAAGAGTTAATAAGATGGATTGATTACCTCCCTTGGATCAACCAAGACTAACCGATTAAACCAGAAACCATGCCAATTAGTAACAGAATAGGGCAACATAAATTTACTAAAAATACATAAAATAAAATATTTAAAAACTTAGAAATTTTATATTAAGATACAAGAAAATATACAGAAATAAGGATAAGCTATAGTTAAATAAAAATGAACATCAATATATGCAGTCCTGCCTTTTCCTCAATACAGAAAACAACACAGCTGACGAGAGCGTAACGCTATTATCGATTTATCATTAACTTTCCCCCTTTATGTTTGGGTTGAAACCGACGGTATCAATGTTTTTCTGACCTTCTGTACAATGTTAAATAAATAAATATTAAGTTCTTATATTGAACAGGTTGTTTCTTTGTAATCAAGCACTTTGTTGGAATTCTTTCCCCCCAAAACACTAAAGAAACAATATATATATATATATATATATATATATATATATATATATGTGTGTGTGTGTGTGTGTGTGTGTGTCTGTGTGTGTATTGCCTAAATACACACATTATATATATATATATATCTATATATATCTATCTATATATATACATATATATATATATATATATATATATATATATATATATATATATATATGGATAATGTGTGTATTACGTCAATATTCTCGCATTTAAATAAAGGTTATTAAAGACAACGCCAAGCCTCCGTTTAATTAAGCTTTGTTTATTTATTTTTTCATTTTTCTGATGATTTTTTTCAGTGTGTGAATTAAATAATTAATATAAATCCCTATGTAATTCGAAGTTTGCCGTGATCGGTCTTTTGTCTTTGCAAAGAAAATATTATCTGGATAGCTGCATGAATATTATTTGCGAAAAGGACTGGAAATTGTTTCCTACAGTAACGTCGTGTGTGATCAGTATAAGTGAGGGGCGTGACCAGTTCTGCAACTAGGAATGGATTAGGTAAGGTGGTCACGACATGCATTTGAGTGTGTTCTCGCTGGATTGGAATGCCATTTTATTTAGGGCAGTTTTTGTGTTTTGATTATATAACCAAAATATGTTGTCTTTAGGCGAATAATTAGACCGAACTCTTTGCATGCCGCTTCAAAGCGGTCAATGGGTCGCTGCAGCAATTGTTTGTTGCAGTGGTGGACAGGTTATCATACCTTGGTTCGACCATTTCTAGTAATCTCTCCTTCGACTCCGAGCTGGATAGAAGGGTCGGCAAGGCAGCAACAGCAGTAGCTCACCTCACCAAGAGAGTGTGGGACACCAATATGCTAACCGTCAACACGAAGATGAGAGTCTATCAGGCAGTTGTGCTGAGCACTCTCTTATACAGTAGGCTAATGGGTTTCAGCCGTCGCTTCATTCACAGAATATTTGGCCTGACCCGACAATACTGTATCACCAACATCTACGCCCTAGCCAAGGCGCGGATGTTCAATATGTATATCATCTTAATCACCAGACATTTGCGTAAGTTGGGACATGTAAGCCGCGTGGATAGTGTACAAATCCCTTAAGACCTTTTGCTTGGGGAGCATTCCTCTGGCACAAAACCTAGCGGCCCACCAGCCCTCCGCTACCAGTATCTCTGCAAGCGTGACCTGACGGCCGGTAGTTTAAAGCCCTCGAAACTGAAGACCGTGAGGGCTGGCGGACCACCATCCGGTGTGTAGTTGAGACATCTGAGAGGAGGAGAACAACACGTTGACGGAAGGAGCAGGCTTGTAGAAAACAAGAGAATGGATCCAGCTTCGACGCTGACCCAGGCAGAGAGACAGAAAAGCTACATCTGCAGCAGCTGTCGCATATTTTGCGGCTTCCGCATCGGTTGCGCAGCCACAGTGCAAGCTGCAGCCCCCGCGACTGAATCAGGACGCAGAATTCAATTATATCTCGACATCGACGGAGCCAACAACAAATTATCGCTATTCCGTATTAGTCGGATCATATAACAGTAATAATAAGTTAGTTATGCCAACCAGTGTTTGGTCGGTGCATATTACAATAGTACTAAATTAGTTATCATTAGCCAGTGTTAATCCGGTGTATATTACAACGATAATGATGTTTATAAGTTAGTTATCGCCAACTAGTATTTGGTAGGTGAAGATCGTAATACGTCTAAGTTAGTTATCGCCATCGAGTGTTTGGTTGGTGCAGATCACAGCGATAATAATACGTAATAGCGGTACCTGTGAGAATTGCACAGGGGACTGATTCATATGTGATATATAGATGGTGGCATTCTGTAGATATTCAGCGTAAATGGGGACGCTCTGATATTATTGTAGCTCTTTTGTTAAAATCGGAAAAGTATTTATCCAAGCAAACGGGGACGCTCGGCGTAACCAGATCGTAAAATTTGATATTTTAATTCCTGCAGATTTTGCATATATTATTAAAGAGTTAATGTTCTATCGATTTTTATATATTATAAAGTTGCGATTTCAAAAATAAAATATGTCTATTTGACTTGGGTACATAAGCTGGAAGCAAAACCGAATTACAAACAATGAGTGCAACTAGCAGCACGTGCCGGACGGTCACTTCTATGGACTTTCTATAGTCCTGCACATTCACTGATGACCGGGTCCAAGCTGTGGTGCTCCGAACACCTACCACACCAGGCCCTGGAAGTTTCAGAGCCTTTATTGCCATTGACTCCAATATTTGCATCGGTCCTCGTTGAATGTCCGTTTGCCGTTTTAGGCTAAAGCCACACTTTTTGTTATCAGGATACACGCTGATTGCAAAATGTGTATTCCATTGCATATCAAGTAATGCCTGTGATTGAAACATTTTATAGTGAGAAAAGACTTTGCACTGAGACAATCACACTCTCTAAAAAAACTGTCACATTACATCAAAAAAAAAGCAAGTCAACATCATTTGAAGCAGCAGTTGCCGCAGGTTTAAATCAGGGGTTTCCTTCTTCTAGAGAGGTTGTCTTCACCACGGCTTACGGGAGCCATCTCCACCCACCATGCGATTTGATCCATATTAGGGCTTAAGTTGCTGGGCACCAGAACATACTCCACACGCCGGTGGATTACGTATGCCGCAGCTGACAGGGTCTAAGAACCTCTGGAGGTTTCTGTCAGGGTTACCTCACCCTTAACCTTTGGTTGGAGGTTCAGTTATACAGCGCAGAGCACAGTCCGTTCTTCAGCGCCCCGTCTATGTGGCAGTGGTCACGACGTGCACGTGGGGTTGATTTGTCTAGGAGAAACACAATATGGCGCTAAGATATCTGTGTGCTTTAACACACGTCTACACCAGACCTATATACATATATATGCATATACATGCATATATACACACACACACACACATATATATGTATATATATATATATATATATATATATATATATATATAACGTTAGTTCCTAGTTTCTTCAGCTATAATCGAAACCAAAACCAAATAATTCTTGATAAAATTATTCATAAAAATAGATTACTAATGTGTCATCAGCTGAAAGCGAAGCCGAAACAAAGACTTATAAAGAATCCTTGATAAAATTATTCTTAAAATATGGATCATCGTAGTGCCATTAGCTATAATCGAAACTGAAATCAGACGTTATAAGGAATTCTTGGTAAAATTATTTATTAAAAAATAGATTACCTAAGTGTCATCAGTTATAATCGAAACGGAAACCAAAACTTATGAGGAATTGTTGATGAAATTATTTATTACAAGAAATGAAAGTATGTAAGCATTAAACGACCCGGATGTAAGCGTAACACAAAAAAATAAGACACACGCTATCTTATTAATATATAGATAATATAGTTATCCCTAGTTGTCGGTTTAAAATGACTGTTTTAATCCTTAATACTGAAATCTGTGACCAAACGTATAAATTATTGTTTTACTTAAATGGATGTGTATTGCTGTTTGAATAATTTGTTTTAATCTGTTGAGTTTAAAAGACGAATTATTACATATTTCCACAACACATAATCATGCAAATGAAGGAATAACTTTCTTCAGCTTAGATTGATAATTTTTTTGTGTGTGTTTTACTTATTTTAACGTGTTTTCCCACTAAGTAATGAAGATTAGTCTCATCGATTACAAACACTGATGATTCCATTTTGCCAACGTGAATGAATCGTAAATAACTATATTTTATATATAGACATAAATAAGCAAACACACACACACAAATATATATATATGTGTATATATATATACATATACATATATATATATACATATATATATATATAATTCACAAGGCATTATTTTTTATCAACAAACTATGCACAATATTTATTAAATATATCTTATATATATATATATATATATATATAATATTAATAGTGTAATATTATTTAATGTTGATTGTTGTATTGGAAGTATTTTCCATTTTCTTTATGATTGCGAAAATATTTTCATAAAATGGGTAAACACGTTCACTAGAGTCTATGCCTTTATGTGATGCGGTACACTTTTTCACCAAACTTTCAAAAGAACACTGAACACAGCAGGAACTTATTAATAATAAAGGATGGAAATAAAAAAAAAAAGTTTATTCTGACCACCTGCAGTCTGACCGCCTCTTGTGAGCTTGGCGGCCGCTTGCTGACGGGCCACATCAAAAGAATCACTCTCATAAAGAATTCTGAAGTTGAATCCTATTCGAAGCAACCATTTGGCTAAACAGGCTCGATGACCACGGACTTCAATACGCTTTGATTCATAGCGCAAGGTTTTGAATTAGCTTTATTTTCTTCTTTCTTTATTCGTTCTGCTTTTCTTCCAAATCTTCCAAACTGATGGGCGTTTATGCAGTTTACTTTTTCTTTTACAAGTACATATTTTTTTTTCTTTTTTTTTTTCTTCTGTCGCTATTATGTTTCTAATATTATATACACTGTTTTTATCTTTGCACTTATTTCATTTTTTTTTCTTTATGTTTTCTATTTCTTTGTTACCTATACGGGTTTTCTTTATAATTTTGTTTATTTTCATTCTATTTTAATATCGTTTTTATCGTTTCGTGATCGCAGTTTTACACCTTTTCTTTCGTAATCTTTTCTTTTTTGTTTTTCAATATTTACAAAAAAAAATCTGTTATGTTTTCTTGGTTTCTCTTTTAATTAATGTATTCGATTCTGTATTCTTTTCGTCTGCTTTTATTTCCTTTTTTATTTATTTCTCCTATCTAACGTTCATTCTTTTAGTTTTCTATTCCTCCTTCTTTACGTTGTTTCTTTTTAATCATCTCCTGTGATTTTCTATCCTAATGCACGTTTTTTTTTTTGTTGTATCTCTCTTTCTTTTTTGTTTGCTTAATCATTTAGTCATTTCTATGTTCACTGTTATATATTAATTTATTCGGTAATAATTGTTATACTAAATGTCTATATATTTATCCCTTTTTATTGATTGTTGTTATTCAACATTCTCTCTAGCTGTATCTTTAAGTTTCAGGATCTATTAATGAATTTAAATTTATCCAACTTTCTTTCATTTTTTCTAATATAAAATATGGTAGCGAATTACATTCACTTACTCATAAGGAGACACAAAAACACGCACACATATCTTGGCACGAATAAATATATATATATATATTTCATAACTTAGTACATCCATCCATCTATCTACCTATCTATCTATCTATCTATCTTTCTCTCTGTCTGTATATATATATATATATATATATATATATATATATATATATATAGGGAGAGAGAGAGAGAGTTATAAAATATATATGGCGATTCAGCTACACAGACTATTCCGCGTTACATCAACTCTAGGATTCTTCAGGCTTATGCATAAGCCTGAAGAATCCAAGAGTGGATGAAACGCGGAATATTCTGTGTAGCTGAATCGCCATATATATTTTATAACTCACTAACAAGTTCTACCTACGTATTGACCACTGTTGAAGTAAATACTTAAAGTTTACGCATAAATTTATACTTTCCTATATTAATTTATGTGAGTAAATAACGTGTATATATATATATATATATATATATATATATATATATATATATATATATATGGGGGTGTACGCAAGAAAATCAGACGACATTAATGCAAAATGAAAAGGAAGGAATAAAATGCTTGAGGATTCGGCCGCTCAATGGCTTTTATGCAAACGACTGTTTTCAAATGTGAAGTATATACCTCAGCTTCCAGTTCGTGTTGACTATTGAGAATTAAACTATAGATAGAAATGCCACCTTCTTATTGCAGTTATTCCATTCGAACATCTGTTGTAGACTGTTTTACTGTAATAGCCTTAAATTAAAAACAGTCTCCATCTAATTTCCAAATAAAATAGCTACAATAAAAGGTAAGAAAATGACCTATATATCTATCCCGAATCTGCGGCCCTTATAGGAAAATGAAGGAATATACTCACAATTTGAAAACAGTCGTTTAAATAAAACCGATACAACAGAACAATCACCGAGAATGTGGTTTCTCTCTTTCCATTTAAAATTCATATATATATATATATATATATATATATATATATATATATATATATATATATATATATATTAAATTGTAATTCAATGAATTTCAAAAAACTCCCATTTAAATGAAATGAAGTGGTTGAGTTTCATATCAAATAATTTTTATTATTCTAAGCAAGACAAAGAATGCTTTAGAAAATTAATCTCCTTAACCTATTTATTTGCTCTATCTTGCATATCGAGCAATTTTTGATTAAGATGGGATAACTTATAGAATATTACTGCCAGTAATATTTTGTAAACCTACAATCTCACGTTTACATAACCACTGATTGTTAAATAAAAACTATTCCGAAGTATATATATATATACATATATATATATATATATATATATATATATATATGTATATATATATATATATATATATATATATATATATATATATATATATATATATATATAGGTTGACCATTGAACATATCAAATCAATTCGCTTTCAGCATGAAGTATTAACCTAGATTCCAGCATCTCAGTTTTAACATCCTATACATAATTTTTCTTATGAGTTCCTTGCATATATCCAGCAATCTCCTGGCATTATACTTAGTACACAATATTTATCTAAGAGAATCGACTAATAATGAACGTATTCTTTATGATTTCCAATATTTTCTTTCTATAAATTTATATCTACACTTATGGATTTGCGAGTGTGTGTGTGTGTGTGTGCGCGCGTGCGCCTGTGTGTATGCTGTATATTATCTCTTTATCCCTATCTCTTTATGTATGTATATGAAGATATATATATATATATAGATAGATAGATAGAGAGATAGAAAGATTGATAGATAGATAGATAAATAGATAGATAGATAGTCATATCGATAGACACAGAAAGATAGCTAACTAGCTAACTAGAAAGAGAAATCGATAGATAGATAGATAGATAGATGGATAACCTTACCATTACAAATTTACTTTTGGTCGTAACTGCTATTACTTATATATATATATATATATATATATATATATATATATATATATATATATATATATATATATATATATATAACGTAAGAAAAAGGCCCGTAAAAATGTTTCATGGTATATCAAACAGAAAAGCCTATACCCGATTAATAGGAGGAAACAGTATTTGCTAATCATAAATATACATTTCACACACACGCGACACTGATATACCTTTCCTTCCATGAGATTTCTTCTGTTCGGAAAGGGAAGCTTGATTAATAGTCTGGGTTACTCTCCCGTTACCTTTCCAAATTCAATAAGGACACTGAAAACGTTCTTCTAGAATATCCTGTTCGCATAGTACACTGGACATTAACTTTTTATTAATGAACATATATAATGTTATTGTTTTTTAATATATAAGTTTCATTATCTCCTTCAATTTTAAACTCAAATTGTATATGAACACACAATTAAAAAGCATTATTAAAACAAACACATCTGCACCTCATTATATCAATCCGGATTGATATAATCAAACTTTTGCCTAATATTGCATCTAACCAAAGAGAAACCAAGGAATCATGTCTACATCGGATTGTTACCTTGTGCCTTGAGGTAATTACAATACGCATTGAATCTGTTTACCTCTCTGCTACCAAAACCTCTCACATCAGGTTTTACCATACAATTTGGATCTGAAGTTCAATATCCTTTTCATTCTGCACCAATATCTAATTTCCCTTGATCTATGGTTTAAAAACTTTTAAAACTTTTTTTTTCCATCAAGATGAGTAAATATTGAAAACGCATGGGTTAAGGAAATCTAGTTATTAAAATGTATTCTTTGTTTTGAATATAATAAAAATTCTAGATTTGAAATTTAACCGTTTCCAATCATAAAATTTAAATTTCTAAATTATTATTTGTTTGCTCTATCTGGTATATTGGTCAATTTTCATTTAGCTGGGTTGTCTTTATAAAATATTACATTAAATACTATTTTGTAAGACCGATAATCACTGTTGAAAAGTCAAGATATTGTTGAATTGGATTTACAACATTTTTTTTTTCAAAACAAGTAATACGATATAAATGGGAAAGGTTCCTTATTCCACGGGGTTTCAAGGATAGGCTCTTCTCCTCAGAGGAGAAAATAAATGTTAGCAAAAAGTACTATGGATAAATATCTATTTTTGTTGTTTATTTCATTTTATATATATATATATATATATATATATATATATATATATATATATCTTTACAGTCATCGACATGCAGTAGTGTTTCGTTCTATCACAACTCATCAGTGCCGCTAGACTAGCACCTCTCTCAAGTCGAGAATTGAACATAGAACCATGGTGTTGACAGTTGGTAATTCTACCCATCGACCCATGGGAGCGATGGCCGCAAATAACCTCGCAAAATGTATATTTTAAACAAACATTCATCCACAATTCTTATAGTGCTCAAGCCGCTTATTTAAAAGCAAACAACGAGCCGTGCATTTTTAAGCCAATTATGTGTTCTCATGTATCTACGTAAACACTTAGGTATTTGTTTTCATTGTTTTGTTCGACAATGATAAGTAAATCTTGGCAGTAAGTTTTGATATTCCATGTGACAATTAAGCTACACGTAATTTTCCACGTTCGACTCCAGTGAAAGTTCGTCAGGCTATTGCATGGAAACAATGCGAGTGCGTTATCTATAAAACTTGATGCTGAGTTTGTTAGATATACGTTCAGATTCTTTGCTATTAACACAACCATGTATCACAGCTAATAGTCGCGGTTTCATCAGGCCATAGTTCACTTGATCTCTGATTTTACATTTCCTTTGTCCTTTTTGAAAGAGGTTTATGTCTTTCCTTTTCATTTTATTAATAATTAACCTAATTTTGATGTGGGTGCTTATCGTTTACATTTTAGTTTCTGTTAGTTTGTTTAGTTATTTAAAAATTTATTATTATTATTATTATTATTATTATTATTATTATTATTATTATTATTATTATTATTATTATTAACTCACAAGAAAATGACACACTGGTAATCAAACCTTTCCTTGAAAACAACTGGTGGTGTTTCCTGGAAGCTGACTTACAACAAGTCTATCCAGATTTCCAGTACTATCCACCTCTTTCAGTTATATTTGCAAGTATATTTGCGTTATCGCAACATCCGCTTACCATTGATTTCTCGCTGGTAGAAGCCATTGGTCTCCACTGAAATTTGAGTGGCAATAAACCTCCCAAATGTTCCAGTTCTCTTCGCACTTGTCCAGCAGAGGTCTGGTCGTAGTTCTCTCTTCTGTCTTTTCATCCTCCTTGACCCTTTCCGGCTATTTGGTATCACTCTTTTTAAGGGGCGGTGATGGGGCAATGGGGAGAATGGATAGCGAACTTATATGATATGCACTTTCAATATTCTTGGTTCCATGTAACGCCTTTTCATTTTTTGTCTCTGCAGCAGGTCGTCTGGCCTGTGCATGTGACTCATGTGTATTAGTTTCCGCATTCAACGGGTTTCCTTAATATTTCAGCTGTTTCCATTATTGTTATTCGTTGTATCTTCCCATCTATTCCTCGGATTCTAATTTCTCTCATTCATTTTTCAAAGTTTTTCGGAATTTTTATAGTGCTTCTACTATTATAGGTACAATCTTTATTTTCTTAATCATCCATATCCCTTTCAGCTCTCTTGCGAGCTCTGTGTATTTGCTCCGTTTCTCCTTTACTTTGATATTTCTCCCCTGGTTAGTTGGAACGGCAAAGTCTACGATTTAGCAGGACAGTTCTTTCTTATTAATTATTACGACATCCGGTCTTCTTGGTTAGATGGGTTTATCCGTTTGTATGCCGAAGCCCCAAAAGATTTTATGATTCTCGTATTCAATTACTGTTGTCAGCTTTTGCTTGTACCATTTGCCTGCCAATTTGAGATGCAGTTGTTGGCATAATATCCAGTGCGCTGCCTTTCTTATTTGGTCATGATCGTTCTTGTATTTGTTTTTGGCTAGTTTGCTACATTCGCTAAGTAGATAGTCCTTAATCCGCGGAGTTTCGAAGAAATACTTTCCTTCTCATCAGAGGGTAGGAATTAGCAAAATGCGGGATTGGATTTTGCATGCAAAAGTAAATCCCGCATTTTCCTAATTCCTACCCTCTGATGAGAAGGAAAGTATTTCTTCGAAACTCCGCGGATTAAGGACTATCCACTAATCTAGTATTTTCTTTTTCAAATTAAATATGTTTTTAACTCATTTCAAAGTGTGTTTTAACATGTTTTATTAACTGTTTGCTCGTATATATATGCGATCACAGAGTGTGACGCGCAAGGAACTTACACAGAAATGTGTTTGCACAAGTGCAGCTAAAAATATCTGTCCTAATAGGTATGCTATAATTACGCACTCCTTGTTATTGAGTATTTTTTTATAACACTGAAATTTCTTTGTATGGACATGTGGAAACTGCAGCTATACACTCATATATATATGTGTGTGTGTGTGTGTATGTGTGTGTGTGTGTGTGTGTGTGTGTGTGTGTGTGTCAGAATCCTAAGGCGAATAAGAACGCAGATTATTAGATCCTGTGGTATCAAATCTGACAAAATAGTTTTAGGAGGTACTATTTTATATAAGACAATCTCAGCAAAAAAAAAAAAGGATATAGTAATATACACCTGATAGAGCAAATTAATTTTATAGTTTTCTTAACGTGTAAATTTCATTCGGAAAAATATAAGTCATTATTTGAACAAATATACAATCAAGAGTACTTTCCTTAACCCATGGATTTTCGATGTAGGCTCATCTCCTGAGAGAAAAAGTCATTAGCAAAATATTAGATCCGATCTGAAATAAGTTAGCTATTCAGCACATATAAAGCAAATATATAAAATATTAAATCTTGTTCATGGACATATATAAAGAAAATAAAGTTGAAACAATGAAAGGTTATGAAATTATAATATCCGAGTATAGTGGTAATCCTTTAATAGAGTGGGATGATGCTAGAATCCAAATTCGTTGAAGAACTAAACATTAGGAGTAAAGTTCAATTCTTTTTGCTAAAACATTCTCGGTCCTTAGTAATGATCCTTTGGTAATGGATTGTCCAATATTGATTCTGCCTTAGTTTTTAGGTGGTGCAATCGCTGTAGGAGGTATCCACTTTAAGATGTTCTCTATTATAGATTAAAAACCTCCGTCATAGTTTTGATAAATGTCAAGATAGGTGGACATTCTTAAATCAAATATTTTAAGGCTGGATAATTTTTATGAGTGAAAATCTTTCCAATTAGTTAAAACAGGTTCCAACTGGTGAAAACTATATATCTTAAAAAAGAAGGGAGTTTTTCATATTATTTTAAATGTTTAAAAGTGTTTATTATTTCATAGCTGATATCATAAGCCTTTGGTATTTGTATGTTTATCTCACGTGTATCAAACACGTTTGATTGTCTTTAAATATTTGTGCTTTTAAAAAATATGGGTTCAGCTTTTTTTTTTAATAAAAGCTTACATGCAAGTGACGAGTCATCACGTTAATGACATGATGTTAAATAATTTTGAATCCTTTGTAATTAATACCTGCTAAAAGCGTTATGCAGCGACAATATGTGTCAGAATTATTTTTGTATAGATATGATTTTAGTTTAGAAAATTATGCAGATTATATCACTTGGAATGAATTAACCACGAAGATATTAATAGTTCTTTCCGTCAGAACCGACTGGTAATTGCTATGTTGCACGAAGGGCACTTGGCAATTTACAGAAACGAATGAGCTGATTATTTTTCTATATTTTTATAATTTCAGAATTCAAAAGTTTCCGTTTTACTATTCCACTTGATCGTAAAAAAATTAGCCTCTAAATCGCGTTTTCCGCAATCTGTTCAGACTATTTCCATGCCTTACATGTGATCCATCGAACTTTAACGAGTATATTTTGCCGACTCTTTTCTTGAATTGAGTGAAGGTATTCTATATACAAAGCCAAAGTTTATAATGCTATAAGGTGCACTAATACTAACGACCTTATCTTTGAAGAGGAGTCTTAAACATTTGTAATTAACAATAAAATGACGAAGTAAAAGATAAAATAAAAATGATCAATGGATTTTATTGATTTGCATAAATGATTCCTAGCAGAATAAATCCATGCATTATGCGTTTTAAAAAGAAATGTAATATATAAGAACGAATTCTTTTATTCTTATTTTTTTGCGATATTGGTCCTCTTTTCTTTTTAATCTCTTTATTCATGTTATTCGTTGTGCAACTCGATATTAACTCCGCTGTTTGATACTGCGTGATTAGGTCGGATTTTTTTAGTGCACTCCTCAATGGCGTCTACCTGACCACGAATAAACCCGTATGGTCATTCTCAAGTAACTGTTTTTTGACCGATTACTTAATTTCTGTATAAAATATTTTTTTGCTGTTTGTAAAGAACCTTGATGAGAAACGATCCTCGAAAAATAAAATGCTCTGCACAAAAATGAGAACGTCCAGATTAAGAGTTTCAAGTCATTTTTCAGTGAAGACCTCGAAAAAATACTTTCTTGTATTTTCTACCCCTCCACGCTCCAAACAAGATCACCCTTTACTTAGAAGAAATTAAAACCGTTACTGATTAAGCTATATTTATATTAAGCAATACTGTAATGTTTATAGATCTTTCTTTTAAATCATCTCTTGGATTTATACCAAAGAGATGATTGAAAAGAGAGGTATACAGAATTAACAGCAATAAAATCATTTAATAATTGCGATTACTTAAGCTTCCTGCGAGTAAAATGTCACAAGAACTTGAATATTCATGTTTTGTAAGTTTTGATGTTTTAAAACTATATATCATAGGGTCCACATTCGCACATACATTCATTGATAAAAAAGCTAATACTTTACTTGATGTTATTTATAAGTGCTATATGTATATGTTAGAAATTATTTTTAATAATAATGTGGTAGTAATAATAATAAATATAATAATAATGAATACAATAATATTAATGAATATAATAATAAATATAATAATAAAATACGAATAATAAATATAATAATAGAAATAATAATATTAATAATATTAATAATAAACATAAAAATAATAATAATAATAATATTAATAATAAAAATAATAATAACAATAATCATAATATTAATAATATTATTATTATTAATAATAATAACATTAAAAATGAAAATAATAATAATGATAATGATAATAATAATAATTAATATATTTATAAAACTTATAGTTATAATATAACAAGTATTAGTACACTTATATTCAATAATAATTAAAAGGCATTTTTCTATAAAGATTCTAGTATAAATACTATCTATGTAAATACTAAAGCAAACATTGTTAAAAATAAAAGACTGTTTTGCGTACTCGTATTCATATTAAAAACACCTTTTTCTCGTTATTAAAAATATAAACCTTTGTAATATATTGATCGTTGAATTGCATTCATCTGCAAAAGACCTAGCTAATTTGCATATTCTTTTAAATATTCATAGTAATTAATTCCCTATTGTTTTTTTTTCGGTTTTCTTATGGGAGGGTCATTTCTAGTACACTATTACATGTAATTATATACGTGTTTTTTCCTAACTATTTTATAGTAACCATAACCGCCTTTCAATATAGCTTTGTCTGCGTGTATGTGTTTAAATGTTTCCCTACCAAAATAATCTTAGAACTGCACGCCTGTGGAACTCTGTTCCGTCTGCCTGCTTCCCTCCGGACTACAACTTAGATGTCTTCAAGTCCAATGTTAACAAATTCCTAAAGAACCTCCCCCTTAAGTAAACACTTCAGCAAATCTCCTCACTAACTTAATGTACTTGCAAACACCCTTATCCCTGAGTGGTGATCACTGTGTAAAAAAAAAAAAAATCTGTCAGATTTTGGTCTACAAACATTAAACTTGATATAAAGTGTATTCGAACCAATGCGAAACTTTATATTTGGGTGTTAGCCGGGCAAAAATTAAAAAAATTAAAAATTAAAAAATGGAATTTGCCAGTTTACTTCCGAAGGACGGCATTACCAATATGCATTCATAACGTAATAGCAATTGGTTAATGTTTTAATTTTTGTCTTGCAGAAAACAGGTCTTCATATATTAGGCATTTAAGTCAAATGGATAAGTAAATCGTAAGCTAAGCGTTTTTGGTTTTGATTTTCTATGGTTGCATACGAGTCACTTTAAAAAAAAAAACTTACTATATATTGGGTCCACTTAATTACAATGATCAATACGAAATATGCATTATTCAAAATATCATATTAAAGTGTATTTTACGAGCTCCTAGTATCTATCTATCTATCTATCTATCTATCTATCTATCTATCTATCTACCTACCTATATATATATATATATATATATATATATATATATATAATATTCACGAGATGCTGAATGATATTAACTTGGGAAAATGGAGCATTGCGTACAAAATGATGTTTCAAACAATTTTTGAACCGTCTTACATGGATCGAGTATCAATTTCTTAGCAGCATAAGAGATTCAAGGACGATATGAAGTCTGTGTGGGATGATTATGAATGTCGGAGGAGTAAAATTCAGAATTGCAGAGTACATTAGCCAAACAAATGATTTAATTGAAAAGAACGGGAATGTATCTATAGAGAAAATTAATTAACATTTTCATGTCAATTTAGGTATGACGCAAAACATCTGCGCGAATGCGCCAGTCTACAAAGCCACCCTTATTACAGACTATTTGACACCAAGGCAGATCCTCAGAATACCTATAGTACAGATCTTGCTCGTTGTGAAGTCTGGTTAGTATTTAAGTTAAGAAAAGCCTTAGAGGCTTCCCTCATGAGACAATTGATGAAACAAAAAAGATGTGACGATAGTTATTGACATGCTCACTAAAGAAGCCTCCACTGAGTCTCCGAGAATTTGTTGGAACGGTACAAGTGTATCGCAGCCGATGCAGATTATGTCGAAGAGGACTAGAGTTCCATGCGTCTACTATCAATAAAAGTGTCCATTCAACAAGAATCTGGAAACTTATTTAACACAGACAGTATATATATATATATATATATATATATATATATATATATATATATATATATATATATATATATATATGATGTACGAGCAGTTCGGGTTCTAGGTACGGTTCATATCTTTATGTGCATAGGTATATATATATATATATATATATATATATATATATATATATATATGTTCGACTCATGTTCAGATAACGATCATCTTAAATTTCAAGTCTCTGACGAATGATTTTGGTAGAGACTGCAGCGGTTAACTCTGTAAACTTTGACTTCTTCGCAGTCAAATTATTGCCTAAAAACTTAGTAAAAAGCTTGCTGCATATATGAATTCCCTTTATGTAAAATTTCAAATGTTAAGGCCTAAACTTAGCTGAATACTTTGCTAGATGCCGCAAGGGTTTAATCTTGGGGTAGCCAAATTTTCGGCCAAAAACCGATTAAATAGCTTACCATATGTCTGAATAAACTTTATGTAAAAGTCCAGATGTTTAAACCAAAATATTGGCTGGGTAATTTCGTAGAGACTGCAGAGGTATTTTTTACCACTTTGACCCCTAATTTTTACCCCGAAACATAAACTTTTTTAGGGCGCAAATCAAGTAAAATTTTGGATCCATGTCCATGTAATCCACATTCAAAATTTCAAGTCTTTAGACTCCAAATTTGCGGAGGATTTTCCTAGAGTTAAAAAATAAAATCATTGAACATGGACCCCTTGAAAACCAAATATCTGGCTGAAAACTGAATAAAAAGATTTTTACAAATCTCAATATCTCTTATCTCAAATGTCGAATCCGTTGACTGAAAATTGACAAAGTAGTTTTGGTAGGGAAATGTACACACGCAGTGACACACGAACAGACAATTTCAGATTCGGATTTCGAATGGAATGATGCCAGATGATGTATTAAGTAAGACGTATTTATACTTCGTGTAAGGTTTTTATCTGTAACTTGGCCATACTTTATTGTTTTTTTTTTCTGAAATTGTATACCTCTGTGACACATGGAAGTCCGCGAGAATATACCAAACAATCTCACAGGTATTTTAAATCTGAAGAGTATTTAAAATACAACAATTTAAAACGAATAATGTTAATAACACAGCTTTACTGTAGTTATAAATATCTAATCCAATCGATTATTAACAAAAGACTCAGCGTGCCTACTGTAACTACCACGAATACTACATGCCATTAATGCAACACATCTGTTATATAAGGGACACAACTAACAAAACTTTTTCTAAATATGAAAATATTTTTTTTAGAAATGCATTGCTACATTAGAGTCTATTTACGTTTGGCTGTCGCATCAGATAATGGCTTATCGATTTTTTTTTACATATTGATATTGCTGGCTCTTGATCCCCGTTTGCAAAGTACCCCGGGTGTGAAAACCCAATAAATATAAATTAAATAACAGCGCTTAAACAAAATACGGTCTTAAAATGATATTAGTAGAATGAATCACGATAATGGGGATGTGTATTTCCCCGCTCCGAATTTCTTTGTCGGGAACAATGACAGGCGCTTTGGCCATCAACACCCATCCACATCATTTCTCCTCGGAGAGAGACTAGTCAGAGAACAACGGTAGTGAGGAAGGCGATCGCGTATCGCTTCCCTCTCCTACCTAAAAACACGCACTTGTGATACATTCATAGCCACTCTACCAACAAAAAAAGAAACAAACAACAACACCGCCTCCACACTTGAACGTCGGCGCGTAGGCTTTTTAAAATGATGGAATTCCGGAAAACACAGAACGAAATGCCCAGCAGAAAAGATATTAACAAGAAAGCATTCTCTCTTTTCTTTTCTTGTCATTTCTTTCATTTATTTTAGCCGTACATTATTTCTAGCTTTTTTTATGGGCCGAGAGATCATTGGACAAATCGATGATGGATATATATATATATATATATATATATATATATATACATGCTACATATATATAGCAATATATATATATATATATATATATATATACATACAGGCATACATATATATTAATACATTTCTATGTATATATGTGTGCATAAATTATATATATATATATATACCCATACATATATGCATACACAAATACACACAATCTATGTATATACATATATATATATATATATATATATATATATATATATATATATATATGTCCATACATATATGCATACACAAACACACACAATGTGTGCATATATATATATTCATATATTTATATTATATATATATATATATACATATATTAACATGATAAGAAATCATTTTAAGACAATATATATTTATAATAATAAATTGCAATACAATAAGTAAAATAAACAAAACAAAACATGTTCTGATCAAGATAAATGGTGAATAATGTAAACGAAACACATAACAAACATCTATGTGGGCCTATGTAAGCATTGCGTACACGTCTGTGCTTATGCGCATCGATGCGCATCTATATACGCATGTGAGAGAAAAAATGAACGTATATACACAAGCACAAGCAAAGATAGGCACAAAATATTAAGCACTTTTTTCATAGACGCATCAACATATTAAATAATTTAATAAATACGATACTTATATCACATGGATAATAACTAATGGCATTATACTAATCACATAACATTTTAAGCCTTTTACCAAGCTCTAAAAAATATTTTTTGGCAGGAAATATATACAGAAACAGTGTTTTTTTTTCTATTTATCAACCGTATATTTCACTGACAGGAAAAATTATTTTTCGTTGCACAGTCTTGATTCTATTTTAAGTTAAAATATCAGTATATTTGTTTATGGAAAATGTTATTTGAGTGTATTTATGTTTGCATACCTTGATTAGGTTTTGCGAAAATATTCTATATTTTTATAATTTATTTATCCTTTAAGAGGGGATAGTGAAATTTTGAAGGTGTGGACGTAAACATGAACTCTTGGTTGAAATTGTTACTAAATATGTTTTATTTTGTATCCCAATAATACTGCAGGAACTAATTATAATGTTGTGCGGCGATTGACATAGATCGACTGAATTGAGTTTGTTCAAATAAGCCAGATTTGCTGAAATGTTGAATCTCAGCAGTAATAAGGAGTTGTGTCTTTGTTACGGTTGATTTCCTCGTGTATAATAATAACATCGTACTAAAACCGGAAAACTTTGGCGAATCAGGTATAACGCATAAGACAAATAGGTTGCGTATGGCTTTAAAATAAAAACAAAAGAAAAACGTGCGCATTTATTCTCAAGGCAATTTATTATCCATATTTTCATAGTTGTTGTTGTTTCACCACGTTTTGGCCAATAATCATCAAACCTGCTTGATTGAAACCGCTATCTTCAGGCAATGCCCGTCCGAAACAGTAGGGATCAACGCCTTATCCACTGCGCCAGGGCTCCTGAAATCTGGTGGGACAACTATGGAAGGCAGCCATTTTTTAGGGTAAGTTAAATAATTCATTATACCTATCCTGTCGCGGTTAATCACCTGGAGAAAGCCAAAGGATAAGTTGGCGGAAACCTAACGAAACAACAACTATGTAGAAGAAAACTTCTAAAAGAATTAAAAATATATGTAAATCAATAATAAATGAAAAAACTTACAGAGAAAGAATAAACATTCAAAGGGTGATGAATTACAATCGACTAGTCGGAACACTCAGCGTTGTCCAAGATTATAAGATGATCAACAAATGTTTAACTCCTAATGCCTTAAATGTCATCGAAATACGAGAAACCACCAATTTTCCAATTAAATCAATTAATTATCTGCGCAAGTTGTGGACCCACCACGATTACCGTAGAAAGATTACAATGCCTGACCTTCTACACAGTCCAAAATTCATTGCCCAATACATTTCACTGTTTAGAAACCATTGTCAATTTTATAAAACTATTTCTATACAACGACCTGAATAAATTTATAAAAGAACAAAAATAAAGTATCACGGTGCAACTTTGCTCTAAACAGAAACACCCTTTTTTGAACGCGCCTCTGTCATATGAAAAATATAGCAGGCAATAAATCGATATGATTGAAAATTAGCAATTACACCGATTTCAATGAGATAATAAGATGTCCGTTGTTCATCATTAAATCTTGGGCAACTCCGAGTCTCCTTGCTATATATATATATATATATATATATATATATATATATATATATATATATATACAGTACTATTTCGTTGTATCACAACTCATAATTGCGGCTAGACTAGCACCTTTCCCTAACCGTGGATCGAACCTATATCTGTTTACAGCTCTCACCACTGGACTAAGAATCAGTACTCGTAAATGGTTCATCAAATGTCTATTGGATAAACATCTGCCCAACGTTTAACAGTACTCTAGCTAATAGTTTGCTTGTAAAGAAACATACAACAGGCGTCGCTTAATTTTAATCTAAATACATTTAACACGGTGCTCGACCACAAGCAATATAGTCATTCACCGTTTCATTGTGTCACAACTAATCAGTGCCACTATTTAGAAAGTTTCGCCAACATATACAAATGTATTTAAAATTGAGTCTCTCAGATTATTTATATATCTATATGCATACATTTTCGTCTGTGTGCGCGCGGGCGTTTGTGTGTGTACCCCTCTGTCTGGGAAGCAAAACAAGAACTTAGGAAACAAGCAATATGCAACGTTTTCAGTCCCGGGCATTAGGACACTTTTCGATTGCGTTACTGTTAAGACTGTATTTATCATTTGTAAATGTCAGAATTCTAGTAATTATCCTGTTAATTAATACGGACCCGTACGCAACTTTATAGCAAATAGAATAAATGATGATTTTTAATTGAGTAGAAGTTTTCGATCAACTGCAATGAACACTCCCTTCATTGATGATTGCTAAAGCTTGAACCACAAGTGTTTGTAGATATAAAAATAATTATTAATATAACATATATATAAACATATATAAATATGAATGTGAATGTGTTTTGTGGTGTATGTATTAATTTGTGTCTCTATGTACGTGTGTATGTGGGTATTTATGAAGACGCAGAAAAAAACACAATTGTGAAAGAATTAATGAAGAGAAACGAAAAATGGAAGACAATATTTTGGTTACGATTTGTCTAAATATTTATTTTCAAAGAATCTATAATATTCCATATAAGTAAATATGGGAGTAGCAATAAATAATTATAAATTGTCTTGCAAAGTTTAACATATACGATCAATGTTGAGTGAACCTTCCTTTACGTTTAATAGCTGCAAGTATCGAGTATATCTGATAGTATATATATATATATATATATATATATATATATATATATGTATATATGTACATATTGCTATATATATTTTATAAATTACTATATATATATGTATATATATGTATATATATATACATATTGCTATATATATTTTATAAATTACTAAATATATATATATATATATATATATATATATATATATATATACTGGCAAATGTATTCGGCGTTACTCAGTATTAAACATAACATTACAAGAAATAAAAAAAACCGTAAACAAACTGAGACATGTGCATGCAAGCATTACGTGTTTCTAAACAGTTCCATTCTTGTGAGTAAACAATATTCGAGCTAAGAGTGAAACCAAAATGTAAGAACAGTAAGGCAAGTGCGATACCCATTAGGACAGCTTTATTCGATTTACAAATATATTTTTTTGTGTGCGCAGTTGTGGAACATTTGACAAATAGGTAAACATCCGATGACCCCAAGTAGCAACTTTTCAATTTCCACCTCATAGAAATTATTTTTCCGGATGAAAGCCAATTAAAACACGTGTATGAATAGCCTATATACTAAATGTCACGTATGTAGATTCAAAATCCGTTAAGTATATAGGTTGCGAGTAGTCCTCGTCCGTGCATTCACACACCCACACACACACACACACACACTCACACATATATATACTTATATATATATATATATATATATATATATATATAGTGAGAGAGAGAGAGAGAGAGAGAGAGAGAGAGAGAGGAGAGAGATGATGCATTATTCTTTCGAACTCCGGTAAGAAAAATTTAGAAAATGTTATATGAATGTTACATTATTTCTTTAAATATACTGACTTAAAAATTACCATCGATAAAATTCATAAAATAGATAATGTTTTCTGTGTCACTCTACACTTAATAAACAATACCTATGAACCATACCATAGACTTAATTAAACGTAATTTTGTATTGACTATAAATCAATATCCAATCTCAGCAAAGAAAGCCATTATACCTAGCATATATAAAAGAATACCCGACAGTTTATAAGCAATATAAACTTTATAGTGAGAAAATATTATAATAGAGCATAAGATAGATCAGAATATAAAAGTAAAATAATGTATATTAAAAATGGAAATACTGAATTAATTGTCTGAAATTTGCAAAATCGAAACTATTGTAATATACAATATGGCAATAGGTAAATCTAATCGTATAAATTATAGAAACAATTATACTAATAACAATAACTATAAGACAATAATATGTGAATCTAACAAGATAATATCGGAAATAAAAATTTAAAAGTAGACGTAGAAATGTCGTATGGTTTACTCCGCCCCAGAGCGCTTACATAGAAAATTTTTTTTTTACCGAATAGTTTTTTAAATATTGACAAACATCTTTCAAAAGGAATAATTTAGAAAAATAACAAACCTAAATTATGGTAAATTATCTTTCTCTGCGACTACTAATTCAGTTCAAACAATGCAAACATAGACAAGGGATCTAAAGAAAGTAGTTTCTTAACAAATTAACACATTGAAGGGGGAATTTGGAGCTGGAAAAATATTTATAAATATCCG
>NC_136484.1:37443647-37453647 GCF_053919585.1 Euprymna scolopes | reverse complement strand
CACACACACGCACACACTCATATATATATATATATATATATATATATATATATATATATATATATATATATATATATATATATATATATATGCATACGAGGATCATCAGTTCAGGGTGTCACGATTAACACCAGTCGAGAGATTCAAACCCTGCAACAGAAGTCTTGACTGGCTTTATAAGCAAGGACCCAATCTATTCGACTACCGACAACTTCGAGAGATACAGTTGTGATTTAAACATTGGCTTCGTTTTAATACTTTTAACCTTATTCAGAGTGATCATTGAACGACGATCTTCGCATATGAGCTAAGTAGACCGATTTCTTTCAACTGAAAGTACGTAACGATAAGAAACAAGTTTCTCAAAGCGGCTGGCATACTTATTTACTATACTTAATGAAACATTGTTAAAATAAATGGAATCTTAGCATAATGATCTTTTCTAAGGTTTTAGAAATTTCTAAAAATATTTTTTTATGGACAAATCTAAAGAAACTGGACAAATATACCATATACACCATTGTCTTAGATTCGTCTTTTAATTATCATCCTGTTCAACAACAATGGAAATAGCTGATTATAAAACCTTTAACAGTATTTTAAAATTCTAATCGTAATACAATTTTATTCCTACTACATTAATTCTGGCATCATTGAAATTAATTGGTTAACACCTTTTATTGACAATTGTGCAAATCATTTAGTACCGTCTAACAGACTTTAGCTGACCGTTTCACATATAACTTTTACATTTCTCTGTTTTATTACCATATTTTTTATTATATGGGTGCTATCTGATGATTAACCAAATTTACCACAATGAGTATATTATTCTCTCATTTTTGTACAATAATTGGTTATTAATACGCTTAAATTATTTAATTAGGTTAAAAAAATAGTTGATCGGTGACTGTGTAAATCAGACGTTTCTTCCTAGTATTACCATCACATTTTGCATTTCAATCTGTTGCCAAGGTCGCTGGAAATATGGTGGGATCCTTCTACCGCTCCAGAAGATATCTCACTACTGATGCAATTCTCTATCTATATAAAAGCCAAGTACGTCCAAGGATGGAATACTGTTGCCATATCTGGGCAGGAGCTGCTAAAACACATATCCTGCCTTGACAGAGTACAAAATAGACTTCGTGGCTTAGTGGGGGGTTCCCTTTTCTCTACCCTGCAACCTCTCTCCCACCGAAGAGGCGTTGCGAGCCTATCCTTGTTTTATCGTTAGTTCCATGGCAGGTGCTCGTCTGAACTCCAATTTCTGGTCCCCCCCCTTCGCCAATCCTTCACGAAAAACACCCGTCTAGCCGAATCCATTGTGAAAAATGTCCTCCACTCTTTATCTGTGCCTAAATCAAAACGTAGATTCCATGAACAAAGCTTCTTTCTTAGAACTGCACGTCTGTGAAACTCTATTCCGTCTGCCTGCTTCCACCTGACTACAACTTGGGTGTCTTCAAGTCCAACGTTAACAAATTCCTAATGAACCGCCCTTTTAAGTAAACACTTCAGTAAATCTCCACACTAACGTACTGTACTTGAAATAACCCTTATCCCTGAGTGGCTTCCGGGCCTTGATAAGTGGTGACCACTGTGTAAAAAAAAACTACTTGTAAAACACTCAGGGGTATGCAGCATTCTTTGACGTGACAGACGTTGGAGCGTAACTGGCAGTTCGAGATATATTACGTCGGCGACTCTCTTTTCAATCCTGTCTTAGAGTCAAATACTACAAGGCAATCCTTGATTTGAACCGCATTGTAAACAATCGTTATCCCGCTACTTTTTGGCGACGATATGTTTAATCATCAAGAGTCCTAATATTTACACAATAATATATGGATGTAAATATAATAATTTCTTTACTTCTAACCCCAGTTATAAAATTTTATATATTTGAGAAACTCTGTATAAACGAATACCGCAACCAGTATATCATCATCATCATCATCATCATCATCATCATCATCATCGTCGTCGTCGTCGTCGTCATCATCATCATCATCATCATCATCAATAACAACAACAGTATTAATGTCGTATTAAAGTAGTATTAATGCCGGTGTCCCTCAGGGGTCCATCCTGGGCCCAACTATTTTCCTGATCTACATTAATGATCTTCCAAATCACATCCTTACATCATTTGTAGACATCTATGCTGACGACACTACCATTTATGGTAGCACATCTAAGACAGTAAACGACCAAGTTCTTTCCAATTCTCTCTCCTCTGATCTTGAGCACGTAGTACAATGGGGTAAAGAATGGCTGGTTACTTTTAATGCATCTAAAACCAAGTTTCTCTCTTTACATCATCTACATTCTGATCCACATCTGACATCAATTGAAATGAATGGCTCTCGTCTTCAGGAGGCCTCAAGTTTTGACAAACTTCTTGGCTTGACCATTACTCCTGATCTTAAATGGAACACGTACATCAAATCTGTTGCCAAGGCCGCTGGAAAAATGGTGGGATCTTTCTATCGATCCGGTAGATATCTCACTGCTGATGCTATTCTCTATCTATATAAGAGCCAGGTACGTCCAAGGATGGAATACTGTTGCCACCTCTGGGCAGGAGCTGCTAGAAAGGACTTGTCCTGCCTTGATAGAGTTCAAAATAGACTTCGTAGCCTCGTAGCAGATGTCCTTTTCTCTTCCTTGCAACCTTTATCTCACAGAAGAGATGTTGCGAGTTTGTCTCTGATGTATCGTTATTTTCATGGAAAGTGTTCGAATGAGCTTCAATCTATGGTCCCCCCTCGCAAAACTTTCACAAGAAACACTCGTCCAACTGTAAACACTATCAATAATTCCCCCCACTCTTTATCTGTGCCTAAACCATAACGTAGATTCCATGAACAAAGCTTTTTTTCTTAGAACTGCACGCCTGTGGAATTGTCTTCCGTTTTCCTGCTTTCCGGCTGACTACAATATGGTTGTCTTCAAGTCTAACGTAAATAAGTTCTTGATGAGCCGTTCCATATAAGTTATCAACTTTTCCAAATTTTCATTATTAACAATTACTATAATGTCCAATTTCTACTGTACACTCTTTAACCCTTATCCTTGAGTGGCCTCTTGGCCTTGATAATGTGGTGATGCCTATGTAAAAAAAACAAAAAAAAACAGCCATTACACTCAGTTGTCTATTGGGTAGCAACAAATCCCACCATCTCCGCTTATCCTGAGCCAGCCTAGCCATGAACCACATGGATTGCTGTATAGCTTTCCCCAGCCCTTTTCAACGTTTTTTATCAATATTGCTTCCCAGTCTGATCTTGGTTTTAATGGTGATAAGGTCTTCCCTCATCCAGCTGTTCACGCCCTGTTGGCTTACGCTACCACCATTCATACGAGTTTCACTTGACTCCTACACGCTGAAGTAGGGGTTCTGTTTGTTACCGTTTCCGTAACATACCTGTTTTACGAGAAAGAGTCGTTACCCTTTTACTCAACTCCCAACCTGGAGGACCAGGTATCACTCTTTGTCTGGTTTTTATCCATCGTCTTTTCTGGCAAGTGTGGCCCTGCCAGGAGCTTTTGCTCCCGCCAGCATAGCTCCAGGGATCATTGAAACGCTCTAGCTCCTTTACCAGATAATGCAGTAATCCAAGAAGGAGAATCTTCTGTATACAACGTTTATATTAACAAGGCAGATAACCTTGATACAAATTGAAACCCACCGGTTTAACATAAATCTGAAAACTTGATTATAAGCCATAACGTTTTCCATAAAAATTAAATGCATATATAAAGTTCTATATTTAATTACATTATTGACTTCATAGAGTGCTACATTCTTTTATGAAGAGTAAAACAATATGTTTAGCGGTAACCAATATAACTCTTACTTTAGAGTTTAATGCAACGAATACGAATTGCTCTTATAATTTTTCATGTAAGAATCATCTCCTTCTCTGTCTTTCGATGGGCTCCCTGTTCACGTTCACTTGGAAGATAAGTTTATTCTCCATTAAACACTAGCCGGGTTCTGCTTCATATATCTACTATAGATAGCTTTTCTACACGCAAGAGAGACATACCCACATACTTAGATAAACTACAGAAATACACATAAATGCATACACACAGATTTACTGACAGTGGAAGGTGGAGGGTTGGTGAATGCACTCTTCCCAGTCGCTCCACACGCTTAAAAAAACATTCATTCAGTTTTTGAACCAGAAGAAAATAATAAAATAGAAAGCCATAAGACAAAATATGACAAAAAGAAATAAGAAGCTAATAAGGAAGAGAACGCCTGCCATATAATGACTTTTTTATGTATTATCGTTATCCAGCCCAATGAATAGGGCCATTTTTTATTTTTAATAGACAACATTTTTTATATATCGAATCTTCATGTCTTTTATTTTATTTTCTTTGGGATTTTTTTTTTACTACATATTTTTTAATACAAAATTTTTTAATATATTATTTTTATTTGTTCTTCACAACTTTTGTTTAGTAATATTTTAGGCATACATAATAGTAGTTGCGGTTTTGTCTAATGCATCTCTTTGTGACGTTTCTGAATTTTTGAGATGAGGATTAGTATTTTGCATTATGTGGATTAATCAGACATTTGTTCTCATCCTGAATGTGATTCACCACGTTTTGGCCGATGTAACCTCCGACGTCAGGTGTATCTTATCGAACTCGGGAATGTTTTTGTCTAACTCGGGGATATGGACGGAATTTCGAACGAACCCCTTTAGTTACTTCACGGATGTAGCCTGCTCTTGTATCGCTAGCAAAGCTTATGACCTCTATCCAGTCATGTCTGACGGAACACGAGCATGCTACACCTGTAAAATAAATAAAGTATTCCGTTCAAAATTCCATCCAAATTCCCGAGTTTGGTAGAAACCTATCAGAGTCTGATAGAAAAAAAACATGAAGAAGGTCGAAGGTTACATCGTCTAAAACGTTGTGAACATCACACTCAAGATGAGAACCATAGTGTGAGAATTAAAAATGTACGCATATTTTTGTTGTAAAGTAAAAATAAAACATTATCTGATATATTTTATTAGGAATTATGACGATATTTAGGACTATGTCTTGTTCTCGCACCCCTCTCCCATACTTGTCTGCTCTTTAGATCGATCTCTTCGATTAGATATTAATGTTTTGTTTTTTGTGTTTTTTTAATTCCACGCTTTTAAAGATTATTCACATTGTCATGCGTGTTAAAAAAAGTTTGCTGGTCGAGAGAGTAGTTTTAATATTTCACATTATAATGTGGATTAAGTTAGCTTTGTTGCGTGATAAAACAGTATCAAGATTTCGCGTTATGCGATAGAGTAGTTTTAAGATTTCGCGTTATGCGAGAGAGTAGTTTTAAGATTTCGCGTTATGCGATGGAGTAGTTTTAAGATTTCGCGTTATGCGAGAGAGTAGTTTTAAGATTTCGCGTTATGCGAGAGAGTAGTTTTAAGATTTCGCGTTATGCGATAGAGTAGTTTTAAGATTTCGCGTTATGCGATAGAGTAGTTTTAAGATTTCGCGTTATGCGATAGAGTAGTTTTAAGATTTCGCGTTATGCGATAGAGTAGTTTTAAGATTTCGCGTTATGCGATAGAGTAGTTTTAAGATTTCGCGTTATGCGATAGAGTAGTTTTAAGATTTCGTGTTATACGATAGAGTAGTTTTAAGATTTCGTGTTAAAATACGTATTAGATTACTGATTTGGGTGGGGAAGTAAAAATCACTATTTTTCTTTTATTCTTGTTTTATTTCTCTCTCTTTCCCCCCCCCCCCACAATTTTTGGGTTTCTTCATTTGTGAGTTAATGCTCGGATTATTTTTTTAATTTATATTCTATTCAATTCTGCTTTGTATTTACTCGTTTGTACCAAAAATACGGAATATTTTCACCTTGAACGTAAGGGACTCCACATTGTGTTTTATCTAGTTGTGGTTTGTAGAAAGTGGAACAGTTATATGTAAGTTTACATTACATCTGCAGATTTGTACGGTCAGAGAAGCAGAAATAACGAAGGTAATTCCGAAGTGTACTCATCACGGGTAAGTAGCTGTCACAATAGAAAGTTTTCCAGCATTAAAGGATACCAATAGTGAATCAGTGGGATAGTGTTGTCGGTCAGATTAGTCGGGAGTATGTTTTCTGTTATGCTATTTAATTAAAAACATTTTTTTTTATAATATTTGTTTTCTGTCAAATATTTATGATCTAAAATTAAATATTAAACAGCGTTCCTCCCTGTTATATGACGGCGATTCGTTGTGGATGTTAAATCATTAATCATGGTTACTCTTTGGGTGATAATGTTGACTATATCGCCTTAGAATTATTATGAAATTTATTTAGTACTAACCAACGTGGCCGGCGTTTCCCGGATGTTTAGAGATGTGTGTTGAGGAAAAAAACCCAACATATTGTAGTAGGCGGGCAGGTTTCAACCCGTATCGCGAAAGAAAAAAAAATACCGTAAAAAGTGACTTCATTGCCATTGCGCCCATCTAAAAACCGGAAGTGGGAAAGGTTTAAATAAAGCCAGCATAATTGAAAATACTTTCGAAACTACCGGCGAAAAAAGCGACCTCACCTTGTAGATAAGTGCGCAGTTGAGGGTGAAGCAATGAATGTTTTGGGGCAATTTTTTCATATTTGTCGTCCGAAGGGTCAAGCCTCATAACAGTACAGATCGCGTGAAACTCTGCCGCCTCTGTGGAAAGGTTTAAGCAGACATACATACATATATACATATGATGATGATTGCAACGTCTTGTCAGACGAGTGCCACTCCCTCAGACATTTAAAATCCATGAGCCCAAATGCCTGAGGGAGTATCTATACAAAGAGGATGTTACAGAGTCTTAGCTTTGTACGACAGCTAAGTCTCTCTCGGTTCAAAATGTTGAGATCCAGCAACAAGCAAGAGCAAGATCGCCAGCAACAAATTAAACTGCAGACCAGCTTAATGCGGGTACTGGTCTCCCACTTTATGTTTTTTTTTAAATCAGAGATTTGCTTCTCCATGAAAGGTTGCCTTTACCACGGCTTACGGGAGCCCTCTCCACCCCAATACACATATACACACACAAATATACACGGTGCTAGTTGGCCGTTGACCCAAAAAAAGGGTTCATTCGCCCATACATTTACACAGACAGGTGATATTTATATTATAGAATTCGGGGGTTAACTAGTTTAGAATAAAACATGCTTACACATAAATGGGAGCATTGTTCAATGACACCTTGTTTCGTGTGGTTAGTTAGTAAACATCTAAACTATAAATGATAGACTTGAGTTGCCGCTTTTTTAGAGTATATCTGAAGTCAGGATTCGACACCTGAATTGTTGGATGTTAGCATAAAGTGTATACAATCTAACATCTACAAATATGTTACACGAGCAGATGGAAGCGGCCGGCTTTGCTATATCGTAAAATACGCTTAAATATACTATTTTAATTTGTCCAGATATCGCATATATTATTATAGCGTCGTGATTTCACAAATAGAAAAATATTTGGGGTGTCATCAGCAAGAATCGGAAATGAAAGCAAAGCGCCAGCATCCAAAGCTAGTGACTACATCTGTACCAACATGACACGCATAGAAAACTAAAAATTAAAAATAAACTAAAATGGATGTACAACATGTATAACGTTTTAATTTATATTTTGATTCATTTTTACTCCTTAAATATATGTAAAACGGCGTAATACCCCTAGAAAAAAACGGTCCATAAAATCCAATTATTTGAGGCCCTTAGGGCGGCTCTGCGACTTTTAGTTTCGGAAGAGACACAGTTTGGAAACATGAAGACTGACGGACATACAGATTGTCCTTTGTATATTAGATATTTTTGCTCGCTGGGTTTGCCATTTTGATGACATCCTTCTAAAAAGTGTAAAATCCTACTTCTGAGACATTAGTAGTTGGATAGAAAGGATAGTAATGCCTTAAATAAAGTTCAGATTCAATATAAGGATACTTTTCTTACACCGAAGCAGGTTTTATGTTGCGCGTACTTATTAAAATTGAACTAAGTTTACATGGTAATTCAACACATCCATCATAATCTACATCTGCCTTCGCTTAATATCCAAATTCAATTTACCTTTCGTTTTTAGCAACGTATAGGCACAGGAAACTATTGTAACCTTTCATCTCTTGGTTCTGTATATGACCTTAAACTACATCCGATAGTCAGGCCCACGCTTGCGGGCTTTGGGGTGTGTGGAGCAACCTTTAAATTGACATTGCTCTCAGGTCCACTCTGACTCCGGACTGGTAGTACCTGTTAGGGCTCCAACTATGGGTTAAATAGAAACCGAGACAAAAATAAAACAAAACAAATATACTATATCCAAAAATTTGTTCGTTAAAATCACTGGATTCCGCATTAAATAACCTGGAAAGTAAACCAGACACAACCAACCAACATTCCATCTCTGGAAATACTAAATAGTTTTGTAAACCGGTATGGATGGGATATCAAAAAATGTAATTGTTGCGTAATTACAAGCAGCCATGTATAAAACAGTCATTGCTTTTATCCGGGTGCTAGTATGATAGGAAACTTATTTTAAACTATAAATAAAATTCAACGTTTTTAATTAATATACCAATAAAACTTTCGAAGGGATGCACCGAATTAAAAAAAATCTTATTTTTCCCCCTGAAAATGTGAGTCCATAGATAATATTTATCTATAAATTGTTCGTAACGAAAAATGCCGAGTCACACAAAAAGCCCGAAATAAGGGTGTTTGGACCGTTTCGTAAACTTGTCGAAAAACTTATCTGCCCATGTAAACGGAATTTAGCACTGTCTATATACAGTCATGGTAACATCTTTCGGCATACGGACAGGTTTTGAGGCGTAATGGCGGCTGACCACGGATCAGAAGATACCAGGTTCGAATCCTGGGAAGTTCGTAAGAATTTTAACCATCATCTTATCCAACGTTTACTCTGTATCCTTATCCTTAGTAAGGGTATTTTTGTTTGTTCAGTGAGTTTGTTTTGTGCATGTATGCATTTCCCATACTTCGAGTTCTCAAGCTAAGCGTTGATGGTAAGAAGATGTTGAGTGTACTTGCTTTTGCGTTTGACTCGGCTTTGTGTGTGCCGACGCGGCGCAGCCGCTAGTTTAAAAAAATAGCTAAATCTTTGCACTTATTATTTTGAACCAATTTTTAAGAACAAGGAACCGCAAGCCAAGTCAAAGTATTGCATATACTTTAAGCAATTATATATCTATACTAGCAAAAGTACCCATCTTTTACTGGGTTCAAAAACAGCCTACAGAAAATGGACTCTGATTTATGAAAGTATGATAGGTTATGATAAGGAAGGGTTGTAAAAAGATAGCTTCGAATTTGAGGGTATCAAAACCAAAGCAAAATATGATGAAAGTAAAATTAAAATAGATAAACCTCATAATTTATTATACTATACCTGTCAACACTGAAACACTTATCACAATATTCTGTGGATCTATATTGAAAACCCTTGTTAAACTTTGTGACATATATACATTCTATGGAGGTTAGAAGTGAACGAACGCCTCAGCATTTTATTATATCATATTTTTTCAAACTGAAGCATAATTAACAAAGTATACTTACGCAGATAGATATAAAAAGTCTTTAATAAAGTGTGTGCCTATTCCCATTTTATGGGGGTCAGGCGCGAACGCAGGCCCCACGATTTTATTATACCATCCCTATTTAAGTTAAAACATACTTATCAAAGTATTATTATGTACATCTATATCAAAAACACTTGTAAACGTGTTTTTTAAATGTTTAAATTTTTTATTTCCATACTTTATTTAAATGAATCATCATAATGCCAGATCAAACATACCCATTCCTGTGTCTCGATGCATCTTCTATCAATATATGCGATCAGTTTTCTATAATAGTCAACCATATATGATCCTATTCGTGACCAGACACACACACGGGCGTTCAGCTTATATATATATATATATATATATATATATA
>NC_136484.1:37343647-37438647 GCF_053919585.1 Euprymna scolopes | reverse complement strand
TTAAAAAAAAAGTCAATTTAAAAAAAATCAAAAATGTAAAAAAATATATATTAAATACAAGAGAATTCAAAATTAAAAATAATATTTCTTAAATCTATATTTTTATAAAGTAATAGGGTTCGTGTGTTTCTGTCTGTGTGTACAGCTCTCCATCATCAACGAAATATAAAGGAGGTAAGAGGGTAGATCTCTCCTGGTAGAGAAACATTAGAACCCATTTTAGGATGTTTCTGTTATAGGAGACATAAGAATCTATGCCTAATTTCTTTATATACTAGTCTACAAACCACCCCCATATCGAATGACTTATGCTCATTTGCATATCACATTATATTAAATCTCTTTAACTAATTACCTCGACCTTATTACATATTGGAAATATTCTAATCATTTCAACTGTACTATTTACAAAATCTATTTAACATTTAATTATTTAATATATTTTCATTTAATTTTATATTCGATTTATTTCACTTTACGTATATTATCAAAACAATTCTTTGGCGAGGAAAGCTTTATGTTTTGGGATTGTATTGAAAATGTAATGGAAATTTCAATTTCGTTCCGTTTTAATCTTTTATATTTTATTTGCCAATATAATTGAAAGAATACAATTCAACTATCGTAATTTTATATAAATAAACAAAAACAAATATTTTAAAATAAAACTTTATTAAAAAAGAAATAATTTTATTTTTAAATGAAAAAAATCAATTTAGTAAAATAATTGTATTAAACACCCCCAGCCTTGTCAGCAAACCTGTAAACCTATAAAAGTTAACATTTCGAATGTAAACAGTGATTTTTCGATTTTGTTAGCGCTTGCCGCAATTAAACACAATTAAAACGGAACTAACTTTATTTCCATTCTATTTTTAAACAACCCCCAAAACATAACGCTCTCCTCCAGTTATAGCCAATTTTTTTTAATTAAATAAAACAGGTCAAAATAAACAGATAAGCGCATTTTCTTTTACATTTTTCTTACAACCATTGTCATTTAACCAACTGAAGGATACAGTTACTTTTGTGGAGTTGTTTTGAAAATGGCACGGAGATTATAATTTTGTTCCAATTTAATCTTTCTGGTCGAGCCTATTTCGAAAGCCTGTCTTATCATAGATTTGAACTACAAATAATTTATTACATTTTGATTATTACTATCTTAAGACTTAAAGCTTATATTTATTTCATTTTTTCTATTTATATATTGAATTAGTTATTTCCAGTCTTATTTAAACTTAGTGCTTTCTTTAAACCGGATGAACCTTTTATAAAAATATGAGTTTAACGTAAAGAACACGAACAAGGTTTTATTCAACTGAATTTCTTCCAGTTTACTAACAAAATATATAAATTTAAAATAATAAAATAAAAAGGTTATGTAATTTAAAAGAAATACACGTACTCACAAAAGCAGAACTTTTTTTACACATTTTTTTCTTTAAAACCATAACAATGAGACTAACAATTACCTAGATCTTAGTAATTATTTGTTTTAATAGAACTGTTTTAATTGTACTGTTTACTTAGTTAACCTAAGTTGGTATTACATTTATTTTACATTTACTTTTTTTTTTTAATTATTACTTTTAGACTGTGACGTTTACACCCGGAAGTAATGAGTCACACGTAGGTCGCTTTTATTCATTCATTTTGGTCAAGATCAAAGTGTAGTATCTGTTCTTCAGATGCTGCACTTCATTTTCTTGTTCTCTTTCGGTGGAGGAGAAATCCTTCACGACTGAGACAATTTTTTATTTTTGTACCTTTTCTCCACGTTAAAAAACGACCCTGGTGTCTAACTCTGTCCCGTGGGGAGGCATAGTAAATAGGTACAATATAATTGTTTATAATTGTACTATTCAGAAATATTATTTATAGTTCGTCCATTTCAGTTAGTATACATTTCCTTTACGCTTAATTAATTTACAATCATTAATATCGTTAAACAATTCCGTTTAAAACCGAAATTATGCCACCCAAACGAAGTAGAAACGAAAGTGAGGAAGAAAGAATGGAAAGATTGGAAGCTAATAGACTAAGAGTTGCTGCAATTCGCTCCAATGAAAACAATTCAGATAGAGAAAGACGTCTAGAACTTAACAGGATACGTCAAAGAGAAAGTAGAGCAAGACTGTCAGATTTGGAAAGAGAAACCCAACGTGAAGCTGACAGAACTAGACATGCTGTAAGGCGGTTAAATTCATCACAAGATGAAATTCAAGAAAGGCAAAGATATGCACTGGAAAGAGAAGCAATATTACGATCGAATGAATTATATGAGGTAAGTAGACGTACACAAGGTCAGTTGAGAGTGGCTCAACGACATCAGAATGAATCGGAAACCCAACGAAGCTTTCGCCTATACCAAGGGCAACGAGAGGCTGCATGGAGAGAGAGTATGACTTTGCCCCAGCAATTGACAGAAAACGAGGCAGCTAGACAACGAATGACTGCTTTGAGACACCATGAAATAGAACACTGCAATAGAAAAGGATTGCTCTACAACAAAAATGACTCTCTCACTACAGCTGATATAGGAAAAATGGACAAAGTATGTCAACATTGCTCAGCTGTAAAATTTAAAGGAGAACCCCCTGGTTGTTGTTGTTCTTCTGGCAAAGTTGTGCTTGATAGCTTTCCACCACTGCCTCAGTTGCTTCAAGATTTGCTCTCCGGCAATGGTCCCATCTCTAAAGATTTTCTGCAAAATCTACGCAGTTATAACAATTGTTTTGCAATGACATCATTTGGTCACAAAATTGCGGCAGTACATGGGTGGAATCCTTCTTTTAGAATTCGAGGCCAGGTTTGCCACCAGATTGGGAGTCTTTTACCACCTGAAGATGAAACAGCAAAGTTTATTCAAGTCTACTTCTTGGATAGTCTGGAAGAGGAACTACATAATCGGGGACGTGACAGTAGACTCAATAGAGACATTCTCCAAAGTCTGACTGAATTTTTACATGAGAACAACAGCTTCATTTGTCAGCTGAAAACAACAAAGGAGAGGATTGAAGAAGAACACTTGGTAGAACATAAAGTTGTCATAAGGGAAGACCGAAGGCCGCAAGAAGAGCATCCACGGCGATTCAATGCTCCAACAACAACGTATGAGATTGGAATATTAATGGAGAATGAACCAACAGCTAACCGGGATATTGTCTTGCGTTTTAGAAATGATACATTAAAATGGATCTCCGAACTACATCCCCTCTACGATACTTTAATGTACCCGTTAATGTACCCCTATGGTTCTCCATCTTACAACATCTACATGAAGGCATCCAATGGGCGAAAAGTTACCCAACAGCAATTTTATTCGTACCATTTAATGACTCGGCCTGGAAACTATTTTCTCTGGTACCGAAGGCTATTTCAACAATGGCTGGTGGATGTGTACTGCAAGATTGAAACAGAACGTTTACAGTTCCTGAGGCGTGAGCAACAGACCCTGAGAGCTGACAATTATAGCAACTTGAGAGATTCAATTCTTAGGGAGGATGGGAATCCAGAACAGTTTGGTCAACGAGTTGTACTTCCGGCAACTTATACAGGAGGCCCTCGATACATGTTTGAGCGTCAAAGTGATGCCATGGCATATGTTCGGCGAATGGGCCGAGCCGACCTCTTCATCACGTTCACAACAAATCCAAAGTGGACAGAAATTACAGAAAATTGTCTTCAAGGGCAAAACCCTCAGGATCGTCCAGATATTGTTGCCAGGGTTTTCAGGCAGAAGCTAAAAAAGTTACTTGAATTTATTAAAAAGGGAGGATTTGGCAGGTTGAGGGCTTTCCTGTACAGTATTGAATATCAAAAAAGAGGACTGCCGCATGCACACATCCTCACCTGGCAAGCCCCAGAGGACAAACTTCTACCAGAAAAAATGGATCTCTGCATATCTGCAGAGATCCCTGACAAAGAGGAAGATCCTGATCTTCATGCTAAAGTGATGGCACATATGGTGCATGGACCTTGTGGACCATTTAATCCAAATTGTCCATGTATGATTGACAACAAATGTTCCAAAAAATACCCAAAAGAATTTCTTCAGTGTACCGAGCAAGGCCAAGACTCTTACCCCAAGTACACGCGAAGAAAACCAGAAGATGGAGGCCAGACTGGTACAATAAGGATGAAGAGAAATGGTCGGTATGTTAATCAAGAAATAACAAACCAGTGGATTGTTCCGTACAACAAGGTCCTCCTTCAGCAGTTCAACGCTCACATTAACGTAGAAATTTGCAGCTCGATCCAAAGCATCAAATATGTCCTCAAATACGTGAATAAAGGATGTGATCAAGCAGTGTTTGAACTACAAAGAACTGATGGAGCAGCTAACCAACAAGGCCAAGTACAAAGTCACATTGTGGATGAGATCCAGCAGTTCCAGAATGCAAGGTATGTCGACAGTTCAGAGGCGGCCTGGAGGATATTGGAACATCCCATCCATGAACATTTCCCCCCAATTGTACAACTTTCTGTTCATCTTGAAAATGGGCAGCATGTCATGTTCTCAGCTGATACTGCTCTGGAACGAGCCCAAGGTCCACCGCCTGCCACAACTTTGACAGCATTTTTTCAACTCTGCCATGAGGATGACTTTGCAAGGTGTCTCAAATACGTAGAAGCCCCTGAGTTTTACACTTGGAACAAATCGACAAAGAAATGGATGAGAAGAATGCGTGGGGTACAAGTTGAAGGTACTGAAAATGATGATGTATGGAAGGCACCATGCATTGGGAGAATCTACACGATTAGTCCAAAAGCAGGGGAGTGTTATTTCTTACGCCTGTTGCTCAATGAGGTTGCTGGTCCAACTTCATTTCAAGATTTGCGAGCATACAATGGTCAGGTGTTTGAAACATACAGAGCAGCGTGCCTTGCTCGAGGCCTTCTAGAAAATGACCATCACTTGCATCAAGCAGTAGGAGAGGCAAGTGCCACTCAATCACCTTCAAATTTGCGAAGCCTATTTGTGATAATTTTAACAGCCTGTGAGCCAAGCAATCCTCTTGAGATCTGGATGGCTTTTCGTGATGTAATATCTGAAGACATTCTTCACAGATACAGGCAAGAAGTTAACAATCCAGAAGCAGATTTTAATGAGGACATCTACAATAAAACTCTTTGTCTAATTGAAGAAAAGGTTCTCGTTATGTGCGGTCAACCATTGGCAAGCTATGGATTACCTGCACCAACGCAAGGGAGAGATGAAAGACTCGCGAGAGAGTATCAACGTGAAGTTACTTATAATCTTGAAGAACTTTCCCTACAAGCAGAAAATATGCAAGAAAAACTGACCGATTCTCAAAGAGAAGTTTACAATTCATTCATGGCAATGTTGGAAGCACAATGTGAAATGAACAAAAACATGATGTTTCTTGATGCTCCAGGTGGTACGGGCAAGACTTTTGTAATCAATTTGATCTTTGCAAAGATTAGATCCACGAGAAAGATTGTGCTTGCAACAGCATCCAGTGGCATTGCTGCTACTCTACTACAAGGTGACCGCACTCTTCACAGCACTTTTAAAGTACCCTTGGATACTCATCGAATGGATCAGCCAGTTTGCAAAATTACTGGTAACTCAGCCTTGGCAAATGTAATTAGATACACCTCTGCAATCATTGTAGACGAAGCCCCAATGACGCACAAAAGTGCTTATGAATCAATTGACCGAACACTGCAAGACATCACAGGAAACAAGAATCCCATGGGTGGCATTCCAACCTTATTTTGCGGTGATTTCTGTCAAATCCTCCCAGTGGTTAAAAATGGCACAAGGGCTAACATTGTCAATGCAAGTTTGAAACAATCCTATCTCTGGAGGCACGTTATAGTGAAGAGACTGACTACTAATATGAGAGCCTATATCTTTGATAACACAGCTGCAGCAGACTTCTCAAAATTGCTTCTCCAAATCGGTAATGGTCAGTTTCCTATCACTTCTTCACCTGACACAATTAAGATTCCAACTGCGCTTGGTAAATGTGTCGGTAATCAGAAGCAACTGAAAGACAAAGTGTACCCAGACCTGCAAAACAATCGAAAATCACCGGATTGGCTTGCTGAGAGGGCTATTATTTCGCCATTAAACAGCAATGTGAATCATTTGAACAATTCAATAATGGATGAATTTCCAGGAGACACAAAGCAATACAAGTCAGTTGATTCGGCTACTAATGAATATGAAGCTGTTCACTACCCTGTGGAGTTTTTAAACTCTTTGGAGATATCTGGAATGCATCCACACATTTTAAATCTCAAAATTGGATCGCCAATCATGATTCTTCGATCCTTGGAACCGCCAAAAACAACAAACGGAACCAGATGTGTTATCACCAGATTGCACACCAATGTACTTGAGGCCCCCATTTCCTGTGGTCCCTACAAAGGCGAAACCGTTCTACTGCCAAGGATCCCCTTAGTTCCATCGGACTCAGAACTTCCATTTAAATTCCGGAGACTCCAATTTTCTGTGAAGGTGTGTTTTGCAATGAGCATAAACAAAAGTCAAGGTCAAACATTTAACACCATTGGCGTAGACCTGACATCAGACTGCTTCAGTCACGGTATGTTCTACGTCTTCATCAGCCGGACAGGAAGTTCAGAAAAACTCTTCATTCTGGCTCCAAATCAAAGCAGCAGAAATGTAGTTTACCCTGAGGCTCTTCAGTGAAAAGTTTGAGAAATGGATATGAGGAAAAACTGACATGATCTGATTGTGGTAAGTTTTTAGTATTGAATGTGCAAGATAAAATTTAAGCAAGAGTTGAAAATTACTTCAATGAAAAATTTACTATGTAACATCAAGTAACCTTATTTTTTGATGAAAATGTTTTGTGAAGTTCCTGATTGAATTTCAGTCACTACAAGAGGTAGTTAAAATGTGAATCACCTTATGCAATCGTTGCTCTTACAACATCAACTTACTGGAAAGGTGCCCACAGATTTTGGTACCCGAGTGCGCAACAAAGCTCCGTGCGAAGCACGGGTATCTTTGCTAGTTCATAAATAATTTAAGCAAGCAGTCAGTACGGGTATATGTTCGTGCGGGTGAGTTGCTATAGAAACCAGACGTAAGATTTGGATGTAAATGGGCATTTTCGTATATACAATGTCTTTTGGGCGTAGTTTCGTATAATTTTATTTTTGTAAAATTTCACTTCGAAAGAAATTAACATCGCTGAAGTTTAACAATAAATTATTGTCTATATTTGTTGCTGAAATTAAGACGATTGGAATCATCGTTCATGAGGAGTTTAAATTATTAGATTAGTCAATCAAATCTGTTCCTAGTGTCCGCGCCCATTTTTGCTTATATATATATATATATATATATATATATATATATACACATATATATATATATGTATATATATATATATATATATATATATATATATATATATATATATATATGCCCTCCTTCCGCGCGGGACTTTGTTGTACACACGGTTACTTGTTTCGTTGATCCTCCTCTAGTGAGCGGATGTTGTAAGAGCAACTATTGCCTTAGGTGTTTAAATTTTTAAATACAACCGAGGTGACTGAAATCCAACTATGAACTTTTAAATACATAGATTATATCAGAGTTTACACTGATATTGTTACACATAAAACTTAATACAATTACAAAGAAACATCATGGCTCAATTTTGATTAGTCTCACAAACACATTTTTACTTAGATGAAGTTTACTTTAGGATATTACATAGTTTTTCATGGAAGTTAATTTGAACGCGTTGTTTAAATTTTATGCAATATATATAATACCTAAAACTTACTACAATAGTGATCATATCATTTTTTATTATATCGTTTTCTATAACTTTTTATTATAGAATCTCATAGTAAACTACATTTTTACTGCTTTTGATTTGGAGCCAGAATGTAGTGTTGTCTGAACTTCCTTTTCAGATTATTGAGATGTAGAACATACCGTGGTTAAACCATATTTTTGTCAGGTATACGCCAGTGGTTTTAAATGTCTGATCTTTACTTTTATTGGTGCTCATTGCAACACACACATTCACAGGAAACTGAAGTCTGTAGAATTCAAATGAAAGTTTCGAGTCAGATGGAACTAAGTTGATCATTTACGGTAGACCTGTTTCGCCATTTTAGGGTTCACAAAACATAGTGGCCTAAGTGCATTTATGCTGAATCTTATGATAACACATCTGTTTCCGTCGGGGATTTTTGGCGGATCCAAGGATTGTGGAGTCATGAATTGTGATCTAATTTAAAGATTTAGAATGAGAAGCGGCATTCCAGATAGTTCCAAAGAGTTGTAAAAACTCCAAATTGTATTGAATAGCTTCACTTTCATTAGTAGCCGATTCAACTGCTTTGTAATCCTTTGAGTCCCCTGAAACTTGATTCATTATCCAGTTGTTCAAGCGATTCACATTGCTGTTTACTAGCAAAATTATAGTTCTCTCAGCACGCCACTCCAGTGATTTTACCTTGGTTTACCGGTTCAGGAAAACTTTGTTTTACAGTTGCTTTTGATTACCGACACATTTACCAAGCTTGGTCGGAATTTTAATTGTTTCCGGTGGAGAAATGATTGAGAAGTAACCAGATTGTAGAAGCCATTTGGAAAAGTAGACTGCGACTGTGTTTTCAGAGATATCGGCTCTCAGATTAGTAGTCAATCTGTTCACTATAACCTGCCTCCAAAGATAGGACTGCTTTAAACTTGCATCGACAATACTCTCGTTTTACTTTAAACCTCTGAGAAGATTTAAGAGAAATCACTGCAAAATAAGGTTGCAATGCCAGACATAGGTCCTTGTTTCCTGTGATGTATGCAGTGTTCGGGCAATTGCTTCATAATCATACTTGTATCATCAGGGTGTTCTCTACAATGCTTGGTAGAATAACATTGCCCAAGGTAGAGCTATAATTGATTTAGCAAACTGGCTAATACATTCGATGAGTCTCCTACGGTACTTTAAAAGTGCTTGAAGAGTACGGCCACCTTGAAGTAGAGTGGCAGCAATGCCATTGAATTCTGTTGCAAGCAAAATATTTGAAAGGATCGAATTGATTACATAAGCCTTGTCTGTGCGATCATATTATTATTGCTTTACACATTGCCATGGATGAATTGTACACATCACTTTGATAATATTTCAGTTTTTCTCGCATATTTGCTGCTTGTTAGGAAAGTTCTTTAACATTGTAATTTACTTCACGTTGATACTCTCCTGCAAGTCGCTTATCTCCTTGCTTCGGTCTAGGTAATCTATATCTTAGTGATTGACTGCACGTCAGGAGAAAATTTTCCTCAATTAAGTAAAAGGTTTTGTTGCCGATGTCAGTATTAAAATCTGCTCCTGGATCGTTAAGTTCTTGCAGGCGCTTGTGAATAATGCCTTCAGAAATTCTATCACGAAAATTCGACCAAATTTCAAAAAGATTGCTTCGCTTGGAATGTCATTAAAATTATCGCGAAGAGACTTCGCAAATTCGAAGATGATTGAATGGGACTTTCCTATCCCATTGCCTGGTTCAAGTGATGGCCATTTTCAATAAAACCTCAGGCAAGGCACGCTGCTCTCTATATTTCAACATGTTGACTATTGTAGGCTTGAAAATGTTGAAACGAGGTTGCACAAGCAGCCTTATAGATGCACATGCGTGAGAAATAAACCCCCTGCTCTCTCACTTATTGTGTAGATTCTTCTAATGCATGGTGTATTCAATACATCATCATTTTCAACTTGTTCAACTAATTTCCCACTCATTCTTGTTCCATTTCTTTGTTGATTTGTTTCAAGCGTAACACTCGGGGATTTCTACATATTTGAGCCGTCTTGCAAAGTCATCTTAACGACAGAGTTGAAAATATGCTGTCAATATTGTGGCGCTGAAACTTGGGCTTGTCCCAGAGCAGTATCAGCTGAGAAGATTGACACGTGGCCCATTATAAAGATGAACAGAAATTTTTATAGTGTTCATAAATGGGATGACCCGATATCCTCAAAGCTGTCTCTGAACTGCCGACATACCTTGCCTTCTGGAACTGATGCATCCACAATTTGCCTTTGTACTTGACCTTGTTGTTTAGTTGCTCAATAAATCCTTGAAGTTGAAACACTGCTTGTCCACATGGTTTGTTCACACATTTAAAGCCGGGGTCGATGCTTTGGATCGATCTGCAAGTTTCTACAATAATGTTAGCGTTAAACTGCTGAAAAAGGACACAATTGTAGGGAACATTCCACTGGTTTGTAATTTCTTGATGAACATACCGACTATTTTTCTTCATCCCTGTTGTACTAATCCTGCTTTCTGGTTTCCATTGCTTTTATTTGGGATAAGAGTTTTGATATGCTCGGTATACTGTAGAAATTATCTAACGTATTTTTGGAGCATTTGTTTTCGGTCACACATGGGCAACTTCGGTACCTGAGAAAATAGTTTCCAAACCGAGGCATTAAGTGATAGGAATAAAACTGCTGTTGGGTGAATTTTCGCTCATTAGATGCCTTCAAGTAGATGTTGTAAGGTGGAGAACCATAAAGGTACATTAACGGCTACATTAAAATATCATGGAGAGGATGTAGTTCAGAAATTCTTTTCAATATATTATTTTAAAATGCGAGACAATATATCGGTTTTCTATCGGTTAGTTCTCCATTATTATTCCAATCTCATACATTGTTGTTAGATTATTGAATCGCCGTGAGTGCTCTTCTTGTGACCTTCGGTCTCTTAAGGCAATTTTGTGTTACTCCGCGTTTCTTCTTCAATCCCCTCCTTTGTTGTTCTCAGTTGACAAATTAGGCTGCTGTTTTCATGTAAAAATTCAGGCATCCTTTGGAAAATGGCTTGATTTAGTCTATTGCCACGTTCCCGTCTACGTAGTTCCTCTTTCAGACTACCCTAGAAGTAGATTTGAATAAACTCTGCTACTCCATTTTAGGTGGCGAAATACTCCCAATTGAGTGGCAAACCTGGCCTCGAATTCTAAAAGAATGATTCCGCCCATGCGCCACCTCATTTTCGTGACCAAATGATGATCATTGCAGAAGAATTGATACACCCGCATAGATTTTGTAGACACTCTTTAGAGATGGGACTGTTGCTGTAGAGCGACTCTTGCAGACACTGAGGAAGGGTGGAAGGCTCTCCAGCAAAACCTTGCGAGAAGAAGAACAACAACAAGCAGGGGATTCTCCTTTAAAGTTCACAGCTGAGCAATGCTGACATACTTCGTCCATTTTTTCCTATGTCGGCTGTAGTGGAACAGTCATTTTTTGCTGTATAGCAATCCTTTTCTATTTCAGTTTTCTATTTAGCGTTGTCTCAAAGCAGTCATTCGTTGTCCAGCTGCCTCTTTTTCTTTCATTTGCTGGGAAAATCATACTCATTCTCCTTGCACCTCTTCGCTTCTGCCCATTTAGCATGGATTTATTCTTACAAATGTATATTTTAAATTTTTCTTTACTGTTTTTTTTTTTCATTGTGGAGCGTTATAGAAAGAGTTTAATTAATCTGAAGTAAAATTTGACTTAATTGTTCGAAAATAATATTCGTCCGGGATCCGAAATATTTAAAACGGCTGCCATAATAAAAGGGGCATAACTCTGTAGTTATATTTAACTGCTCTTCTTTTTTAAAGAAAATATGAGTTAAAAAAATTATCTGGATTTGTTAAAAAATCAAAAAGAAACGCACGTAAATACACACTGCCAAGCAACGTGTAGTAAATTGATTGCAAATCATATATAAATATATATATATATATATATATATATATACACACACATATATATATATATATACACACCTATATATATGTATATATATATATATGTGTGTGTGTGTGTGTGTGTGTGTGTGTGTGTGTGTGTGTGTGTGTGTGTGTGTGTGTGTGTGTGTGTGGTGATTTTCTCATGAATCTAAACTTAACCTGTAGAGGAATAATAGCAATAAAAAGATGACGAAGAAAAAGAGGCAGAATAATAAGACGAACAAGAATAGTTTAAAAACTCATAAAACAAGAAAAAAATGTGTGAACGTGGCAAGAGAAAAATATTTTCAAATAAAATCATTTAAGGCCCATTTTTTTTATATTCATAGTACATATACACATACATATATATCATTGTATATGAGTACAACCACGTACATATATACATATATGTATGTGTGTTGAATAAATTTGTGATTTATTTTCTCTGTTATGTCTAAAAATAAAAGTAAAATTAGCCCCCTCCCCCAAAAAAAGAAAATTGAAAAAATATATACAAAAATTTTCATAACATAAATGGGGTTGAGCCGAAAGAGAAAAAATATCCAAATAAAATTGAGGGCAATAAATACTAACAAAATAACCCTGCACAGAAAATAAAAAAAAACGGAAATTGTCAAAATTAGAAAACAATAAAAAATCGGACAAAACAACTTTTATTTATTGATTTTAGAATATATTTTTGGGAGTAGCGTTTTTTTTCCTATTAAATCTCTGAATCATTCAATCTTTTTACATACCTACCCCCTCAGTTTATTCATTTATTTTTCTGTCTATATTGCTTACTTTCATTTTTTTTAAACTGCTTACATCTCTATGCGGAGCTTCGTCCTGCTTTCGCTCGATCCTACACTCTACGGTTTAAAAGAACTCATCGTAAAATACGCAAATTAAATAGGCGCAATTTTTTCCAGGATCTCTTACATACATTATTTAGAGCTGTGTTGGTCACGCTTAGACTTTAAAAATGCATTTAGGTCAGTCTGTCGCGCTTTATTAAATGAGGCGTTAATATCAGTAAGATACACTATTTGTACTGGTCTATTATGCTCTTGTTTAACATTAAAAAAATCGGCGTGTTTTTTGTAAATCATATAGTTTTCATCTATTTAGGTCCAGAGGCCACTCAAGGATAAGAGTTAATGGCTAGCCTACTGGAAATTTGATAGGTTAGATAATTTTTGAGACAGAGTCTTCAAGAAACTCTTTGCGTTGTACTTTCCAGCCAGCATGATAAACAGGGTTACCCACTTAAACGTAGCCCAGTAAATGTAGTATGCAGGAAGACCATTCTTTGATTATTTTAATTACCTGAAGAATTGTTTTAATTATTTCTAGTGTTCTAAAAGATGCTGGACTTAATTCCCCTTGACATTTCTGCACTTCTGCGCATATTTACCAAGGGTTTCAGACACTGCCCGTAGATCTTCTCTGGTGATTCTCCTGATCGCCTTGGTAATGTTCTCTTTTTATGGTTCTAGATTGTGAGGATTATTTTTAAAAAAACTTTTTATTTTAATGTCCTTCCATAGATAAAAAAAATCACATGATGATAAGTCCGGGGAATGTGGTGGCAATAACCCTTTTCGTTATTGTACTCACTTCTGCAAATATGTCATGAGCTCGTGCCAGTGATCCGTGAGACGTGTGGCATTCGGCGCCATCTTGTTGGAAACAGAATTGCATTTTGTCTTGTGGTGTCAGTTGGTCGGTAAACTGTTTTTTATACCGCTTACATCTCTTAAATTGTTCCAAATCAACGTCAGTGTTCACAGTTGATTATAAAAAGTAGGCCGACTAATTGATTAGAGAAAATTTAGAGAGATCAGCTACTTTGACGTGAGCTACCCTTTATTTATTTAGAAAACAGCTTTGTAAAAGGGTGTTGCATAGAATAGTAGTTTAAGAAATTGAACTCTCCCCATGGAATTAATGCTGAGAATAAAGAAAATTGTTGGCAGTTCTTGTAGCTAATCGTATGTTTATCGGGAAAAACCTCATGGGAGTGGAACACAATTGAACACTACAAAAAATAACGAGAGTCAAAGAGAGGTTCGCAACGTTTCTTCCATAAAAAAGGTGATTACAGAGGAAATAAAGAACGTCACCGACCAGATCTTAGAGTCGGTTGTGTACCCTACTGAAGCAGGAAAGTATACTATGACCATGCCCACCCCTACATGTTACACTAATATTCTACTCTAGAACATATTTGGCTCTTATACCGGTAGGTGTTTAGATCGGGGTGGAATCTCTATTAAAGAGGTAGACAAATTACACCCCCTTTTCCGGGGATCATGGCAACAGTTAAGGCTATGTGTTCCCTTAAACATACTTGATGAATGTCTTTCTTGGATGCCCAAGATTAAGCCATTCTTTCAAGCGATGTCAGGGTGAGTATGAGAGCGCCAGTGAGAGAAGGAGAGAGCATGGACTTCACCAGGGTCCCGGCAAATTTAAATTAGAAATAAAATGTGAGTTAGTCTAATAAAGCTTACAATCTATGCGTAATGCTTAAATATAAAAATAGCACATAATCGCTGTTTCTAATTAAAAACAAAAATTTTCTTGGTTGTCATATTTACGTTTTTAATAACACGTTTGACAATATGCCACCGTTGAACCAGAAATACCATTGTCGCTGTTCTGGCAATTTTATGTTTAGAACATAATTTCCATTAATTTGACATACGTAAATTTAAAATAACATTTTCGTACTTGGTCGTCTTTTCATATTTGAACATGAATTGACTGTTCGTTACTCTTTCAGGTGTAAATTTGTAATAAAATCTTCGACAATAAAAAAGGTACAGTGATAAAACAAATGTAAAGAATGGTCATATTTATTCTTTTTACCCCTCGCTTTCTCAATCTATTTATCTAAGGATCTGTCTATCTATATCTCCTCTCCTCTCTCTCACTCTCTCTCCCTGCTCTCTCTTTTTCTCTCTCTCTTTCTCTCTCTCTCTCTCTCTCTCTCTCTCTCTCTCTCTCTGTCAGTGTATATCGATATAATTACGCTTTTCATATATGTTTATGTGAATTTGAAAATCTGAAAGCTTTTGTCTGTTGGCGGATAATCCTGCCTCAACGTTATTATGATTTTAATCTCGGATCTCTCTTTATTTAAAAGTAGGCTTTTAGAAGAAGTGTATAGTGTATAGAATAATTTATATATATATATATATATATATATATATATTATGATTACGTAAATAAAGATTACATAGTATACGAGACAAACAAACTCATATACAGACACAAATTGATACAAACACACACGTATATGTGTATGCACATATATGTTAGATATTTTTACAATTTCATGAGAGTATATGGTTACAAATTTATAGATGTGTATCGGTGAATATTTAGCTTATATATAACGTATCTAGCAATATATATATATATACTAATATATATATGTATATATATATATATATATATATATATACACTAAGTGAAACAATTCATAATTGTAAATTAAAAAACAGTTTCGAAAGGAAAAACAAACAGAACCAACACCATAAAAACTTTGTCTGTTTTTCCTTTTCGAACTGTTGAATGTTACAATTATGAATCGTTTTAATCAATATTAATATACCTCTAGGATATCTATACCTATTGAGCCTATTATATATATATATATATATATATATATATATATATATATATATACAGTACAATGGACACCGTTTTCTTTTAAAAGTATTAATACCTTTACTATACATTAAAATAAACTCTGGTCTTATGCTCAGGTCTAATTCCCTCAAAAGATATATATATATATATATGTATATATATATATATATATATATATATGAAAGTTTTTATTGTGAGTCCAGAATGAGTTTACATGGACCATCTATGAATTCTGACGATGCTAGTTGGATATTTCCTCTTCTTTTTGAGGATCTTCCTCTAGCTGAAACAATACGTAAACTCATTCTGGACTCACAGTAATAAATTTCCTATATACTGCTCTGGCTACACATTGAACACTCTAGTCCAGTTTTTTCACCACTGGTAAATATATATATTTGAATCTACTATCGATACGAAATTTTAAATTTTTGAAAATCCAAAGAAATAGTACTGAATATTTACCTTTGTCTCCTTTGGCTAGGTAATATGAGTGTTCGATTTGCTAAGCAAATTCTTTTGTCTGTCCACGATGTTATTTCACATGGAACCCACATGTTGTTTTTTCAAGTAGATCTATGTTATTATCCCTTTGCAAAGATGTTCTGCCTCCATCAGAATAATTCTATTATTTATTTAATTTAATGTCGCTGCAGCCCCGACCTTGTTGGGCGGACACCGCAAAGATTAGGTCCTCGCTTAAAACATCACGTACTATCAAAGATTTGTTATGCAAATTTTTACGTTCGAATGTTCTGAGTAACACATATGGTTCTGCGATTTGCGAGCACCTCAAAATAACTGAGCGTGTGCCACGAATTTCAGTGCTGACATAATTCTAATCTTGATCAGGTCGCACTCCCCCTTTTCCATGTTTACTAAGTCCATGAGTCGTTCATTTTTGCAAGCAAACAGAATTTGTCTTAGGACTTTAGTTGGTTTCTATGTGATTTTTCCCCGCATTTTTTTATCCATTTTTTTTACTCCTCCGCCATATTCATGAAAATGCGTTGTTATCATAAGTTTCCTCAATTTAGCCCTGTAGAGCGAGGAACGAAAGCTGGTTAGCTAGCCTGTTATTCTTTATTTTTTAAGCATCATGTGAATTGGTTCATATGTAGCTATAATTAAATTTTGTACCCCAAAAAAGAGATTATATATATATATATATATATATATATATATATATATATATATATATGTATATATATATATAAGCAGGGGGGCTGTATGCTGCCTGGTATGTTTCAAAATTTCATATTTTTATTGTCATCGAAATATCCAAAATCAGTGTAATCACCCATTTTTCAATCAAGTTGATTACTTGCCTTTAATAGTTAAGGAAACATCACGGCGCCCTGTAAGGAAACTTCGCATGACTCTAACAATGATTGGTTCACAATATATTTTTATATACAGGAAAATTAAAGAACTTATTGTTGATTTTATAAAATAATTTTATACATAATAACTTGAATTTAAGTTTAAAAGCCAACAGTTAAGTATCATAGTTCAATTTTGCTCTAAACATAACCATTCACTTCGAATGAACACCCGTTATATCAAAGGGCATGCTGCTAATTTTATATCTGGCCATTCTGCTTGTGCAGTGATGATGGTTCGATTTAAGTTTCAAATGAAAAAGTCAAGTATCGTGGTACAGTTGTGTTTAAATACAAACAGTCCTTTCGAACACGCCATTGTCTTATCAAAGAATCTATTGTTTTTTTTATGTGCCTGACCTTTCTGATTGTATGACAATAAAACTTCTCAAGTGCACTTGTGATGTGAGGCTGGTTAATGTGTTTAGTTTGGTCAAAATTCCCGGTTTTTTCTCCGATTATATGGATTATCGATATATGCGACGACATTCCGACGGAAAATCGATCTCTGAACTCTAGCAGATGGATAAAGTCTATTTCTGTGAATTTTCATAATAATCAGCGGAGCCGTTTCGGAGTCAAAAGGAAACGAACTCACGCACACAGAAAAACAGACAGACAAAAGTTTATATATATATATATATGTGTATATATATATAACTACACATATATAACTATATAACTATATATATATATATATATATATATTTACATATATATATATATATATAACTACATATATATAACTGTATAACTATATATACAGTGATGATCATATTTATTGGCACGGTAAAATAAAAGTTAAATTTTGTCTAATAAATTCTAAAAAAGGGATTAAATTAAAGAAAATAACAAAGTATATTATGTATTTTTAACTGGCCTTTCCGATGCAGCAATCGGATTTTAGAAAAAATAAATAACAGAGGAACAACAAACATAATTGCAAAAAACCCTTGTTCAAAATTATTGGCACGGCTTTGTTTTTCTTTTAGTATCAGTATAATATCAATCAATTTCCGATTTACGTGCTTTCTGAACTTTTTTATAGCCATATTATGCTTGTTTAACGCTAATTCAGTGAATAATTTTATCAGATAATTTTTAGATAGCGATTTATTTAAACTATTATAAGTGACTAAATTATAATTTTCAATCGCCATGGTTAAAACTAAGAAACACAGCGAAGACGTCAGGAAGCTTGTTGTAGCATGCCATACCAATGGGGAGGGCTATGATAAGATTTCAAAGAAGCTAAACCTTCCCAAATCCACTGTTAGAGCCATAATAAACAAGTTCAAATCGCAAGGCCACGTTATGAGTTTAGAGGGTAGAGGGAGAAAAAGGATTCTTTCCCCAAGAGATGAACGGAAAATTGTTCGATAAGTAAAACAAAACCCAAGGATCTCTGTTGGGGAGATTGTTGATGAACAGAGCACCTCTGGAGTGAATGTATCTCGACATACAGTTGGTAGAGTTTTGAAGAGAGCTGGTTTAAAAGCATGTCGTCCGAGAAAGACTCCCTTATTGAAGCCTATGCACCTGAAAGCAAGGCTAGCCTTTGCAAAACGTCATATTGATAAAGATGTTGCATTCTGGAAACGTGTTCTATGGACTGACGAAACGAAAATAGAGTTATTTGGCCATAATAAAGTGTCTTATATTTACAGAAAATCTGGCGAAGCTTTCCTGCCTAAGAACACCATACCCACAGTGAAGCACGGTGGAGGCAGTTTGATGTTTTGGGGATCCTTTGCTGCCTCTGGACCAGGGCGACTTGTTAAGGTCACAGGTAGCATAAAAAAGGAAGATAATGTTAAAATATTGGATGAAAACCTGAAAGACTCTGCTAAAGAGCTCTCACTTGGTCGTCGTTGGTGGTTCATGCAAGATAATGACCCAAAGCATTCGGCTAAACTGACTAAGAAATGGCTTGAGGACAATCATATTAATGTTTTGGAGTGGCCATCACAAAGCCCAGACCTTAATCCAATTGAAAATTTATGGAGAACATTAAAATTGAGGGTAATGCAAAGGAAGCCTAAGAATCTTATTCAATTGGAGGATTATTGTCAGGAAGAGTGGGCTAAAATTACTACTGAAGAGTGCAACAACTTGGTTGTAAACTATGAAAAGCGACTGAGGAAGGTAATCAAGGCCAAAGGCTATACAATTGATTATTAAATAAATCGTGCCAATAATTTTGAACAAGGGTTTTTTGCAATTATGTTTGTTGTTCCTTTGTTATTTATTTTTTCTAAAATCCGATTGCTGCATCGGAAAGGCCAGTTAAAAATACATAATATACTTTGTTATTTTCTTTAATTTAATCCCTTTTTTAGAATTTATTAGACAAAATTTAACTTTTATTTTACCGTGCCAATAAATATGATCATCACTGTATATATATATATATATGTATACTTCATTTACTCACATAAATTAATATCCGAAAGTATATATAAATTTATGCGTAAACTTTAAGTATTTACTTCAACAGTGCTCAATACGTAGGTAGAGCATGGAAGCAAGTTACAAAATATATATAGCAATTAAGCTACACAGAATATTCCGCGTTTCATCCACGCTAGGATTCATCAGGCTTTATATATATATATATATATATATATATATATATATATATATATATATATATATATGCATACAATATCGGCCATAATATAAGGAACAGAGAAAATATACAAGTATTCATGTATATTTAAAAAATTAGTGCATGGATTTTTCTGAAATACTCAGAATAAACAAATAGAACCAATGTGTATGAACTAGTACCAACTAAAAAAAAATTACGATTCAATATTGAGAAATATTTTAGTTTAAAATTTTATCTGTGGATTTATCCTGGCCAAAAGTTAAGGAACGAAATAGAAAATTTATTTTTAAGAGACTAAACTTTACATAAAAATAGCTAGGTTTTAATATTAGGACTGCTGATAAGCACAACAAAGAAAAATGGCGTCGACCACTCGCAAAACTCTGTCTCTCCAAGAAAAAAAATAATTTTAGACAATTACAAAGAAAAGAAATCAATTTCAACAATTTCTAATATCTTTCAAAGATCAAAAAGTGTTGTTCATCGTGTGATAGCTCGATATAAGAATGAAAATACATTAGAAGCATCCCCTAAAACCGGCAGACCCCCTAAAACGTCTCAAAGAGAAAATAGGATTATGGTAAGGCAGGCTCTTAGTGACCGATTTAAATCCTCAACATCAATTTCTTGTGATTTTAATGAACAGACTGGGAAAAATATATCTAGAAAAAACTGTTTCTCGACGGTTAGCAGCTGCCTGATTGCATGCCAGGGTGCTAGTATCTAAACCCTTGATATCCAAGAAGAATAAAAATAGCTGTTTGAAGTTTGCCCATGAGCATGTTGTCTGGACTGATGAACAATGGGCTAAGGTTCACTTCAGCGATGAATCCGAGTTCAATTTGTTTGGATCTGATGGAAAGAAGCATGTACGGGGTAAAGCAGGTGAACGATTATCCTCCAAATGTGTTAAAAAACACTTAAATTCGGAGGGGAAGTGTTATGGTGTGAGGTATGATATCCTCGGAAGGAGTTGGCCCTCTAGTTCGAATCTATGGTAGGGTTAATGCGGAGACTTATAAGCAGCTCCTTCAACAACATGTCATTGAGAGCTTACGCCTTTCACCTAATCAGCCAAGCATTTTTATGCGAGATAACGCCCCTTGTCATAAAGCTAAAAAAGTGGTAAGTTACCTCGAGGAAGAAGAAATAAGAGTAATGGACTGACCAGCGCAGAGTCCGGATCGTAATCCGATAGAAAATGTTTGGAAAAACGACGATTTTTTAAAACATTTGCATTAAAAAAAAACATAAAGTTTCTATTTCGTTCCTTAACTTTTGGCCAGGATAAATCCACAGATATAATTTAAAACTAAAATATTTCTCAATATTGAATCGTAATTTTATTATTATTATTTTTTTTTTGAGTACTAGTTTATACACATTGGTTCTATTTATTTATTCTGAGTATTTCAGAAAAATCCATGCTCTAATTTTTGAAATATACATGAATAATTGTAATTTTTTCCGTTCCTTATATTATGGCCGATACTATATATATATATATATATATATATATATATATATATATATATATATATATATATATATCGCAATGTTGCTTATATCTATGTGATCATTTGTGGAACTGAAAAATCATTTACCCGATTTGGGTGAAATTTACTTTCAAATTATTGCTTCTTAATCTTTTGATATTTGGAACTGATATGATACACTGGTTTGTATCTGCTAAACACATAAAACATTGGTTCACCAAGACGGTTCTTTAGATCTTCAGACACGTAGCCAGCCAAACCAATGCAACTAGGACGGCTTTTACATATACAACCTGTCGTCCCAAATACTCAGGTATCTATATACTCCTAAATTCTACAAAACTTAACATCGATAATCGTATGGGTACAGGGATCCTAAGTCAATTATTTTGATTATAAGAGTTACTTAGCCAACGCATAATACACCACCATACACATACACAGGTAGATCATCTATTACTGCTACGGAAACATGTATTTATTGAAATTTCTCCGTGTTATGCTTCGAGTTTAAAAACACATGATATGATTTGGCACGTTTTAACTTTGCTATTCTTATCATTAGGTGGTATCATATTTTAGACGTGTAAAAGTAAAACTTTATCAGTTAAAACTTTACCGGCAAAAATACAATTTGCCATTCATTACTCTTTGCTGATTTCACACGAGTTACCGAACAATTCTGTATTCATCGCGTCCATTCCCAGTAAAATACCCACATTCCACAGAATGTGTTTTATATCTCTCGCGCGTATTATTTATAAAACCTAATAAAATGATTGATCTATGCATTTATTGATATTTATATTAAACATATATCAGTAATTGAAAATGTCTTTCATCTCAAATTAGAATATAGAATCTGTTCAGTTCCAGACATTTCTATGCCGAAATCAATAATGCTGTCTGACCAACAAACACGTTTGATAATATTAAGCAGCTGGGGAATATGGAATGATGAATATACACCGCGTGAATAAGCTGTGTACAAGATAAAAAGTTAAAAAATAATAAATACTACTACTACTACTACTAACAATAATAATAATAATAATAATAATAATAATAATAATGATGATAATAATAATAATAATAATAATCACAGAAGAAGAAGAAGAAGAAGAAGAAGAAGAAGAAGCAGAAGAGTTAAATCACACTATATATCTGCTCCTTAAAGGCGATCCTTGGTTTACTGATCCCATAACAAATAGTAGTTAAGATTCAGTACGGCTGGGAAGACTGCGAATAAAAACACTTGCCAGACCTCCCACAGGATGAGTACAAATAAAACCACTGTGCCCTGTGTGTGCTACTACCCACATGCCAATGAAAAGCAATGACTTTTGTCAACGAGGAATCGACGATAAGCAGCTGTTGCGATAAAATTGCGACAAATTAAATTTGCAAAACTATTTTAAAGAGCGTAGTGGAAATCTGGGTATGCTTGTTGTCACCCAGATTCCAAAGTACACCACGGGGTGTTGTCAGTAAGTAATCACTGATGATTACACAAGTGAGGACTAATGCTTGATAACTTACAAATTATGCCATTAATAAAACAGCTCGAATATAAAGTAAATGTCTCTATACTAGCCGCAAAAGCGAATTGAAAATACAGATAAATAAGTGCAATTGCAAGAATAGAACACGCGACTACCAGAGTAATTATAAAAAAAAATCATATAATTGGACATCCATCTTAAAAAACTAAATACAACATATACATGTGGTTTTGCCAAGTCAGTAAATAATAATGATAATACTTGCTTACATTTTCGTTGGTATCAGAATTGAAAAATCTGAAATCATAAAATCCTACTGTTTCTGCTGATTAATACTATAGGTACTTCTACTCGCTAAAAAACTTTTAATCACGGCCATCCAATTAAAAATAAAACAGCTGGGACCTTTGTAAGGTTTGCTATTACCAAACTTCCAACGAAGAGCAATGACCGTTGTCAAAGCGGTAGTTGCGATAACATTGCGATAAAGTAAACTGGCAAATTAAAATTTATTAAAAGAGGGTTGAGCGTAGTTGAAATCTGGGAATGCTTGTTGTCACTTAGATGCAAGAGAACAATACCGATTGATGTCAGTAAATACTCACTGATGATGACCCGTGTAAAAACTCATGTATAAAAGAAATAATCAGATACTCTTGTTAACATACAAATTACGTCAATAATAAAAGCAGCTCGAATATTTTTTAAAAAAATCCTCATAATAGACGCAAAAACAGATTTAAAAATCAGCGAACTGCAACTTAAAAAATAGAAAACGCGGCTACTAGAGTAATAATTTAAAAAGAATATAATTGAAAATCCATCTTAAATTTAATACAACACATACATGTGGTTTCGCCTAGTAAGTAAATAATAATGATAATGCTTGCTTACATTTTTGTTGGTATCAGAATTGAAAAATCTTAAATTATAAAATCCTACTGTGTCTGCTGATTAATACTATAGGAACTTTTACACCAAATACAGTCATTCAATTACCGATTGATACTGCTGTAATAGAAATTTAAAATTAAATTTCTGGTTACCCACTACCTACGGTGCAATGTCCCTTCTTTACCAGTAAATAACTTATTTCTTCCTTGTGTACAAAAAAATGAAACGTAACTCCCACAAACTGTATCAATTCTTAAATATCCCTATCCAAAGAGCATAATAGCATGAGAATGTTACCGTTCAGACAAGAACCTGTCAGTTTCCAAGTCCTACTTCAACAAATATCTCAGGAGATATGCTTTAAGTAAATCATATTATTTCTGTTTGCATACTCCCTAACAGCAGTTCTTTTGCACAATTCGCTCTAATTTCTTGTAACACTTGTTATTTTTGAAAAAATTATTTGAATTTATTAAAATCTAGTTAAAGTATCTAGACTTTTATTATGCCTTTCAAATCAATCAGTTATTTTTCAAGCATATGTAACATTTTAAATAAATTAATTAAATTGGTTTATCGTTTAAGGACTTTAATAATTAAACTAAATTATTTGCCATGGTCACGGAAGATAAGAGAAATGCAGGCGCTTTCCGTGTTTATATAGAGATGTAATAGAAATAAAGGAAAATAGTATATCAAACAGCAACACCTTTATATAGCAGATGTGATGTCAACATATTATTGTCAGAATTTCCGGATTTACAGGTATCTGGTTCAAATTCTATAGGACTCAACAGGAGATGGCTCATACCTTTGCTGACAGTGTTTTTGCTTATGCCAAACAAAGAGCCACACGGAAAATATACAAATTTTGCTTTTGTGCATGAGCGAGTGGCATTCCTTTTACTTTACTTGATCAAAACTTCCACGACATAGTATGCGAAGGAAAACCCTAAAATACTTAAAATTTAACGAATAGCTTTCATTATCAAACCATAATTTATATATACACTTCTTAAGTACGATTTCTATGGGGCTTTAAAATGTGTGGTTCACTCAGCAGCAAAATTAATAGCATCAGGCCTGAAACTATCACACATACTGATCAGGCAGTTAAAATTTTGCCTATTTCATTTATATAAATCAAGGTCAGACGGCTAATTAAGAAATATAAGCCAATTCTTATAGAGACACCACATTATTTACATATTTTTACTTTTAAAAAAGGTAGAAACAATGATTGAGAGTAGACACCAACTATCAGCTCTGATAATATTCTATTATCCGGTTACTTGTTACAGACTCGTTGGCGTTGGAAGAAGAAGCCACATAAAAATATGAAAATGAAATCGGCTGGGCGAAATGACGTCACAGCAAAGACAAGAAAAACGTGTGTTCGAAGAAGTGAGATTTACGAGCATGGTTTTTAAGACGTAACGAGAGAAGCACGAATTCGACGCCGGGCCGATGTTCGTTAAATCCCTTGTTTAAACCCGTGGGTGATGTTACAGCAGACACCCATAGTCTCGCGCGGTCGGAGAAAAAGAAATGCAATGTTTACATATTTTAAATATTGCGTTGTTGGAAATAACTGATATAAACGCTTTTAGCTTTTCTTAAAAATAGAAGTGAGTAAAGTTTTTCCTTTTTTTTTTCTGTTACCTTGCAATGGTGTCTTTAATGTGTTGGACAAGTTAAAATGTAATGACACAGTCAAAACCGGTGTACAATTTTACATGTGCTCATTTCCATATCGGTTGTGTGATCTGTTAGAGAGAAAAAACGGCCAAAAACAAAATAAGATTAATGATGATAATCCAAAACACATGCAGCCACGGTAACGTGGTTACCATCTATTTCACTAGAAAAGAAACCACTGCTTTTATTGATATTTGATGCATGGCCGAAACCATCTATTTGACACAATCGTGTGTTCAGTCATCGCTTCGAAACCAGAAAGCTTCTTGGTTTTCTTCTGTGCGTAACCACATTGTATTTGCAGAGTGCACAGGCTGGTCGTAAACGGTTATCACTTGGTCTATTTGCACGGTCACCAGAGTTTTACGCAGTTTTAAGTAATTGATTTTAAAGCCAAAGCATTCAAACTGTAACGCAGTCGTTACATATTCACATTTGGGATCCGCCCGTATTATGCACACAGTCGGAAGGAAACAAAAACAAGAAGAAAAAAAACTCAGCTTCTTTTTTCCGTTGAAAAAAAACATACGTTTATTTACCGGTATATTTCAGAATAACGCCTGTTTTTTGTTGAATCATATTGCCCTAATCCAATATGCTTATATGCGGACTCGAACACGTGGTAGTCCGTTTTTGTCTCACTATGTTTGGGACACGTCCTGTCATATCACTCTCGGCCTATCCGTATTTATTCACCTCAAGATTCACTTTATTTCTTCCTTTATAATCTTTGTCTTTCCTGCTTCCTCGCTTTAACTCCACCTCGCGCACGGCTCGGACATTTGAATACGTTGGATGTTACTGCTGTAGCTGTATATGTGAGTTTGCGTTCTCTTTCAGAACCAGAGATTCACAGCCATTCAAGTTATAAAGAAACATACCACATACATTATAGAATATTTTTATAATACATGGCAGGGAAATCTTTTTTTTCTGTGCAATTAGAAAATAGAACAATCTCTGAATTTCAATTATATGCCCACAGGGATCACAAATTCGGGTGGGGGTGCTCTTGTTTGAACAAAATCGGAAAAATAATAGTACTTCTATAAGTGCCCTCTTAACTGCATTGATCTATTTTTCGTCCGCCCACGCTGACCACGTCTTCCGTTTTCTTACATCCATAGTGTGATATCTTATAAACGAGGCTATGTCCTTGAAGGCAAATTATCAACATCTTTCCTTTCCAAATTGTAAATCGCTGCCCGACAAGTCAACCATCGCAATAGCTTTGACATTAATACGTTCTTTTCTATATTCACATATATCTGTGACATAATAACGCGTAACTGGGCTTCGGTTTAAGATCGCAAAAGGATAAAGCGGTGGACTATGGTTTCTGAGGCAAGGTAGACCCAATTAATCAATCATTTTATCGAAGAAAAGTGAGCAAATACATTCGTTGTATAAGTTCTACACAACTGTCTCATCTTTATAAAATTTTCGGAGGCTATTTCTGATCAAGTGCAATTGCTTAATGTGTTCATAAAGTAAGTTGCATGATTGGGGTTGTCTCCACATATCGTCATATATAATCACTTTTACAAACCGGTCATCTTACAATCACCAAATAGAGAGATATTGAACTTGAAGTGTAATGCAAGAATTACTTACGAAAAAAAATATTTCCAGTATATTTTTGGCAAACAATAGTTAAATAAAAACTAACGATCAATCAGGATATATTCTAATAACGCATTAGCAATTCTTAGAATATTGTATAGCAGAACTATGATATACGTATAGTCTGTGAACGTCTAGTATTTACAATGTCCCTCTATATGTATGTATGTAAGGGTGTTTCATATATACTCCTGTTTATATCGTAACAAATAAAGGAACGCGAGGCAGTCTTTTACAACAACGAATAACCATCTTTTTCTGCTTCGTCCAGACAAAGGAAAAAACATACCCTATTCCATTGGGACGAATATACCTCTCACTCATCTGCTGTGTTGCTTGCAGTCCGGAATCGAATGTTACCCTTTGAAAGATCGCCAAGTACCAAATTCACTTTATGTAAACTTTATTCTGGATTTCCAATCGGGGTTGACAGGCATTCTAAGTTTTACATCATGCTAATGGTCACTTTTTTTTCTTAGTTTCTAACGCGGAGACGATATCTACTGTGCTAACTTGTCCAAGTTTCCCATTTTGATTCTCCACTCTCAAACTCTGATGCATTTCAAAACTAGCTTACTACGGAATTAACTAAGTTGATTAATCTTTGTCACGTATTTTATTTATTTAGCAGACGTGCCTTTTTGTTATAAAGTTCGTAGGTTATCATCTCTGATAGACGTCTATCATAAATGTTTAATCTGTAAAATACTAAATTCGTCTCGATACATATTTACTAAACTTCTATTTTCCAAACATCAATCATAATAATAACCATTTATGTTACTTGACATCCGCCAGCAGTGCTCTATCTATGACAATGACAGAAACTTAAAAAAAAATGACTTTCACTTTGCAGTGTAATAAGTCTTTTTCAACTATGGCTTGCCATGAAAAATAGCTCCCTTATCCTTCAAATTCATAGGCTAGCAGTAACTGACATGATGAATTAAAACATAAGTTGAGGACATCGCCGAGCCTACTACAAAAATATGGGCTCTCTCTACTGTGCTAGAAATATTCTGGCACAATAAAGTATAGTATAACTTTATAATACCATTATTCACCGTGAATACAGCACCGTTGTCATATCTGGGTTAATGCATCTATTAATTGCCACACCCTCTTAGACAGTGTCTGAAGAGAGTTTTAAATTTAAGAGATCCCATACGAACACCTAAGCTCCACCATTTGTCATATCAACACAACACAGCCTTGTAATACCCATTTTACAAAACCTTAGTGGAATTCACTGTGATGAACTCGAAAACCTGTAACTCCTTCTACGTGCATACTCCCGACTAAGGCAATGAACAGCAAATTCCCACTACTTTACTGTTGTGGCCCGATAATGCCGGAAAATTTTATACCTTAATGGTTTCTTCCTTAAAACTGCTACACTTTGGAATTTCCTGCCAGTTAGATACTTCTCTAACTGTACAAATCTGTAGAAGTTTAACTATAATTTGAACATACATATGCCGGCTCAACTCTTCACAGTTCAAAGTTAAACATGATTCCAAATAGTAGCCTTATTGCGTTCATGTGCCACTATGTTTGTTTGGAATGAAAAAGAGTAATAAAAAAAATAATTTGTCTGTTCTTTAACTAATCGTACTCTACCTAAAATATTAGACATTCGGATTATTTTATTCTCGTTTAAGTGCCGATTTCATCGAGTATAGACGAGCGCATGATTTTATTAAATATCATTCTGCTTTGTTATCCGCTTCCTGTATGAGATTTAAGTACGTTTTAATACGTCGGAATGTTCCCAAATCTGCGGAAGTATCGCTCAGCACAACCATCCGTACCTTGATAGACTTAAAATGCGGTTTCGAAATCTAGTGAGATATGTTTTCCTCCATTAGTTACATCAATATTTTAATGAAAAGATTGTTGCTAGTGGTTCTTACTTTTATCTTTATTTTCATGCAAAACAATCAACTGAATATAGCTCCCCTTGCCAAACTGTCCTATCCAAAACCACTATCAACAGTTTCCTTCACTTTATCTTTGCCAAAATCTAAGCGTGGATTCCATGAACAAATTTTTTTTCTAAAAATTGTCCCCACCTGCGGGAACTCTGTTACGATTAGCTGCTTCCCATGTGACGACAATATGGTCGTCTCCTAGTCAATGTAAACAAGTTTTAGTTGAGCCGTCTCTACAAACAATCAAATTATAAAAAAATCCATATTACGATACTGTTATCCCCATGAGGGCTACGGACACATTAACCTTTATCCTTGAGTGCACTTCAGGCCTTGATAATTGATGACCTTCTTGTAAAAAAACCTCCACTCTATGCTCCTCACCCTGTAAAACGTTGACAATAAAAAATCGTCTAGCTACAATCACTGCCAATCATTTCCCTTTCTCTGTGTATCCCTTAACCAAAAATGGAGATTCATTCAGCATGTTTCCTGTAACTGCTTGCATATAGACCACAATACTACACAAATTCTATATAGCTGACTAAAACTCAAATGTATTCAAGTTCAATGTAAACAAATTTATGTTGAGCCACTTTGTTACAGAAGCAAATTCTTCGGAGTTTAAAACACCGTCAAAAATTATCAGCTTATTGTCTGTCAACCTGCTAAACTTGTTTACTTTCATATTTGATTTGCATCTGAACCCTAATAATTTGTTTTGTTTTAGGGGAAGAGATTAATAGACCCATAAATAAGTTATTAATAAAACCTTGGTATAAAATAAAGACATCTAGACACAAATGTGATTCTTGAAAGATTAGTAGGATAGAGTTGTTTTAGCAACAGTATTAATATTATTAATCACTCCTTTGTTATTGATCTCCATTATCCGCTGAACAATGTTCTGTATTTTATATTAAGTTTTATTTCTTTTAATATTATTATGAATTTTCCTGCATATATTGCGATGACATAAAAAAATTGTTTCCCTCTCGTTTTATCTAATGTATTTCTAATTATTTCTGCTATTTATATTCGCGCCGTTCGTGGTTTTCTTGTCTTGATAAATCTTTATTTAAATTTAAATGGTTAGCCTGTCATTTTACTGTTTTCACATTTTCATTTCATTCATAAAACTTATCTATTTCTTCATCTATTATATGTTATTATTCTTTTCTATCGGATTTCCCGCCACTTCCCGCCGGCTTCACTTCTTATTTGTTGTTCTGCTAATATGACAGGAAGCGAAGCAGCCATTCTTTTCTCTTTCAGGGGCGTATGTAAAAATTATTGTGTTTTGTGCTGTCCATCTCATTACTCATATTTTGACAAGGCTGGAAAATTAATTAAACTTTCTCGCTACGGAATTAAGTTGAGTTCTTGCAGTTCCGGGCAATTTAGGCTCTAACCCACCCCTTACTTCTCTTTTCAGAAAAACCTAATCCAGTTACACAGTCATAAGACTTCTACTCCTTCTTTTAGGCTCGATCTATATTTATCCTTTCTTATTCTTTCTTTCTTTCTTTCTTAGATGGATGATAGGGTATTTTATTCGTTTTTAACATTTTTATTTAGAGACCCGACTATTGGGCTGTTCACGTCCTTGTAATTTTGTAATTTTCTTATTTATAGAGAAAGATCCATATTTAAACATGGACGTTATTTATCGGAGTGTTTGCCTGTTTAGAGCTCGGCCTACAAACACAAACACTCACGCACGTACACATTCACAAGCAAATACACACACACCCACACACCCACACCCACACACACACATACACACACCCACACACCCGACACACACACATACACACGCCCACACACATATATATATGTATAATTTATAAGCTTTTAATTTTCACTTCCTTCACAATTTCTAACACTTATTCTGCGTTTTATTTTATTGGTTTATTTCTAATAATTTTTCCTGTTCCACTTTAATTATGTAACATTATGACTTTAATTTTATTAGCGCGCCTTCTCATACAAAGCTCGCTTTAAAAGTAAACCTTAATATATTTTATCAAAAAGTCGAAGAGCAAGGAAAACGGTAGTGGTACCATTCAAATGTTAATACTTTAGATTTTATCTTTTTGCATAATCACCCCCATTATCTGCGGAGTGTTCGTGAATTTAATATTCCCTTGACACCGCCTCGCTGGGAAGAACAAGCTAGTTCAAGCTATTTTTTTTAAATTACATTTTCACTCCAAACAAGGCACATTGCCACTTTGATGTAGGAGGTTACTATCAGGGACATAAGCTACAGGGATACTATGTGGGAAGTTGGGCAGCAAGATGTCTGTTCACGTTACACTTGAACTTCTGCATGTCAGTACAGTGCGGGAAGCAGGAATCCGGAAGGGAATTCCAAAGTCTAGCGGTTCTGGGGAAGAAACTACTGGAGTAGAAGTCTCTCTTACATCTAGGGATATCAATTGTGAAGAGGTGGGATTTTGCTGCTTGTCAGGTTTGTCGGAGGTATTTACGTCAAGGGGGTACAAGTGATTGCAGTTCGTTGGAACATTCACCGTTAAAGTACTTGTAGAACAGGCAGAATGATGCTACATTTCGTCGATGAGAGACAGGCTTAAGCTTAGATGACAGTTCCGAAGCTATTAGATTGGCAACTCTCTTTTGAACCTTGTCTAGGTGTGAGAGACTAGTAGCAGATGCACCAGCCAAAATATAACAACAATACTCCATGCATGGGCGAATGGTGGTCTTATAGAGGTACATGGTACTTTCGGGCGTTAGTAGCTTTCTAGCACGGTAGAGAGAATCTACCTTAAGGCGAATGCTGTACAGCAAACAAACAATCCCATAATCCTCAATGACGCCTTTCCAGGAATTCAATGAGAATTCTTTGCTTCTCACGTGCGACTATGAAAAAAGGATTTTCATAGCCTCTCACCGTCAATATCTACAGCGGAGAAATAACTTACATGTCATGACTGCGTAAGTTATTATAACAATGCAGTTTTCAATGCCCTCTGATTTATTCGGCGGAATAAAATTAGGAAGCATTACTTTGTGAACGTCTTTCGTACCTTGATATTTTGTATTCTTCGTCATAGTCTACTGACTCATCAGATCTTACCCATCATACTACTCGTTTTTATTCTACATCTACCAGTAAATGTAGACTTATTATTCTCTATGATGTTAGGGATCGTACGTTAATGACGATTACCTGAGCTAGTATAGAGTTTGACAGTTCTAACTCTGAGTGCATGCTAACCTCACCTTTTAAAATAGAATAGTTTCTAGATTTTAATGAGAGATGGGTGACGTAAACTTGAGGCATAGGTTGAGATCTAAGGTCGTAATCAGAACAGGGAGACGATGACGAATGACGCCCCATTTCACATTAAAGAGAAAGCTAAGGTTTTAAACCACCATTTCTGTGAAACCGTGCAGAAAGGAATACCGTCAATTTACTGGAGCAATCTAAGTTAAATATCACTTCAATGTCCGTCCGTGCACGTCGCTCATTCCGTTAGGTTTTAAACTTAGGTAAATGCAGTAAAGAACGAGCTACGATAACGTCAGTCTCTCTCTAGTAAGTAAACCATATATGGAAACCAAGCAAACGTGTTATTTTTCGCTCTTCATGAAAATAGTAGTATTCTTCTTAGTTAACAAGACTAGACAATCGATGACAACCAATGGTACGGTGCCGATGATGAAAATAACGACGTCAGACATGGCTGTATTAACAAATCCGATACTTTTACTTTGCTATGGAAAACGTTACAATAGGGCAGTATCATTTTTATGCTAACTGCTGTACAATTATTTTTTACCTTACCCTATTTCTAATAGAAAGCATAGCTATGTTTACGCTCGTTACAAAGGTAACTGTTTTTTTTACGTGTACACGCAATGAACTCAAGAAGAATGAAGAATAACGCAGTTATAAGGAAATAATTTAAAAGGATAAACGACATTGTCAGAGAAAAACGGAAGATGATTTATACTGGATCGTTTGAATTATAATTTAATAAATTTCTTTAAACATCTCTCATCGGACTAGAAATATATTTTCAGGGCAGCTTTCTAAAATAGATTTGTGAATTTATTAAATATTATGTTTATTTACTCAGAATGTCAGCACGTATCAAGGCCTGGAGATTACTCAGGGATAGGTTTTAAGTGTTCGGTAGTTGGTGAGACAATATTCATCATGGTGGATAATTGGGTTAGGTGAGATTATCATAATGGACGACACAGTAGGAATTTGTTCACATTAGAGTTGAAGACGAGCATGTTATCATCACCTAGGACGCAGACAAACGGCATTGTGTTCCACGGAGGACCAACTCTAGGGAATAAACTCGCTCGTGGAATGCTCGTTTAGTTTTGCGCATATTTATAAAAGTTCTTGGCAACTGTTTCAGCCAGGAGAGTATTTGTGGTGGATATTTTGAGGGCAGGGGCCATAGATTCGAGCTCAGTAGAACACCTATCATACACGTATCGATAGAGTAGAGACAGGCTCGGAGAGTGTTTTCTGTGAATGAGAGTGTAGGAAGGCGAACAGATAATCGTTCACTAAATTTATAAAATATAGTTGGGGGGGAGTACTTTCTAGATGAGATTAACAATATCCAATTATTAATGAGTATATAAAATACATTGTGATTGTAAACCTAGATATATTTTATCTGCTAAAAACAGATTTGGACACTGAGGTTTATGAATTCACGAGAGATAGAGCAGGTGAAAGCGAACAGATAGATTTACGGATAGCTGTCAGCTATAAACGGCCTCACGCTGATCGCTTTGTATAAGTGCTACTGGTAATACCAATTTCTATATAGGGGAAGACTGTGTCCAGATTTATTCTTGTCACTAAACTCATACAATGTTGCTTAAGATTAGCTGCAAATCTTACTTCAGATAAAATCACAAAGGGTATCTTTTTATCCCAACGACTCAATAGAAATGTCTATTTGCAATATTTATTTAAAATTTACTTTTTAAGCTGAGCCCGTTGGAAGTATGCACTACAAAAACGTTTATCACAGAAACTATTTTACAAGCTAAAGAACATTTACAAATTGAATTATAAATGTTCGAAATAATGGTAAAACAGAGAAATACGAGGTAGCGTTTTTTTAAATTAGCAGAAACAACATTTACCTAATAGTATCTTGTATTCCTAGTTTAAATACGCTGGCACGATCATCTCACATAAAACATTTAGTTCGCCGAAAACTGGATACTCAGGTACTGAGAATTGCATACTTGGCATTAATATAGGGGTCTAAAACGTTTTAATATGGAAAAACTGTAGTCGAAATAAAGGGAGAATACGTTAATAAACTACAAATATTAGAAATATAATTATAAAACATAAGAACAAATAAGTAATGTAAGGATAATAGAAAAAGAAAACATTAAAAGAGAAAAAATGAACAGAAAGAATAGATGGTGTAGGGAAAAAAGAAATCTTTATTTTCAAAAGAGATGCTCAAAGAAAATGAGAAAATCAACTAATAAATTGTACTCTATCATACTTTCGATATGAGCTGGATCACTTTTTTGCATTTCCCGTTGTTTTTCTTTTCTTATTTCCTCTGCAATAGATTTTCATTTTTCTTACCCCTACCCGCCAAATTTCCTGTTTTCGCCCATCCTTCTTCAGCCATCACACGCCTTCTTTCCTGACACTGATTCCTCTTCCGCTATCCGCCATCGTCCTCTTTCCTTTCTTCCCCGTCCGCCCCCATGGCTTTCTCTCGGTTCTTTCGCCGCTACTAGCCTCCCAACTTTTTTTCCGGACAACACCCGGCGACTCTTTCCGTCATAAATCTACACATATAAAGAGCTGTTATTTTCGGTTAATAAAAACCATAAATCTCATATTGATTGCAAAATAATTCGTCGCACTCGTTTGAACATGAAAACAAAAAGAAAATACAGAGAAAGACAAAATAATATACAAAACCCACAAATAGAGGAACATAGTTATCAACGTACACATATTTATATAAAGACCTGGGCATAATCACGCACTTCACATACGCAGGCGCACGCACGCACTCTCTCTCATATATATATATATATATATATATATATATATATATATATATATATATATATATATATATATATATTGATAAAAGGGATGTGTGTATTATTGATGCCTGTGTACATTTGTATATACATATATATATATATATATATATGTATATATATATATATATATATGTAGTACATATTATTGTGCATGCGATTTAATCTAAAAGCAATTGCCCCTTTAATAATAGTTCTGAAAGAACAATGCGTTTTATATTATATTTGGTCTAGAACTGAAATCGCTTTTAAAATAATTCATAATATTAGATCGTTACATATAAAATGCGGTTCTATTTTAATCAAAATAAAATAAATTTTCGGGGCAAGTCAAACAAGTAATTAAAATACAATAGACTTGAATCAATACTCCTGTTACAGCAATCAAATAATGAAAAGGAAATCTCGTATCTATAGCGATCTTTAGACAGCGGTCATAAATAAAGTACGAAAATTGATGAATTGTTTTCTAATCACAAATATTATCTACGCTTTTGTTGGTGGTGTTATTGTTGTAAAGTAGCCCAGCGCATAGCTTAAAAAAACGGTCACTCAGTTTGATCGGTATTATTTTCTTATCATTGGCCGAATTATTCGTTAACATGCCAAATTGCAGGTGCTTTTCTTGTACGAAACAATGAGATTAACATGCTTAGCGGTTCCATGCGAAACCAGGCAATATGCTTTGTTAAAAACATAAAGGAAAGGCACAGAAATGAATGTTGTCAAGTTTACTCTGTTACTTCAGCTCCTAATACGACATTGCTTGGGATACACAGAGGCGTACAGAGCAGAGGACGACGTTTTCGTACAAAGGTCTGTAGTTTAACTAAAGCCCTGTTAACCGACAATATTATATTGCTCGCCTTGATCCACATCACATCACGGTGAGGGTCGTTCATTTTAGAGGATTCCTGTTAGTGTTGTAGCGCAAATATACCTTTTCACAGTGCACACGGCCATCATTCGACAGGATTACACTATCTTCTAAAGTATTCCTCAGAAGCGATGGTTATTGAAGTTTTAAGTTTGCAGTGACCAATGAGTACCTGCAGGTCTAGTAATTAGCAACCAATAGAGAAAGAGAATGAATAAGGTCAATCGCCGTATGAAAAATAATGGACTTCTTACAATAATCTGCATACGTATTTCTCTAATAGCTGTTAAATTTTATGAGTTGAAATAAGTCAACGCGTATAATTTCTTTCGCTACGTCTTTAGATAAGATTCAATCCCTTGTTGACATTTGTTTCATGAACCCTTTCTAGAATCATCTATGTATACGAAGGATAGATAGACGGTTGCTAACTGTCACCAATAATGATTTTGCTGTAGAACTGACTATATTCTCACTTTGGAACAGAGCGCGGACGCGCGTATGATGGTTGTATGCAAATGCCGATCCGTGTGCGAAGTGGCGATACAAGTGAGGATAGAAATAGACTATAAAAAAATGTGTGCACAGGTGGATGATCATATTCGAGAGGATAGCGGTAGGATAGAAGGAACACTATCACGTTTTATTCGGGGAAACTACGCAGAAATAAATGTCTTTGTTTCAAAGGGATTAAACGTAAGATGAGTTATTACTTGTTTTCTGAATCTAGCGACGTACTCCCTTACAATATGTTGGGTCTCGAGTGTCTATATCTTTACGCATAAGTAAACATGTACTACTTTACAAAGGCATTGTCGAGTCGGAAGTTAGCTTCCTTATCGAATTCTACAAAGAATAATCTAGGCGTAAAATCAATAGGAGAAAACAAAATAAAAAACCAAACAAAGACAAATTGAAAACAGACGTCCATTAATTATATTAGCATTAAATAAAACAAAAGAAAACTATGGTGCTGTAAGTAAGCTATATACGAGCTACAGTAGTTGTCATATTCAATCAATTATATTGCATTTAATACGGAGTATCTATTAATGGGTATTTAATAGTTATCGCAAATATTTCACAATTATTGGAGGTGTTTAATGTCGTATCTGCATACAATAATATGTATATTCTATATTATGTATCTTTCTGCCTAGAAACTGAGGAACACTCATAATGAATGATCAGTAACTTTAGGTATAAATCTTATACGTATTGATATTGAAATATATGCATACAACATGCTTTTTAATGATTATATAAATACACATATTCATTCACATATACAGCATTGCATTTTAATCAGGTTGAAATGTTAAATGCCTCAATAAATAATATTGTTACGTACGATTTAAGATTGACTTTTAATCAATTGATCGTCAAAATATTGATATTTTGATTAAACAAAACGTAAAATGTATCTTTCCTCAGTAAATAATACATTGTATGATACACACACACAAACACACACACGCACACACACACACACACACACACACATATATATATATATATACAATGTAAAACTTGTAATATTCTCATAACATCTAAAGAATATAAGTCAAATGTGACTAATAAAATTTACTATGTTGTAAATCATTCTAAAGAAAATTTGTCATGTAGGTCCCAAAATTTGGTCTACCTGTTGTCCTGTAAAAACTGTAATTTACAATACGTAGGAGAAACTGTAATGCCTCTAAATAAACGAAGGAATTTGCATAGGACTAGCACTAAGGGATGTATTCATGTTGTTAAACATTTTAAAGAAACCTGTAGTCAGTCGTCTTTTTCCGTGCAAATAATTGAAAAATTTAAATGTAATGGATATAATAGTCCAGGTAATGTAGATAACGATATCCTAAGGATGCGTCAGGATAAGGAAGACGATATAATTAAAAAAATGCGAGTAATTTACCCATATGGGTTGAATAGTAAAGTTAAAAAAAAATAACCTACAAGATTCTGAAATTATAGGTAGATTATATCCAGCTTTGCCTCGCTACGGTATTAGAGATAGAACTCATGTTAATAGAAATAATAGAAAATCAGTTATTTCATGTGAGGATTTTTTTAGTAAAATTAAAGATATAATTATTAATAAAATTTATGAGTCGTTCAATTATATAAGAAAATTGCTTAATCAAACAAAAAAGAAAGTTTTGAAGGAAATAGCATCTAAAATATTATTACAACCGGATATGATATATAAGAAGGACTATTTCATTCAATGGTATGAATATATTCTAGATATAATTGACACTAAATTATATAAGCCACCAGGGAACGATATAAAAAAGAAACCTAAAAATGTTTGTGTAGTTTTGTATGAAAATAAAGGTTTTGATGATGTAAATTTACCTAAAATATTTAATAAACAAAAAAATATTCAATTACTACCAAATGAGTTCCAGAAAAAAGATCAAAAACCAATAGTTACATATAAACTAGGGCCAACAATACGCAATAAGATTTTTAATTATAAGAAAACGGTAGAACATATAAATATAAAAGATAATAATATAAATATTCCAGAATGTGAATGTAATTCCTCTCCGTTCTGTAATAATGAGATAAAACATGTAATTACAGGAGATTTAAATATAGTAAATAATCCTAAATTAAGAAAACTACTTAGTAAGGGTCCAAATTATAGAGAACCTAAATGCCTAAATTACACTAAATGCGTTAAAGAAGTTACTAAAGCACTAGAAGGTTTTATTATGTCTATGGTAAAGAAATATAAATTAGCACAGTCTACGTTTGATGCATGGAAAAATAGTATAATTGAATGCGTAAATAAAAAGGTTAAACATATAAAACAATTTAAACGCCCTAGAAAAACCAATCCTCTTTTAAAAAAATTCAGAAATACGGGAGGAACTTAAAATACTTCAAGAAAAGTTCGTAATAGTTCCGATTGATAAAGCGGCAAACAATATAGCCTTTATATGTAAAAAATATTATATACAACGGTTATTGATAGAAGTAGGACTTATAGGAAACGATTCGGATACTTATAAAGTAAGTAATAGTAATTTAGATAGTATTATTTTGAATAATAGTATTATTAATGAAAAAGTAGGATTAAAGTTAGAAGATAAACACAAAAATCTTCCATGTATGTATTGGATACCTAAAATGCATAAAAATCCAGTTGGGGCTAGATTTATTGTAGGTTCAAAGACGTGCATCACTAAACCTCTAAGTAAAGCTATATCTAAAATATTTAAATTAATTATAAATCAAATAAATAATTTTCACCTGAAAAGTAAATTCTATAGTAATATAAATCTATTTTGGGTAGTAAATAATTCCAAACCAGTGAAAGAAAAATTAGATAAAATAAATTCCAGAATAAAAGCAAAATCTATAGCTACTTATGATTTTAGTACGCTATATACTAAAATTCCGCACGAAAAACTTATAAAAGAATTAAATGATACTGTAGATTTGGCTTTTCAAGGTGGAAAAGGTAAATATATAGACTTTTCAAACTCTAATGCTTTCTGGTGTAAAAATAAAAATAGCAAAACTAGTATTTCTAAAGGTATTTTAAAAATGCTTGTAAGCCATCTTATTAAAGAATGCTATTTTCAAATAGGAAATAAAATATTACTCCAAACGATAGGTATCCCAATGGGATTGGATCCGGCACCATTTTGGGCAAATTTGTATTTACATAGACTTGAGTATATATATATATGTCATCATTATTAAAAACAGATATATCTAAAACATATAACTTTCATGGGTGTAGGAGATTTATAGATGACCTTATATGCATAAACGATAATGATGAATTCGAAAAAAATAAACATCTTATATATCCAAACGAACTAAAATTAAATTGTGAACATAGAGGACAACAGGCTACATTTCTGGATTTAGATATAAAAATTGAGGATGGAATTTTTCTTTATAAAATATTTGATAAAAGAAACGCTTTCCCCTTTAAAATAGTACGTATGCCCCATAAGGATAGCACCTGCCCCGTTTTTGTGTTTTATGGAACCATTATGTCAGAGTTTTTGAGAATAGCTCGCGTTACTCTAAAATTAACAGATTTTATACCACCAGTTTCTAGCTTAGTAATAAGGATGATAAAACAAGGTGGAGATAAAAATAAAATATGTAAACAGTTAAACAAAGCATTTGTTCGTTATCCTGATGCTTTTGAATCGTTTAAGATAAACCAGATTATATTGATAAAGGAAATCCAAAACTATATTAGCAATGTATAAATGTATTTATAATTACATATAATAAATTTATATAGTTAAAAAAAAAAAAAAAAAAAAAAATGTATATATGTAAAAATAAAATATTTTTAACCTTTATATATCTAATTTTAAATAAATAAGAATGTAAATATACAAACTACTAACTATAGTGGGGGTGATAAGTAGTTAAATGGATTAATCCAAATCTTATAAATACAAGAATGATAAATTAAAAAATTAAAAAATGTATCCATTTTAAATGTGGAAATTGATGAATCGCACAGGTAAGAAATTCATTTTTATACCATGAAAAGGTTAGTAATAACAATTAAGAATAGGAAATTGGGGGAAAAAAAAATTTGTAACTTGTCTTCTTCCTAAGATTAAGGGTGGTGGTGTTTGATCAACACTGCTGGGGAGCCATGATGTAATACACTGTTTTGTTTTTAAATCCCCGAAACAGTGTTTCATGGTAAACAACTGATGATCCCTTAAAAAATATAAAAATTGGTATTATAGTAAATTTGAGAGTTGATGCAGTGATTGCAGGTGATTAAATGACTTACTGACTAGATGTTTTTTTTTGATGAATGATAAAAATTAATTTTTTGTGTGGTTTCAAATGTGAAAAACTTCAAAGACTATATATATATATAATTTATTTATACAAACATTGATGGCTACATATGTGCATACATGTTTCTGTAATCAGCCGCGTTGGGGGATTACGTCTTCAGGCCAAGAATTATCCTGGAGTGTTTAGAGTTCTCCACGATAATTCTTGGCCTGAAGACGTAATCCCCCAACGCGGCTGATTACAGAAACATGTATGCATATGTGTAGTCATCTATGTTTGTATCAATAAATTTAATATACCTGCTCTCTTCACTCATTGAGCACTCTTTGGTAGACACATGTTGTATCATTGGATGTACTTCTAGGAAACTAAAATCTACAGGCTAAATTTTTTATATATATATATATATATATATATATATATATATATATATATATATATATATGTAATGTGTTTGGGTATGCACATATGTATATATATATATTTATATATATATATATATATATATATATATATATATATATATATATATATATATATATATATACAACGTCTCAAGAAACAGATCCCATTATTTCTCTGTAAATAATTTGGAGAGGTACAAGTCAAACAATGTAGTTGAGGACATTTAATTACAATACAGTCCAGATATGTCTTGTCTTCATATATATATATATATAAAAATACACATACTTTTTTATTGAGAAGTGTTTTGATTTCAGGTAGAAAATCGCTAGTGCTTTACTTTTTAGTAAACTATTAATTAGAAAAGTAAAAGAAAGTCAACAACTTCATGTTAAAGAATGACAAACCTTATGCACAGCTATCAAATCGGTTGTATGGCATGCTATCTTTTCACATTGATTGCTTCTCTACTGGCAAATTTATTTAAATCGTTTTAATTAAATCATTGAACCACCTCCAATGTCTATATAAAAAAAGATATTAAAGGATAATTATGAGGTAAATAATTTTGAAAGATGTATTCTATTATACTTTTGTATCCTGTTTATTATCTGCGAGATATTTACGGAATTGTTGTGTTAGTATATGTTTTTTAAATAATAGATTTAGCATACAAACAGACACTTCGTTAACAAATGCGGATTATAAACATTCTATTGTATAAATATAAAAATTCCATATTTTGAGCATGTTGTACTCCATATATATATTGACGTGTAATTTTTCTTCTCTCTCTCTTTTTCAGTTCTTAATATTCAATTTTCCTCAGATTTTAATTGACCTATTATTTATCATTTAATTCAAATGCAGTATGTATTAATAACCTTAACATTGGTATTGTCATATTTTTCGCATATATTTTGATAAATAAGATAAGCATCTATGTAGTGTATTATTAGATTATATATATATATATATATAGATAGATAGATATAGATAGATAGATAGATAGATAGGTAAGCGAGATAAGACACTGATAGAATTCAGATGAAAAATCCTGATAGATATGTCTTGAAGTAATACGTCCAAGATGATCCTAGTCAAAAAGGAAAAGCTCAATATTTAAGAATAGAGCAATATATATGTTTGTTGGTTAATATATAAAATTCTGAAAAAAAACATATAGACACATATATTCGAATTAAGAATTTATTCTTGACAAAAGGGATATATAGAAGGGGTTATGTTAATTTCTTTAATCTATGGATTTTAAATAATGGCTCATATCATCAGAGGAAATGAAATGCGGTTAGCAAAATGTTCAGCTGTGAATGGACGCTTATTTTGCTTTTCAGCACAATTATTGCAAATAGTTTTTTGAGTGGTTGTGGATAATTATATGGAAAAATTATACGAAAAGGAAAGTTGATAAACCTGGGCAGTCCATTATCGGAAGGGATACAATGTCCTTCGGTTTATAAATCCAGGTGGGCAGAAAATAGGTCCATGGGAGAAGGTAATATTCCCATATAGCAAAAGCGTACTGCTCCTTATTGGTTTTTCGAAAGGTATACGAGACAACCGTATTCGTTGGTGCGTTGAGTGTGTGCTGGTTGATGTAGTCCAAAAGCTTTCTAGGTGTTGATAAAGGGTATCCGATGTTGGGTGGATATATCATCCCATTGTAATTATTCCCGTGAGAAATAGAATTTGAGCATTGAATTATGTATGCAACGGGGTCGAAATCAATAGTATGGGTAACAAAATAATCCGGATATGATACTCAGAATCATGCGTTGGATCCATAGCAACAGAAATCTATTTGGGGTGGAAAATAATTCACACTTAGTAAAAGAAAAATTAGATAACATACATACTAGAACAAAAGCAAAACCTATAGCGACTTATGATTTTAGTATGTTATATACTAAAATTCCACACATATTAAAATGAAGGTGGTAAAGGTAATATATATATACTTCTCAATGCTAAAGTTTTTTGGTGTAAAAATAAAAATAGCAAAACTAGTGTTTCCAAAGGTATAACAAAAAATACATATAAATAATCTTTTCAAATAGGAAACAAAATATTACTCCAAACTAAAGGTATTCCAAGAGGATAAGATCCTGCACCGTTTTTAGCAGTTTTTTTGTTTACATAGACTGGAGTATATACTTATATATGTATATATATATATTAATATATATATTCACACACACACACTCACACACACACACACACACATATATATATATATATATATATATATATATATATATATATATATATATAAGAGAAAGAAAATTAAAACCGTAAGTTGAACTTTACAGTAAAAATTTACAATCATGATTGATAAGCTCTACTCTCTATTGCGTATTGAGCTTATTTAATTCGGTTGTGATCACATTTTCTATATATAAATACTGTTATTTATATTAGTTTGAAGTTTACCATTGGGTATATTAGGTAAACACTACATCTCTTTGTTTTCATTAATATATATGTATATATATATATATATATATATATATATATATATGTATACATATGTATGTGCGTGATCACAAATAAAAATGATTTATAATTATCATGATTGTAGACGACCTTATATGTATAAACGATCAGGAGAAATTTGCAAAAAAGAAACCTTTTATATATCCAAAGAAGTTAGAATTAAATTACGAAAATAGAGAATCACAAGCTACATTTCTGGATTAAGATATAAAAATTGAGAATGGAATAGTTATTTATAAATCCTTCTTAGATAAGAGAAAAATCCAGGTTGTCATCGACAGTCGTACATCTAAACAATATGATATAAATGCGGGAGTGCCCCAGGGATCTATCCTTGGACCTCTGCTGTTCCTGATATTCATAAATGACCTCCCCGACAAAATTGCCTCTGAGATGGGTATATATGCTGATGACACCACACTCTATAGCAGGCACGACAGGAAAACAAATGAACATATATCTAAAGTAATGGCAGAAACACTAGAGGATGACCTCCAATCAGTAGTGGAATGGGGACAAAAGTGGATGTGTAACGTTCAATGCCACCAAGACAAAACTGGTTTCATTCAATAATTACAAGAAACCTTCTCTACCACCTATAGCAATGGCCAACGGCTCTTTATCTGAGAGTACGTCTCTCAAGCTCCTTGGCCTAACGTTAACAGGAAACATGAGTTTGAACAATTACATCGAGGACATTGCCAGAGCCGCTGCAAGGAATGTGGGCTCTCTCTACCGTGCTAGAAAACTTCTAACACCCGAAAGTATCCTGTACCTCTATAAGGCCACTATTCGCCCATGTATGGAGTATTGCTGTCATGTTTGGGCCGGTGCATCGGCTACTAGTCTCTCGCTCCTTGACAGGGTTCAAAAGAGAGTCGCAAATCTGATAGGCCCTAAACTGGCATCTAAACTTCAGCCTCTGTCCAATCGTCGAAACGTTGCATCCCTCTGCCTGTTCTACAAGTATTATAATGGTGATTGCTCTGAAGAACTGCGAGCACTATTGCCCCCACGAGGTGAACACCCTCGACAGACCCGACAAGCTGCAAAATCACACCCCCACACTGTAGAGATCCCTAGATGTAAAAGATCTTTCTACTCCAGTAGTTTCTTCCCCAGAACTGCCAGACTTTGGAATTCCATTCCAGGTCACTGCTTCCCCAACTGTACTGACATGCATAAGTTCAAGTGCAACGTGAACCAACATCTCTCTGCCCTAATCCCTACATAGTACCCCAGTAGATGTTTCCCCTGATAGTAGCCCCCTACACCAAAGTGGCAATGTGCCTTGTTTGGGGTGAAAATGTAATAAAAAAAAATAAAAAATAAAAAAAAAACTATTGGAGAAAAAAACTCTTTCCTTTTTCAAATAGTTCATATATCTAACAAACATAGTACCTGTCCTGTATTTATGTTTAATGGAATCATTATGTAAGAGTGTCTTAGAATAGCTCGAGTCATCTTATCTTTCTGCAAACAAAATATAAATAGGCTCTTATTTTCGGATTTTCCTTCTAATTGAGGACTCTTTTAAAAGAAATCAATTATATATTTATACATGTATAACTGTTTTTTTTTTTAAAGGAATCCAGCAGAGTGCCAAATTATACGGAAAATCCGAAAATAAGAGCGTATTTATATTTTGTTAGTTTTAAGATGAGACAGGTCATTGGTACTGTCGGTTTCAAACCCGATAATTAGGACCATTTCAGATACAATTATCAAGCGGTATACAAATTGTTTTTAAAATATAAGTATCCACTGACACGTGTTTCATGGTCTAAGACCCGTCGGAGTGGCTGAATCTAGCGAGATCTAAAATCGGGACCCCACGCTAATAAGCCCGACCTCTTTATCCGCTGGTCCACCTCGACGACTTTTGGAATATATTGCGATTTATTTAGATGTTATTTGTTTTTGTTTTTCCGATACACTTTTGAATGAATTCAATTATTTACACACACACACACACACACACACACACACACGCACCCCCCCACACATATATATATATATATATATATATATATATATATATATATATATATATATATATATATATATATACTAGCTTTGCTCGGTCACTATGTACTGTTCATAAGTTGCCCTACGTGTGAATACACCTTATGTAAGATTTCTAATGTTTAGACGAAAAGTCGGAGTAATTTCGTAGAGACCGAAAAAGTTATTTTTTGAAATTGGCCCCCAATTTGGACCTCTTAACATTTACTATTTTTTTTTCAAATAAAAATAAAAAAAAAGATTTACCGATATCCAAGTTATTTAATATAAAATTGGCGGAAGAATTTGGTAGAATCCGCAAAGGACAACTAATTTCAACTTTGACCTCTTGGCAGCCAAATTTTCGCTCCCCAACTGATTAAACTGTTTAAAACGCTTGCCACATGTCTGAATAACCGTTATGTATAAATTTCAAATGTTTAGACTCAAAATTAACTGAGTAGTTAGCGAAACACCGTAAAGGTTAAATCTTTTGAACTTTTACCCCTTGGCAGCTCAAATCTTCACACCAAACCGACTAAAAAGCTTGCCCTATCCATGAATACCCTTTATGTAAAATTTCAAAAGTTTAGACCCGAAATGGGCTGAATGATTTGGTAGAGATTGCAGAGGTCATTTTTTTTAACTTTGGTGCCAATTTTGACCCCTTAAAGTTTGACCATGTCCAAGTAACCTACATTTAATATCTCAAGTGGTTAGACCCAAAATTGGCGGCGGAGTTTGGTAGAGTTTTCAAAGGACGAATCGTTGAACTTGGACCTATTGACAGACACATTTTATTTGATAGGGAAATGTACACAGACACACACATACATTTTCACTTATGTATATACACCCACACCCATATATATATATATATATATATATATATATATATATATATATATATATATATATATATAGTATGTATATATAGTGTTATAACGGAATAATTCCAGAGGAAATCCGGGTATGAGAGCTCAATGTGGTAAACAGAGCAATAACTTAAAAAATATAACACGGAAATTACATAATTGTCGATGCAATAATTTAAGTGGATTGCTACTACCACCCCCTCTGGTTTTTTGAGGGTAGAGGCCCGATCTTTTCTTTCCTTTTTTCAGTATCAAAAATGTAATTGTCTGGTTTAGATGCTTGAAAATACCATAAGGTTGAAATAAATTATTGCATCAACAATTATGTAATTTCCGTGTTATATTTTATATATATATATATATATATATATATATATATATATACACACATACACACACGCACATATATATATATATATATATATATATATATATATATATATATATATATATATATATATATATATATATATATATAATTCAGGATATGCTTGTTATAAACGGACCAGAAATAACATCGTGGGTTATTATACACATATCATTTCCGATTAAAATTTATAATCTCTCAGTTGTTGGGTCACTAGAGAGGCAATAAAGCTTTGTATTTCTTGTCAAGCAAGATATGTCATTTTGTTATATGGACCTAGGATTACTGCTCCTAGAATAAAGGAGCAGAGATAGATATTTGAAAATGATAAAGACATTTTATACAATTTCAAAAAACCCACATATGAGCTCCTCTAGCAGTATCAGAATTTTTGTAGGAATTTTTGACACCCCTAACACGAAACTGCGAATACAATATAAAAATCTCGTAATTTCTCTGTTAAAAGTGGGTTATTTATTTTCTTTATGGATGTATAATCCATAAAGAAAATAAATAACCCACTTTTAACAGAGAAAAAATAATCTATTACAGTTGTTTTAAAAGTAATAGAAATTTTTTTTTTTTTAAAACAGTAATGAATTTTCCGAACTCAATATTTTTCAATTTTTAAACTTTAAAAATCTATCAAAATTTTTCTATTGATTCTAGTTTTACGATATTTTCAGGGTCAATGTGAAATTTTATGTTCTTTCCAATAAATCGAATATAATATTTTAGGCAAACGTTTTTTTTAAATTCACGCCCCCCCAAGTGTCACCCATTTTGAAATGTCTATTAAAAAGTAAATAATTAATTTATGTCGGGGAGTTTTATATATCACAAATTGAAGAGAAAAGGTCAATAAATAATATATTACAATTTAAAACAAAAAAAATCGCTTTTTTAGAAATTTACCTGTAAAGTCCGAAGTTTAAAACCTTTTTAAAAAAAAAACACATTGTTTTTTTTTTTTTAATAAAACCTTGGTCCTTGCTCCTTTAATTGAAAAAAAATTAGGGCTTGAATTACATTTTTCGATGAGTTATAAGCTTGGAAAGATGGGGTAGAATTATTCACTATTTTCACGAAATTTCTGACACTGCTAGAGCTCCTCCCTAGACTTTTCTTCGAAAGATTGCAATCAATTTCCATGATACCTGCACACGTGTTTGGCTCTTGTAAATACTCAAGGGAGAAAACGATTGAATTAGGACAAAGCGATTTTCACAAAAGAAATGGTTTCGGCTTATTAGTTTATATTTCACCAGTCCAGTTGTTGTCTTAAAATTAGTTCGCTTCTTCTCTTGCTTTCCAGCTAATTTTGTTGAAATTTTGTCTATTACTTCTTTGTTTTTAATAGGTCGTTTGCTTTTGTTTTTCATATCATTATGAGTAACGTTCGTTCTTAGTTCAAACAATTAGCGTTTACGACGTTTATTCAAAGCAGTTTCAATAACTGTGACACTAATTTGACGAATCAGCACTCAATTAACATTTATACTCTTCTCAATCTGTCTTCGTAAAACATAATACGTGTCACACAAAACAGTTCATATAATAAATACACACAGACAAATCTATCAATCTATCTATCTATCTATCTATCTATCTATATATATATATGCATAAATATATTCATATATAACTACTTCATTACCTCACATAAAATTAATATACGAAAGTATAAATTTATGTGTAAACTTTAAGTATTTACGTAAAAAGTGTTCAATACGTAGGTAAAGCTAGTTAGTAAGTTATAAAATATATATGGCGGTGAAGCTACACTGATATTCCGCGTTAAATCCCCTCTAGGACTCTTCAGGCTTATGCGCATAAGCCTGAAGAGTCCTAGAGGGGATGAAACGCGGAATATTCAGTGTAGCTTAACCGCCATATATATATTTTATAACTTACTATATATATATATATATATATATATATATATATATATATATATATATATAATACCGTAATTGCTTTTATTGAAAGGGACTAACAATTTAATAAAATAGTAGAAAAAGAAAAGAAAAATGACATATTCTATATAATTAAGAGATGTTTCCCGATTAAAAAACAAAACACTGTGAACACGGATGCGACGATGAAAAATTTCATGTGTTTATATATGTCTTTTTGTTACTCTTAGCTTTATTTCTAACATCTGATGTGTAGAATTTTAAGGAGACGGGGCGAGAATTCAGTCAATAAATCATATTATATTGATGATAAATAACACAAGTTTTACAATATCAATTCACAATTAAAGTGCACACACACACACACACATATATATATATATACATATTTATATTTATATACATATATATATATACATATAGTTTACCGAAAATCTATTACAATATATATATATATATATATATATATATATATATATATATATATATATATATATATATATATATACATGTATATATATACACACACACATATATATATATATATATATATATATATATATATATATATTGCTAACCCCATTTTTTGTATATATTTTATTAACCCCACCCATGTCACAGAGCCTTAACAACCACCTATTTAATTAATTTAATCGAAAAACTTACATCTATTTTTATTTGGGAAACCTTATGTAATCTAGCACTTGTAAATCAATAAATTTTATTTTATTTTCGTTTGCTTAAATAAAAAACAATAATTAAAAATTTTAAAGAGAGAGGTTGAATTATTAAACAAAGAAGATAATTTTCAATTAACTGCCGTCATAACAAATCCCTTCTCCTTAGCAACTATACCCTTTCAGTAAAACAGAAGTCACAATCCTCCCTCCAAACATCTCAACTCTATTCTTGGCTTACGAGCCCTAATTATCCTTCATAAATATAATATTTACAATCATTAACCGATTCGATTAAATATCAGTACCCTTATCATCCTCTATATCGCCCTATAATTACATATTACCTAAATAAAAAAAGAAATAGAAAAGGAAGAACAACAAAATAAAATAAAATAACTTATTAATATTAATTTTGAATTTAAATAAGGTTTTAATTAGCAACCTATTGTTTTACTTTACCCGTTTCTCCCCTCATGCGTCCTTTTGGAAATTTTAAATGTTTTACAATCCATAGTATTTATAATCTAACATTGGTTTGCCTTTTTATTGATCATGTGTGTCTATGTGCCACGTTTCCTATGTTTTTCCTATTTTATACAGAATATCTGATCAAGCAGGTCAGACAAACCGTCTGTGTCTGCCGAAACTAACTGTAATGATCTGTATTCACTAAAGGTAAAAAAAAAAAGATTACATTTAGCTCTACTTCAGTATTGAGCACGTTTTGCTTCTTTTTGACGCCACTACATTGGATTTTACCCTGGAGAATATATGCTTGTATATGCATTAACATTCAGGGGACAACAATTTTCATAAAGACTATTCTTTTTTCTTTATTTTTCATTTTGAAACGTTTTATAGAGTGAAATACCAGTACTATATCATAACTTTTTTATACTTCATATTTTCTTCTGAATATGCCATGTAACTTTCTATAATGTCAATAAAGCAATTTGTATGTGCATGCATGTATTTCTAGTCTTACATATATTTTTTCATTTTTTTAACTCGATGGAGAAACGTGTATTTAATTTTCATTTTTCATTATCTGTTCTTTGTACATGATTTCATTGGCAAATATTTACATATAGATATACTCAACTAAATATAATATATAATGTATATGACAACAAATGTAAGAGGTCGGTATTATAGATTCGCTTACTATAGAAAGCAATCTCATAGATTAGAATATTATTCGTATTTATCTCCTATATCTACATATACATAAAAGTGGCCTCCTCTGTTACTGCGTCAGATGAACGATTTCTACTAGACTCTCTATCAATTCCTGATCTACAGACTTGAACCTTAATATAGCTTGGATTTGGACTCGTGAACCAATTTTTTAAAGGTAATAATTACTTCTAAACAATCAAAATTTTAAAAGAATACAACTTTGCAGGCATAAACCGACTAAAAGTGCTCTTGTACGCATCCACAACTGCACCTTTATGCCTTTTACAGCGTTATGTTATAAAGTTTGTTATACGTATGTATAGTACTGAGAGTAAGATAAGGATAGAAAGACATATATTTTGCATTCGATTCTAGTTTTATGAACCGAACTCATAGGTTTTTCTTTAAATTTTGAAGTAACTATTATAGAAGTACAATATAACAATCGATAGAAAAGTATCTTTATCATAATAAAGACGAATGTGCATAAATTAAAATATCATATTTAATCGTACCTTACGACCAGAAAACTCCGGGCGGTGAGCTAGTATGTAGCCATAAAGGCAATATGTGTATGTTTGTACTAGTGTTGGGCCGATTAATCAGAATCAGAATCGGAATCGGGAGTATCGGATTCGGTATCGGAATAGAAAAAATTGGTGCCTATTTGTCGATACCAACGTGATTCTTTAAAGTGTCTTTTTTATTTGATTTTATTTAAAACGAAATCTTCTATTGTTGGTAATAATGATAAAATATTAAATATTTATAGATTATAAAATACCCATAAAGCTAAAATCGATAGATCATCCTCCACAAGTGTAAATTTACGTCTAGGAATTATCTGCATGTTTAACACGTGTTTTTTTTTCATAGTAATCGGGGAAAATAACAACTCTGTACTTTACTTTTGTAAATATTTAGAGATTTATAAAGAATCGGAATCGGTAATTGTATCGGAATCGGTAATTTAGTACGGAATCGGAAACTGTGTCGGAATCGAGAAATAGTGGAATCGCCTCATCACTATTTTGTACACACACACACACACACACACACACACACACACACACACACACACATATATATATATATATATATATATATATATATATATATATATTGTGTGCAGGGCGTTTGCTCAGTTGGTAGATTGCTTGCCTTGCATGCAAGAGGCTCGGGTTTCGAATCCTGAGTTCGGATGTTTCTAACTGATGAGCCCAAATGAGGGCGAAACTCGAGTCTTGGACTTCTGGTTCATTGACTGTCATGGCTTTTGTGGGCTGCGACATTGTTTGGCTGTAGAATTTATTACATATATATATATACATACATATATATATATAAATATATATATATATATCTGAATAAAAATATGCATATGTTTATTCGTGTGTGTATGTCTGAAAATGTGTGCGCACATTTTTAATAACTTGTTATTTGCACACGCTAGTATTGAAGAATAATATCCAGGCACTTCTAAATATACGTTCATCTGTGCGATAGCGCGTGCGTGATTGAACATAAAATGTTTCACACTTTTAGGAAGGCATTTTCAGTCAATGGCCTCTCCAGCCCAAAGAACGTGGCTGGCTCGAGAATGACCACCACTTGGACATTGTTGGACCGTGCTCCATAAGATAATATTGCTCATATGAGTATCTTCTACCCTTAAACCAGGTCTCATTCACATGTTTGACTTTCTACTCGACGGCAAGCGAAGAGCCACGATATAGTGGTCACATCCCATGTCCGCAAACAATAACGCGCAGACATATTGCGATAGTTGTGCCCTCTGGTGTACGGCGCCAAATCAACCTGATTTTCGACTTCAATAACTTATCGAGGAACCTGCGTGAGAAAATAACGCGAGATTCTCGTAGAGTGAACGTTATTTCTGATTGCGATTTTGCGTAATTTTAATCCAGAAGGCACTATGTATGATAAAGGAAGTAATAAGAAGAAATAAGAAGGAAAAGAAAGTAGAACGAAAATAAATCGGAGAAACAAAAGAAAAGAGAAAATAATATTTTAGTTAGAATTAGTTGTAAGAAAGAGAAAAGCACAAGACAGGACAAACTTCTATACAATTATATACATTTATGTGCTCATATATATATATATATATATATATATATATATATATATATATATATATATATATATATAAATATATATATGCATATATATATAAGTGTATTATACACACACAAACACACAGACACAAACACACACACACACACACACACACATATATATATATATATATATATATATATATCTGGGGAAATATTCTTTAATCAGTTATATTTCTTTTTTATATATACCTATCCTTATCTAAAAGCTCAGTGTAATGACCGGAGAATATAATGAATGAAGGACAAAAGTATATATTCCAAATTACATGACGTAGACCATTTTACAATTTATTCATTTAATTCAGTTGACACTTACAATTCTTGACGGAATTTGTTTTTTGCACAAAATCATTCAACTAATTATTTTATCAATCAACGAATATTTTTCCCTTTATTATCAGAAGAAATAGGAACAATCAATCGACCAAAATAAAAAAAAATACGCTTTGATCTGATTTAAAAATCAGAAAATTAGAAAAGAAACTGCAAATACCTAATAGTTTGCTTACGTTTTTCTTAACATTTTCGGTTTTTTAACGCAGTTTCTTTTCTTTTGCTGGATTTATTGTTGCTATTTCTTCTGATATGTTAAAGGCAAAATAGATTTATAAAATAATTAAGTGATTGATTTTGTACTATGAATCAATTCTGTCAATAATTTAACTGTCAACTGAATTAAAGGAATAAATCATGAAATTTAGAAATTTTGTCATTCATTCATTATATATATATATATATATATATATATATAGAGAGAGAGAGAGAGAGAGAGAGAGAAGGAGAGAGAAAAGGATGTGTCATATATATATATATATATATATATATATGTATATATATGAATGTTTAAATTTATATATGTATATATTCTCTTATATATCTTTTTTCGACAACAATTTTTACTTAACATATTTTCTATAATATTTTAATACACACACACACACACATATATATATATATATATATATATATATATATATATATATACTATTATTATTCTTTCAGCCCATATTACTGTTTGCTTAAGAGCTTATTACTGTATAGATTAATACATCTTACAACACAGCAATGCCATAAATAATCGAATTTTTTACAAAGAAAACTATAATCATTTGTTTCAACGTATTTAACGTTTCTTTTTTGTTTCAGGTTTTCTTCCAGCTAACCTGTTGCGCGCTAAAATAGAGACACTCTTTGTTCAATCTGGAACTATTGAATACATAAACATGAACACATAAGCCTATAAAAGGAACCAGAAAAAATATAAAAGAAATATTACATATCACTGTACCACTCCCTTATGAATCCTGGTAAATAAGTATAACATCTTTGCTCTAATACATATGTACCGCCTAGATGAATTTAATTATTTGTATCTTTAGGACTTATTACCTGTATTGTTTTCGGATATACAGCAGGCATTAGCTCTCCGTTTTTGATTAGTTTTTCATTAAGCTAAGCATTTTAATCTTTGCATGAAATGTATTATATTGCAGTATCAAATTTTTATGTTAAAGCATTTGTTTATAAAATTAATTCATGTTAACCGTCACTGGTAAACATTTTCCTAGATTTGTAGAGGTTTCAAGAATTTACCACTGATTTAGAATAAGAAAATAGAATATGTTTCCCTCCATAATTTGAACTTGCTGTGCTAAGTTGATTTGGAAAAAAAACATATCTTGTGGAGGTAAACAAATTACATTTCGTAGCATTATCAGCTGATTTTTGTCAGTACATATATTTTTAAATATGTTTTTAAGAGAGAAACTGTTTTGCCAACAATATATATTGACTACCAGATGGAAATGACTGTAAACTGAATGGTGAGAATTGATAAGGGCAAGGACACGTAGATCGCATGTTGCTTAACAAGTGTTCTAACTTCAGGGCTTGAACTTCCGTTTATCCGAACTTCTGGAATGCTAAGCGCCAGGGATGTCACTCTCTTCACATTTATATAACTCTATGATATGTGTTATAGTTAGCTAGTTTTACTGCATCCCAGTGACCGTAATACCTTGTCTCATTTTATAAGAGGTCTGCCTGTCACTCTTTAAACGCAAGTTCTCAAGAAAACAGTCTATATGTGAGAATAAGTAGCGCATTTATTGCATGTAAGTTTTACGAAAGCAAGCAGCATGTTGTTGAGAAGTTTTGCGTAGTTTCTGGCCTTATTCTTTTCAAGAAAGTTCTGTACTACAGAGCAAATGCCTTTCATGCCTCCAGTTCTATTTCGTTCATTGAGATTTAGAACTCTGGCTTCTGATGAGCTGCCAGATCTTGGAACTGTCGAAGATGGTAGCTTTCAATTTCTTCATGGTAAATTCTGGAAAAGCCTTGCACAATTAAATCCTTGTGTAGAGCCTTATGGAAATGTTTTATTAAACGAGCTTGATGTTCAGGAGTCGGAAAAGTATACTGTCTCTGTTCACTAGTTTATGACATTCCTTTCTTTAAAAAGCGCCAATACCTCTAACTCATATCAGTCCTTCCTCCATATGCTGAACACAAATCCTTCGAGGATTTCGAGTTTTTATAGCTTCAAACTGATTCCTGTTCGAAAGAATTACCTAGAACTATCAGACCTAAATAATTATTGTCATTAAATAATAATCTCCAATAGAAAATTTTCATTTAAACCACACGAAACTCTTTAAAAACGCTTCCCCCTCATGTGTACAAAAACTTAAAACCCGACATGTGGTCATAGCCCACAAACTTGTCCTGATTGGGCATAATCAATCCAATTTAAGAAAAAATATCTAAAGGATTCTATAGCATGGTGTAGACTGATAAAATGTACAATGTACCGTGCTAAACCAAAGCTGCTTTAGCCGAAGAGATGTTTAAATGGTCGTCTTTTATATGGCGGAAGTTTGATGGGATTATGAAATTCACAAGCGGTTTCCAATTGCGTATATATTTTAATCAAATTGAAGTAAAACGTTAGGTTTTATTAACTATTGCAAGAAGGTGTCGCCACCCAAACTACAGTTAATGATACGACACAATATAATTCCAGCCGATGCCTACCATGCTCAACAATGCGTAACATCGGTGATCTAACGAGAACCGGTGTGTCCATGTCGTTATGCCGGATATATATGTATCATGTGGTATTTGAATTTCTAGAATTAAACTCTCAGATTGCCCCTAAAGTTTCATATCCTTTTCTGGTTATTTATTTTGTAACGCTTGACCAATAATTTTGTGATTTCTTCTAAATCTGATACTAATTTCCATGGGTTCGATTGCTCAGATTTTTTTATGCAATTAATCGCAATATGTAAATATTTTTTTATGAAAGGATTCCTCTCAGTATTCCCATCTTGGTTACCTATCTGTATATAGGTAACATAATTCGATATACATTTAGATAAAATAGCATAGTTCGATATACATTTAGATGAAAATAAAATAAAAATATTATTGCAAATAAGTTGTTTAAAGATATTGTAGGCTATAAACTAGTCACAACATAATCTATTTTAACATTAATATACTTTACTAAATATAATTGATGTAATATTTTTTGCTACGTAGATATTCATTGAAGTACAACATTCTAGAAGTCATGTAACCCCATCATTGCTAACTCAGAAGTCCGATCGTATAGATGAATTAATTAATAAAAAGAATATTGTCTGTTTTTTGAAAGTAATAATACTCTGTTTAAGTTACAAATAGCTCCCTTTGCAATTATTAAAATGCAAAAATACAGCTTAAAAACATTTTTATTTTATTTAGTTTACCCAATTATTTGTTTTAATACCAACATTCATTTGCGTGTATAACCGTAATAAATTATCTGTCATATAATTATTTTCACATGACTTGAATTTTAATTATTCTATCAGTTCAATGTTTATTAAATTCCAAGGTGCTTTCAATAACTTTCCTGGCTTTTTTCGCATGGGCACACATGAAACTTTACTCACCTTCGAAGTAATCTCCTCGGACTGCAATACACTTTAGTACCGTACCAACAACTTTTGGAAGGCTTCATGTATGTCCACTTGTGTGAGCCTGTCAATGACTTTCATAACATCATCTTTCAACGACTGAATTGTCCTATAACGTCTTGCCTTTAAGGTTTGTCTTGAGCTTAGGCACTAACCAAAAGTGACATGAAGCAATGTATCCACTACAGGAAGGGTGACGAACCGTCTTCATACCCACCTCTATCAAATAGTCTGTAACAGGGATGGTGTTGTGGTTTGGTGCATTTTAGCATTTTTTATCTGTATCCTCAGTTCCTCGCGAATAATTTTGTACAGCTCCACAGTGACATCAAAATCTGCACGCAATTTATTTATAAATAAGCTCATACATATGCACGGACACAACCCCCCCACACACATATATATATATATATATATATATATATATATATATATATATATATATATATATATATGAGCAAAGAAAGAACTTTTAAAAAATTAAACTTTTCAGGATAGAATAAATTCAACACTTTTAACCGCAACAGTTACATCTATTAGAAAGAATAACTATTAAAATTTACATATAAATTTATAATATAATTAGATTATTAAAGCAAAAAGATAAAAAAACACGATATTTCGAAGCTAAATGCTTCCAATCAGAAAAGCCGAAGGGTCAGTATCATACAAAATATGCAACAGACATTAAAAATGGCTAAAGAATATTTCGATTTGGAATGATTGAATTATATAATAAAATACATTAACAATGAAAATAGAAACATAGAAGAAATACATTATAAATATAAAACTGAAAAAATGCAAAGGTAAAAACAAGAAAAATGCATTATGAAAGTAAGATTACAAAGTAAATAAGGATCACTAAGCAATAATTGCGATCGTTAAAGTAACGCAGACAATAAACAAATACGAAGATGCAAAGAAAGTAGGGATAGGGATAGCAAAAGCTAATGAAGGATATGGAAATACATATCAAGAAAATATATATGTTCAAGAAGTTAAGAGAAAAGTATAAAATCTCCCGAAAGTAAAACCAGTAAAATCCAAACGTTAAGAAGAATCTTTTAAATGCCCAAACCTCTGCAGACGCCTTAGTAAAATCTTTAGAATAGAGTTACGGAAAAAATGGCGCCTGGTTTAAAATCCAGAAAGATAAAATAATTTGAAATGTAAATCCTTTTGAAATCTTTACAACAGTATTTTAAACTCTTGGAAGTTAATGTGAGATGAGAGTAAATTCCCGTTAGTATTACCAAATATGAGTATCGAACACACAGTTTCAATAGCTGGTTAAACTCTCTTTCGTATCATGCTAAATATGTATATTCAGATAAGAATTGAGGCATAATAAAGATGAAGTAATATATTTCGGAAAAAATACAACGAAAAGCTGAGACAATTCTGTATAAGAAATTCCAAATTATATCTTGTAGCTCTGACTATGAAGGAAACTTATGATCGATCGAAATTATATTTGAACTAATAATTACTAAAAACTGAGTTTATTAAATTGAGAATATCCCGACATGGAGTATGGAAATATTAAAAAAAGCTAGATTGATCGAATTTATGTACAAGAACTTAATTAATTGACACAACCATATTTAGCAAAACCTATGAAAATAAATAGAATAAAAAAAACTTACACTTGCTAAGAACGTGATGAATTAAGAAAAGAAACAAGCTAAATAGAGTAGAAAAAAATGAACAGAAAAAAATTAATAAACAATAAAATCTTAATTAAAGAAGAAAAACAACAGAAGAATATATAGAAAAATATTAAGGAGCAAATGAGAAGGTTAGCCCAATGAAGGAGAGGTGCCAACAAACACGAACGGCGAAACGACTCGCCGGTCTGTCGTAGGACATAAGTATATTAATTAAAATATCAACTCTTATTTTTCTTATACATGGACACATGTCTAGAGAAGCATTAACTGCATTGTAAATAAAAATCGGCTCTGAGGATATTGATTCTCTAATGCAATTGCAGCAGAATCAAGTGTGCATATACGTAGCCTATTCTTTTGTATAATAAAGCACTATATATATATATATATGCATATATATTTATATATATATATATGTATATATATATATATATATATATATATATATATATATATATATATATATATATATATAGCTCGCATATATAAAATTGGACACGGATATAAAATTCCATTTAACAAATAAAAGTAAAATCTAGAATATATAAAATTAATCTTAAAAGACCCACGGTATATTTTCGTTACGTGTTGAAACGAAGCGGCGGCTAATTCGCTCGTAATCTTGTCAAGTAAATGACAGATGACTTCAGAAGTCGATATACGAGAAGTATATTGTAAATAGACTTATAGGAAACTATTTTGATTTGATTTGATTTTGTTTTTCTTGTGCATATGGAGAATTTGGTATTTTTTTTTCTTTTTGTTTTTGTATGGTCGCTTTATTAGCCCATGCGTACTACAAGGGATTCGGATCAATTTGTCTCGCTGGGACAAACGGCGGTAACATAAAAATGTGCCCGCGTGTCCGGCTGTGATTAATGCTTGCAATAACACCCAAAACACAGATAAAAATAAAGGACATGAAAGACTAAAAAAAAAAAAAACAGAATATGTGTGTGTAAGGGGCGTGTAACAATGCAAAGTAACGAGGAGATAGTTGAGTTCCGTTTTGATACGAGTGATACCGTTGAGAGAGTGTTGGGTGGGTAAAGATATGCCATTATTTGGTTAAATACATTTGTCGGACAAAGGTAGTGAGCCATTACACGTGGAAAATAAAGCCAAGTAAAATACCGGAAAAGTAACATGCAAACACTCATATATGTATATATATATATATATATATATATATATATATATACATATATATATATATATATATATATATATATATATATATATATATATATATATGTGTGTGTGTGTGTGTGTGTGTGTATATATATATATATATATATATATATATATATATATATGTAGTAAGTTAGAAAAATATGTTTGCCTAACAAATCCTAGTGTGGATTAAACGCGGGATATTTTGTGTAGCTTAATTCGCATATACATGTTTCTAACTTACTACCTAGCTCAACTTATGTGTCGAGCATTGTTGAAGTGAATACTTAGTGTACGCATAAAATTATACTTTCGTATATTAATTTATGTGATTAAATTAGTAGTCATATATATATATATATATATATATATATATATATAAATATATATATATATATATATATATATATATATATATATATATATATATATATAATAAGAGGTTAATATTTATCAGACCCAAAGTAGCCAACAACGTTTTAACGAGGTTAATACAAGTGCTCAATACGGAAGTTGGGAAAGATAAACTCTTTATTTCTTTACGCATAAGTATTAATATTACGCTGTACATTCATGTGCATGTTTCGGTTTACTACTTACTAATAACTAGAGATCCCTACAGGAGATATAGCTTCTGCAAACGACTCTAGGTCTTTAGGTATTTGTAAGTATCTAAGCGACACATGCCCATGAATGTATAGCAACATTTAAATGCTTTTGTAAAAACAAATAAAAGTATATAGATATATGCTGTTTCAGTAAAATAAGTGTTTTCATATTATATTTTACTACTTGTGTTTAGCAATTTTTTGTGTATAGGAACTCAATGTATGTAAAATATAACAACAGTGTATTTTTGAAAATAACAGTATAGTTACATTCCCAGATCCAAATATTTATTTTTCGTACAAATTAACTCCTCTGGCATGTTTAAATATCAATAATCTTTTTACATATTTGTTTCGTTATGCAGAAATAAACGCTTGTTATTATGTTAATGGCGTCTTTTTTACTACAGAAAAAGCAGAAAATGTTAGACTAGATAGAAAAAATGCATGACAATATTATGCTGCAATAAAATAATACATAAAAGACTCAACATATGAGTTTCTCTTCTCCTTCTGAAGTCTTCTATGGACGTTTTTAAAAATACAATTTACATTTAGACGAAAATAATCGTGGCTTCCAGTTTAATATCATTGGTAAACGGCAGATGTGATAACGCAGAATTATGTCCAACACTTGTCCAACAGATGTTGCGAGGACTGTAATTACAAAATGAAGTTGTTATCTAAACGTCGATTCCTAGAACAAAGCTACGTTCTTAGAACTGCAAACCTGTAGAACTCTCCTCCGTTTACCTGCTTTCCAGCTGACTACAATATGACCGTCTTCTAGTCTAATGTGAACAAGCTATTGATGAGCCGTTCCTCTTAATAATTCTATTCTACAAAATTTACACTTCTATCGATTACTATGATATTTCCCGTTGGCTTCTGTACACTCTTTAACTGTTATCCCCTCGTGGCCTCTGGGCCTTGCTAAGTGGTTATTCTCTTGTAAAACAGACTGCAGTGTACAAAACTTATTTTCATTGAGCAATCATTTCTATTTATTTGTGTGAAAACACTTAGTGAGTAAATAATAGTTTATATAAATTTACTTTTTTCTTTAGTTTGTACGTTATGCTATAGAATTGCTAAATACAAGGCTGGATTTGTGAAAGTAAATATAACCAATATGGTTACTTTTGAGCAGAATATGACAGTTGCCTTCCTTCGAATATGATTATAAAAATATAAAATGACTGTTGTAATTGTGGGGGATAGGTAAGTGTAGAAAATTTCATGCGCAACGGTTGTTTAGCTAAGAAAAATGATAGCGAAAGATGATGTAAAAGGAAGCATTCGAAAACAACAATGCAAAAAAAAAAGGACAATTGCTATCTACTAAGAATGAAGAAGTAAAAATTTATGGTTATTTTTTGTATTGAATCATACAACAAAATTTTACTTTTGGAGTATTTTAAAGTATTCAATAATTTATCTCATTTAGATCCGTTCTATAATGACAAAAATGGACGATATTTTTCGAGATATGTTCATAAATTCATATTTTCTGCATGCTATTAGTTTTTTTTCTGCCTAAAATTCTCAGAATAGTATCAGCATTATCGACATATATATTTAATATATTTATTTAATATTTCGTATATATTTCTAGAAGTCCTATTAGAAACAATAATAATAATAATAATAATAATAAAAATAATAATAATAATAATAATAATAATAACAACAACAATAATAATAATAATAATAATAACAATAATAATAATAATAATAATAATAATAATAATAATAATACAAGAATGAGCAGAAGAAAAGAAGAAAAAAAAGATGAAGAAGGAGAGGAAATAGAAGGAGAAGAAGTATATAAAATAAGAAATAGAAAAAAAAAATCTATTATATAAATCTCAGTCGTATGTGTGTTTGTAAGCCCCTTTAATACTTTTGTCATCCGCATTAAACCGCCAAGGACACGGTAAGGTTATAAAGAGTGATCTATCAGAGAGACAATATCCAAAAGTTAGATGAAAACGTCAATTATTTATTTTGTTTTACATAGGCGTCACCACTTATCAAGGCCGATAAGCCACTCAAGGATAAGGGTTAACGAGTGTACAGTAGTCAAAAGGACAATATAGTAATCGATAGTAATGGAAGTTCGGTAAATTTGTTAACTACAGTGGAACGGCTCATCAGAAACTTGGTCATGTTGGACTTGAAGACAACCATATTATAGACGGCTGGAAAGCAGGAAAACGGAAGACAATTCCACAGGCACGCACTTCTAAGAAAGAAGCTTGGATCATGTAATCTATGTTTAGGTTTAGGCACAGATAAAGAGTGGGGGGAATATTGATAGTGTTTTCAGTTAGACGAGTGTTTTTTGTGAAAGTTTGGCGAGGGGGGATCATAGATTGAAGCTCAGTCGAACACTTTCCATGAAAATAACGATAAAGCAGAGACAAACTCGCAACATCTCTTCTGTGAGATAGAGGTTGCAGCGAAGAGAAAATGACATCTCCCATCAGGCCACGAAGTATATTTTGAATCCTATCAAGGCAGGACAAATCTTTTCTAGCAGCTCCTGCCCATATGTGGCAACAGTATTCCATCCTTCGACGTATCTGGCTCTTATATAGATAGAGAACTGCATCAGCAGCGAGATATCTACCGGATCGATAGAAGGATCCGACTATTTTTCCAGCGGCCTTGGCAACAGATTTGATGTACGTATTCCATTTAAGATCAGGAGTAAAGGTCAACCCAGAAGCCTGTCAAAACTTAAGACCTCCCCAAGACGAGAGCCATTCATTTCAATTGATGCCAGATGGGGATCAGAACACTGATTAGATAAAGATAGAAGCTTGGTTTTAGATGCATTAAAAGTAACCAGCCACTCCTTTCCCCATTGTACAACGTGATCAAGATCAGAGGAGAGAACTTGGTCGTTTACTGTCTTAGATGTGCTACCATAGATGGTAATGTCTACGAATGATGTAAGGATGTGATTTGGAAGATCATTAATGTAGATCAGGAAAAGAGATGGGCCCAGGATGGACCCCTGAGGGACTCCAGCATTAATACTGTGAGCTTCTGATATTTGCCCAACAGCTACTACTTTTATGAAACTATCAGACAGAAATGATTTAATAATTGAGAAGACATTTCCAGCTATACCATAGCTGGAGATCTTGTGAAGTAAACCTTTATGCCATACCCTATCAAAGGCCTTAGATATATCAAGAGCAATTGCCCTAGAAAGGTTGCCTTTGTCGAGAGATTCGCTAATACTATGAGATATAACTGTAAGCACATCTGCTGTAGATCTAGCAGAACGGAAACCATATTGTGTGTCACTAAGAATGTTATTTTTGTTAAGATGGTTGATTACTTTTCACAGATTTCAGCAACTTACTCGTGATGCACAGGAGACTTATTGCCCTGTACTGAGAGGGGGATGAGTGATCACCTGAATTCTTAAATATAGGGCATACTGATGAGATTTTTCAGGGTGATGGGAAGCAATTCTTCTTAAGACAACGTTTAAACAGTTTTGTAAGTATGGGCGCTAGTACTGGTTGAAGTTTTTTGAGTACTATAATTGGAATACCGCCAGGGCCGGTTGCTTAACTGGAATCAAGTCTGAGGACTTATTACATTTCATTTTTATCTTAATTGATACAACTGAGAAGTCGGAGGATCCAAGAGGAGACAGAACGGAAACTGAACATAGTTCAGGGCAAGTTGTGAGAAAAAGGTCTAGGAGACTCGCATACAGACCGTCATTGTCGGGCACACGGTTGGGTTCGTGAACAATCTGAGTGTGGTCATAAGCAATGGAGAAATCATGGCAGAACCTGACCTCATCACCGGTCTTGTTTGAGTGGGTAAACCATTCCACATTATGAACATTGAAGTCTCCACATACGTGAATGTTCGCTGAAGGATATGCTGATAGAACTTGGTCAATTTTCTCAGATATGCTTTTCAAGATAGTAACTCTGCTATTATGTGGGCGATAGTGAGTAAATATAAATGCGGTAGTGTGAGCTAGTGCAACCCAGAAGCAAATATAGGGTAAGTTAGGATCTTCTCTGGAGAGCACGGGATAATTTTGTCGATTTATTGGTCCTGCAAAATCAATGTGCAGTCATAGGTAAGGAATATCTGGAGTTGGCCATTAATGTAATGTAGTTTTATCGGTGGACTTTTCAACTAATTGACATATGGAGCAACTCCTGACAAGTTCCTCTAATTGTTTGTCCATAAATGGCCAATATACATAACCACAGATCAAGGCTTTCATCCGACTAATTCCTTGATGTCCGTGGTGAAATTGTCTGAAGAGTCTATTTTGAAGTTTATGGAACAACAACAGGTTCAGCAAAAAGAAGAATTCCATTAGTCTCAAACAAAGAAGTTCTTCTCTGAAAAAATGGTTGAAGATGCTGATCAGTGCACTTATTAGACCAGCTGGTAGAGTTGAAGAGCAGAACTTTTTGTAGTAGTGGGTCGGCGGCTGTAGTCTCCTGATTCATCTCCGATGTGACCGGCAGTGCCCGCACTGTGGAGCAAGTCCGGAGACAACTTCAGCTTCTACGGATATAGCAGCGATGACACTGTCTTCTACAGCTTTTTCATGAGAAGAGATAAGTCTTGATAACGGGAATTCCTTTCTTTGAAGCAAAAATACTTGTTAGCGGTTTGTGGTCTGTGATAAGATAAAAAAGGACAGCCGTATAGCATTTTGAAATCAATTTACAGCATAGATAATCGCTTGAGCTTCTTTCTCAATTTGGCTATATTTTCGTTCAGTGGGTGTCAGTTATTTTGATGCATGCGCAATGGCTGTTTCACTTCTATCAGAAAAAAATGTGATATTACTGCTCCAACTTCATAGTCTGAAGTATCCGTCACAACAGTAATGTCTAATGATGGAGTATAGGGTGTAAGCCATAGGTCTGAGTGAAGAAGTGATTTTATTTTTTCAAATGATTCTTTGCATGTAATTGACCAGTTCCATTTAGTATCTTTTTGTAAAAGATGATTAAGAGGTCCACGTAATTTGTACAATTCAGGTAAAAAGGAATCATAATGGTTTATAAGGCCCAGAAAGGATCGTAGTGTTGAAACATCCGGGGGGCATGTGTTTTATGGCTTGAATGTTATCTGGATCTGGTTTTCGACCATTTTGTCAAATAAAAATTTAAAGTATGTCACATAAGTTTGGCAGAATTTGCACCAGTCAGGTCTTTAGTGGAATCCATATTATTGAATTCGATCCAGCACAGAAATCAATGATGCAGAAGTTCGTCTTTAGATGTGCCTGTAAAGATGATGTCATCAATGTTGGCAAAACACCCGACAATCCTGTGAGCATTGCATACGTGGTTTGTTGGAATATAGCTGGGGCAATGGAAGACGATTGAAACGTTGTGGATGTTGATAGTGAGACGATTTTTGGAATCTTCAACTTCTATTTGTAAATATGGATCTGGAATGTCTAGTTTTGCAAAACAAGTTCCACAGTTCAGTTTTGAGAACTAATCATCTGGTAGAGGTAGTGGCTACTGGTGTGTCTAAAGTGCATCGTTTAATCCTGTGAAAAAATCCGCACATATACGTGTCTTGCCATTATCCTTCTTCAGGATAACAATAAGTGCTGCCCAGGATGAGTAATTTGTAGGCTATGATTACTCTGTCTTGTTAGAGGCGTTCCAATTCTTTTTTCACTGTAACTAAAGCTGCATATGGTACAGGGCGCTTTGGTCTAAAAACTGGCTTTGCATCAGACTTTAGTTTTAAAGTTTCTTTGGCTTTCGTACAGCATCCAAGACCTTCTTCACAAACGTTGCTGAACTTTGTTTTAAGAATGTTCTTAAAGTATGTTTCAGCATCTGTTGCAGCATTAACATTAAAAAAAAATTGAAAATTGTATTAAGTATAGTATTGTCTTTCCAGATGCACTGCAAGCAACATGATTAGTATTTTTAAGCGTTGGTTTTCCTAATAACTCCCATGTTGACTGTGAAATCAGAGTAACGCCGGAAACATATCGAATTGAAATTTTATTGGCTTGTTGTTTATCTCAACCATTGTTTATTTCCTACGAGCTTCAAAATTTGCATTAAACGTAGCAAAAATTGAATTTGTGGTAGACTTTTGGAAACGCGTTGTCATTTTCTGATGTGTTTTGCCTCACGTCGGTGAAAAGATCATCCTGGATGTTTTAATGTTATTTTTTTCACAAAATCTGTCCATATGACCACGACGTTAACAAAGTTGACACATGTGTCTTTTAAACGGACAAAAACGCGCATAATGCATATCACACCATGGCCAACAATGTGTTGGGGGCTTTTTATTCTTTCCAGTGTGGAATTTTTGTACATAGTTTAAACTGGAAACATATGGAAGAGCAGAATGTTGTTGTTGCACCATAGCAGTCTCCCGTTTAAGATTTATCAAGCGTTGACATTCTGTGGTCAGAATTTGCACTGTCATTTTTTTGTCTTTATTTAACATAGACAATAAATGTGTGCACACGTCAGCGTCTGTTGATGATTGTAGCCCTGCGATAAAAATAAGGCATTTAAACTGGTCCTCTGTGAGTGACTTCAGTCGAAAACTTTCACAGTGAACATTAACCACTCCAGCATATTTGATAAAATCGTCATTAACGCTTTTCATCAACTACAAACAGTTGTATCGGATATTAAACAATGATGATGACACACCAAAAATATCCGTTATCTGGGCTACTGTTCGTTAAATGCGAAATTCTCTGATTTCTTTGGTAAAATGAAGTTTACATAACGTTCATATTCAAGAGAGCCCAGTTTTCTAAGCAATATCCGTCTTTTCCAGTCATTGTTTTTTCTTTAATATCATTTTTAAACGTATTTTTCCATCAGTCAAACCAAACGGAAAATGTCTGTTTTAATTCCGGATTGAATTGAACATCGGTGATAGAATTTATAAGAAGTTACTTAAAGTTGACGAAGCCAATTGTGTATGGAATAGAACCGTTAATGTTTCTATTAATTTGTTTTGTGTCTCAAGATATTGTTCTTGCTGACTTATAAAAATCATTTCCAGTAAATTTGAATCCATGACGAAAAAATAATGCAGTTACTTGTGTGTGCTGTGCACAAAAGTGATTTTTTCGAAGAGACAAGTCTGTCGGATTTTTTTTAAGGCAACATTTGGTTCGTCCGACCAGGTCTTGTTTATTTTTTTTTAATCCACGTTCATCCCATCCTCGTCGCCAAATCTGTTATGTCGTCACGGAGTATAACTGGTTTTTAAATGTGGGAATTACAAAAGACATCCTTTTAGCACCAAATTATTTATTTATTTAAACAGAAAAATAGTAAAACGTTAGAGCAACAGATTATGTGAAATACTATGTCAGCCATGTTGAAAAGTCTTCCTCTTTCAGATTCAGAGGAGATAACTCTTTGTTTTTCGGTTGTTTCCCATTATAACACACTCATTAAAACATATTTGAATATGAGTAAATTTCTGGGAGTTTAATCCTCATAATCGCTGTTGACTTCATTAATTCGACGTGCCCTATTAATGTTGGTTCGATAGCATCGCTTTGTCTATAACTTTTGGAAACTCTCGCATGAACTCTAGTTTGGGTAAATTATTCCTAAATTTAAAACTATGGGATACTATTGCAAAAAGGTAACGCACTACACTTAAAAATACTAAAACAGTTCTCATCATCGTAGGGTTAGTGATAGTGTAAAGTTGTAATCTGGACCTCGTTTTCTGGTATCGTAACGCAAAGTAGGCAAGTCTGAAATAAGCTCTATTAGGATCATAACCCGTGTAACGGATAATTCAAGATGGATGAGTATCAGAATCATGCGTCCTCTTATTTTGTCAGTCGTTTAAGATAACGTAGCAAGGATGTTTCATCCCATATTTCCCTGCTATTCTCGGAGGCACCTAAGGATTATCTCTTTGGATGTTCCGTGTTAAAACTTGCATATATCTAAACAATATATCCATCATATATATGAAATGAATGGATTTTGTTTGGGGGAAGTACAATTTCTTGACAAGCTTTTGGGACTGGCCTTCGCTCCTGATCTGTTATGAGCATATGCAACAAATTAGTGTCCGAGATTACCTGAAAAATTCTTAGATAAATCTACCATTCCAGTATGTATTTCACTTTTGATACTGTATTAGAGCAAAACACGCCCTTATATGGAGTACTGTTGCTACGTCTGGACAGGAGCTACTCGGATGATCCTATCCTGTCTTGACCGTGTTCAAAACCATCTTTACAATCTAGTAAGTAATGTTCGTTTCTCTTCATTGCGGCCTCTTTCCCATAAAAAATAGTTTGCGACCGAATCTCTTTTCTATCATTAATTTGATGGCAAGTGCTCGTCTGGGATTTTAATCTATTTCCCCCTACCGCTTGTCAAAGTTCCACTAAAAAAACCTCCCATCTTTTTTGCTGGACAAGTATTTCTCCAAAATTTCTCTCACTTTATGTTTTACCTGGATCTAAACGCAGATGCCATTAATAACACTTAACGCTAAAAGTACCAACTTGTAGCACTCTGTTACACTGCGGTACACTCACAGCTTATTCCTGAGTGCCCTTTGAGCATTGTATATGTCATAAATTTCTTGAAAAAAATACCTGGAATTTTGAAGCCTAAATATCCTGATAAAATAACCCAGAACATAAAGCCAACTCTCTTAAACACATAGCACAACAGCAGAAAAATCTATGATCTAACATGGCGGATATTTTGTCAAGACAAGCAACCTTATTCTGTCTGTTCCTGAACTCGTTCCGAAATTACCAATAACAGTAACAGAGATAATTGCTACAAAGCAGTCTTTGGTAACACTTTTTTGTAGTTTACTACATGTAACGCAATTGTTACATGTCAACCTTCGAGACCTACACATTGTATGCGGACAATCACATGAAAACAAAGACAAGTAAAGAATTTGACTCACGTTTTTTCAATTGAAAGAACATGCATTTATTTACAGGTACTTCCAGATTAACGCTATGGCTGTTGTTAAAAAAGTCTTATCAAAGTTCAATGTGCTTAACAAGAGTCTTTGTCTGGACATGTTGTTTCTAGGCCACGTGTGTAACACGTCTATTTTTCTTCCTTTGCCACGGGTTTATCTTTATAATCTTGTTTCTGTCGTTCTTCCTCGATGTGGCGTAACCTTGCACACGGTTCAGTCATTTCCATTCGTTTTATATGTTGCTGTTATTATATGCGCGTTCGCGTTTTGTTACATAAATATTATTTCTTTTTTGCCCTCTGAGGCAAGAACATTTTTGCAATAAGTGTCTTTTCGAACAAAATCCGCACCATATGCAACGTTTGCTGACAAGCATATTTTATCGTACTGCATCTACTATCATGCATTTAATCAAAGCAATGATTGATAAAATTAGCATTCATAAACTCATTAGAATGTGACCGTACATTAGACGCTAGAATGAAGTTCTCGCAACGAGAAACAAGAAACCGAAAATAGCACGTATTGATTTTAAACCAATTGCGAACATCTGTTCTGTAAAAAAATCTTCAAATTTATATTTAACCTTCAGAACAAATATAATTTCATATACCATGTATTAAAATTACTTGCTTGAAAATTGCACAGCTGAGAATAAGGGCATCAATTCTGTGTATAAAACTAATAACATTTTATTATTTTTAAGAACACTGTCGCAGAGCGCATAAACATTTATCTGGTGGCAACGTATTTATTTCATCAGATGCAATTTAATATGATGAAACGCATGTTTTCTTAAAACCAGATAATTGTACCAGCAACATTTTGAACATTTGCAATATGATTTATTTGTTGCGCGTGAAAAAGTTAATCTTAGTAATTAAAACATTGACAAAAACGATCTTGTTAATATCTTTTCGCGCTTTGTAAAATGAGCAGGGGTTTAATTGCAATCAGGACAAAATAGACGGGGAAATGTAAAAACGGAATAAAACATTGGATTAAGAACAGGCTTTTAATCTGATGGAGGATTAGTGACGATTAGAGTTTGTTTTTGAGCACAAAGCTGAATATCATTTCTTTATAAGGTGTTGAATGTTCGTAAAAGTGCACACTATAAGTTTCCTGTTTTCAGTTTGTTTTACATTTGTTTAATCATAAAATTGCATTTAGAAATAAAAGCATAATAGCGACTTTCAGGGTTTTATGAAAACGGCACGAGACAAGGCTTGTATCTACTTGATAAAAATCTAATTCAATAAATGTTAGAATGAAAAAAAATCTGAGGTTAAAACAACGACTCTACTCTCACTGCCACAAACATCGCTCAAGTAATATGAGGACTAATAAAAAAAGAATGGAAACAGTAGTTCCAGTGCTACGGGGAGCAACAACACGCCACACATTCTATCATCCTTAGGAGCAATAATTATTTAAGGCATCCTCAATAGGAAGTATGGGTAAAATATCAGTACATATAAAATTGTATTTCTCCATTTGGAATCGAGAGTCTCAAAGGTAAGTGATTTTAAAAACATTTCAGGCCAAGATCAGAGTGTAGTATCTGTTCTGATGCTACACTTCATCTTTTTTATGTCCCCGATCAGTGGGAAAGAAATTCTCGTAATTGAGAAAATTCTTATTTTAGTTTCTATCCAGAGTGGCACGTTGGGGGAAGCTGGATTTTACCAACATTAAAATCCGACCTTGTGTCTAACTCTGCCTTCAGAGAGAGGCAAGTAAATGGGAACAGTAGCTATAAGTGTAAAACGTTTTCCAGTCTCATGAGACATCTACGATGAAGTGGTAAAACTTTTGTTTCTTCTCGGATTTGTCGCAGGTATCAAAGTTAATTAGGTAAACGTAAAGTAAGTTCCTCGAAATGCATTACTTTTAAGTACTTGTAAAAATATAATAATTTGGCGAATGAAATCGCTGAATAAAAATATAATAACAATGCTAAATGAAAAAAAATGTTTGAATATCAAATGTATGAGCAAGTCCTCGGGACCTATACCGGAAATCAAAGTTTCTAATTAGCTATATAATATCCACTATGAATATGCATGTGTACGCCTAACTAAGTGGAAAACGGAGGTATTCTACCCGATATAGTGATGTTAGTGTAAGTTGGTGTCCCGATTAATGCTGGTTAAACGGAGCTTAGGTTGCTTCTCCTTATCCCATATCAATATTCCAGATTTAATAGCTCCGTTTTAAATGCGTGTAGCAGTAGGAACTCTATAGTAATAATTCATGGTGTATGACTTATTCCCACAAGTTTTTTTTTCTGATATAAATATAGCCATATGCCAAATAAAAGCTGTACATATGGAATCCTTGTGCAATGTTTTATAATGAAAAAAATACCGAATAATCAAGCATTAATCTGTATACATACATATCTACCTATTTACTCTTCTTCATATATATATATTGCTTATTCCTTACTAAGTCTAACGTATAGAAACTTTATTAAAAATTTAATGACAATGATTAGTGTATTGTCTTTTAGAAAATAATATACATATAAATACACAATCATATATTATTTTTTAGAAAATTATATACATATAAATACACAATCATATATTATTTTTTAGAAAATTATATACATATAAATACACAATCATATATCATTTTTTAGACAATTATATACATATAAATACACAATCATATATTGTTTTTTAGAAAATTATATACATATAAATACACAATCATATATCATTTTTAGAAGATTATATACATATAAATACACAATCATATATAATTTTTTAGACAATTATATACATATAAATACACAATCATATATAATTTTTTAGACAATTATATACATATAAATACACAATCATATATTACTTTTTAGAAAATTATATACATATAAATACACAATAATATATTTTTTTTAGAAAATTATACACATATAAATACATAATAATATATCATTTTTAGAAAATTATATACATATAAATGCACAATCATATATTATTTTTAAGAAAATTATATACATAAAATACACAATCATCTATCATTTTTTAGAAAATTATATGCATATAAATGCACAATCATATACACGTATGCAACTCAATACGACTATGAAAAGACGAACTCAAATTAGGTTTAAGAATAACATATTAACCAAAAAGGTTACAAGGATAGGTAAAGGGTAAGCGGGGCTTACTATTTGATGGTGTCTAATATGAGTAGTCCTACGCTTTGTGCACTACTAGTATTCCTGTTGATTATTATGATACTACCTTCCAAGGGTGTAATCTCACATCGTAATGTAGTATTGGAAGAGTCCACGATGCAGGTAAATTTCGGTCTCACAACACTCACTCGCATATGTCTCTATTTCCGAAAAGTACCCTTAATTCATTTTGTGCGTATCTCTGGATACCAATTTGCACTTTCCCTATATTCTCCCAGTAATTCTTCCTTTTCTTTTTTCAGACTATTCCTGCCGTATTATATTTCTCCTTTCCTTTTTCCCTCTATTTCTCTCTCTCTCTCTCTATCTCTCTCTCTCTCTCTCTCTCTCTCTCTCTCTACTTCTGTATAATTCTTTTCCCTGTATATTTCTATCGCCACTTTCACGTACTGCTTCATTTAAAAAGTCAGACTAGGGAGTTTCCCACGAAATCATCATGCGTTCATAGTAATCAACTGTGTTGTAAATGGGATCGGTATACATGTTTCGTGTAATCTGACTGTCATTTCACAGTAGAGTAGTGAGAAAGGGAATACTATGGCGATGGGTGTGCATTGATTAAATGATACGCGGGTATATAATGGCGTTTTTCAAGATCTCATCGTAATTGTACGCACGATTGTTTATTATATATGATGGACATTCCTAGCACTATAGATGTTGATGCTATTATAAAGCAATTGCCACTTTTCTGATTTTCAGGCGTCTTTCTTTCATTTGCTGCTTGCGTTCCGCTAATCGCCTTCGAGGACTGATAACTTTTGTGCGAAGTGACATGAGCAGACGTCCAATATGTCTGATACTTCCGGAAGCGCATAGATGAATGAAGACAAAATGCGATCTTTTGCATATAAAATCCTTTTGATTGGCAATACACTTAAATGAAAATACATTTGATTTATGGAATATATCGTAAAAAAGTATGTGCTTGTTTTTAAAGTAGGATAACACTATATTTATACATTAACATAAATCGTACGCACATCTACATTGTGTATATGTTTATATTTTTCACCAGAACAAGATGTGATAGAAGGTTATCGGGCTTATCAGGATCTGCAGAATATTATATAACACATCTAACCGGTGAAACATATTAAATATATTCCGCTGAGGGAAGTGGTTTTAGCTGAGAGGGTTATAACACTGTAAGAGAACTACATTTCATACGTTGGTAAAATTATAAATATTTAGAAGTATAAAAATAATGTTGAACCTTTTCTATATTTACCAATCATGTATATTTTTAATCATCGATGTGCTCTTAATTAACATTTTGGAGCATGAAGTCACGCAAAAATTATATTTATTTTCTTAAGATAATGTTTTAAACTGTTACAAAAGACTATATATATACATATATACATATATATGTATATATATATATATGTATATATATATATATATATATATATATATATATATCAATTGTTATAACGTAAGACGCCAAGGGCAAGCTTTACTTTCGATTTCTGTTTATATAAACCACTTTATTTGTTGGGAATAAATTATTTACTATTAATGCAATATTCACTATTTCTAAAAGAAGTTAAAATCTCTGACAGTTTCAAATGAGACAACTTCCGAAATGCGTTTCTTACGTTTAAAAATTGTGAATGATGGACAAATTAGATTATTCCAAAATCCCCATTATATGAGATAACTTCGGCGTTACCTTAATGATGACTATCAAAAATGAAATTGCCTCGCATGTCCAAGAATTTTCTTTGGAAAATGCAACGAATTTATTTGCATTGCGCTCGCACAAGTCTTTATATAGCACAGAAAAACTTCTCTTTTAACCATAAACTCAATTAACTAACATTTCGAATCTTTACCTTTTAATGTTTTGTCAGTATTTTAACATGTCTCGTTATTTAATTATTTGAGAAATCTGTCAATATTTCAATCTATTCAAGTTAATAAAACGTTTCTTTCTAATAGACCACTTTCCAAGAAATTCAAGCTTGCCTTACTTACTTCTGGAAAATGTTGTTATTATTAATACAGGCTTAATCCTTTTAACTCTGGCAGCAAGTAAGCATCTATTTTCTTTGCTATAATATTCTTGCAGTCTTATTAGTGTCGTACATTAAATGTCTAAATGCCTTGTCTGAAGCAACTTCCATATAAATATCGGACTCCATACGTTATCAGTCTACATCACAATATAATTTACACATATCCCTTTTTAATTTGTCAAAAATCTTTCTGACATTATTGACGTGTTTGTACAATGCTTATTTCTTGGGCACTTTATTTTCTCAGTTGCTTGAAGTGGTCCAAAATAAAAATGAAATATGCGTCTTATATTTACAATAAGATTATGAACCATTGTTCGTGGAGATGTTAATTACGTTTTCTTTTTGGTCTTCCGACAAAAAGAGGATAGACCTGTAAATTCTCCCGTTCGTCTGTCCGAACTTTGCTCAATAACTACGCCTTGGCGTTTTTCTTTTTGAAACATTGCACAAGCATTAAACATGATATGACTAAATAAGTAACATAACGGATTTTCCGGGGAAAACTCCGGTCCCTCGTTAGGGGCCCCTTCGTATTAAAATGGCTAAACCTGTTACTTTTCTGCTTATTAAAAAAATGATGCCTTGGATGTTTATAAAACTTTGTATGTCATTAATTTTACCAGAAAACTGATGACCCTGATTTTATTATATTGCAATATTATATCGGGACAAAAAAGGCTTACGTTGCCGATAATCAATTTAGGAAATCAACTATTATTATTATTATTATTATTATTATTATTATTATTATTATTATTATTATTATAAAAGCAAAATATTAGAAACGAACATCATTATTGTGTTGTTAAATGTTATGCAGAAAACCTTATGCAGAGATTATACTTGAAACAAAGGAATCTTTAATACAATATTTAAAATAAAGATGTTATTTATTCATTTTTTTCGCGATATTTTTGAATGAATTAAATTATTTATACATAAGTGCATTTTTACCTAAATGCGATTTGGGAATAACTTTATCGTTTACCAATTTGGAAGCTCCAACCGGGGTGCAGCATATGTATTGTTTAAAATATAATTATTCACTGACATTCATTTCGTTAGAATCAGCCATTTTGATGAGTTGTAGACGACAAAACACGACAAAAAATTCATTATATGGTAGCATAAATACCAAGTTATTTATTTCTGAACATTATTTCAAGCATTGTTAAAATTGTATGACACTAGAACTGCTTGTATTTTGTTGGTGACCTGATAATTTTGGACAAGCAGGACATGCGAAAGTTCCACAAAATTAAACATATATTTAAATTTGATGAAACAGATATATTTTATGGATAGCTCCAAAATAGTTGCGGAACAGAAAAAAAAAACAAAACAATTATACGTATCATATTTGAGTATATTAATATTTTATAAAATAATGCCCAGTGTATTTAAAATATAGAACTGACCTATATAAGATGAATTATTAAAAATAATAAAATCTCAGAAAGTATTATTGTACGATATAGTTTAATATACTTCATAACATTATAATTAAGGACGCCGACTTTAAGTAACTCATTCATTCCATCACCGAATTTGTGGAAAATTTCTTTTTTGTTGCTCTGATTTTTTCCCCGAATCTTTCCTTTTCTACGTAACGTTTAGCTGATTCTACCCTGGGTGAAGAACAGCCGCAGGTTGAGATTTCTATAAAGCCTTCTGTCACGGCATTGCAACACAGCTAATATGTTGTTGTTGTTGTTGTTATTATTATTATTAATTATATTATTATAATAATAATAATAATAATAATAATAATAATGATAATAATGATAATAATGATAATAATAATAATAATAATGATAATAATGATGATGATGATGATAATAATAATAATAATAATAATAATAATAATAATAATAATAATAATAATAATATACATACATACATACATGGCATAATAATAATAATATACATACATACATACATGGCATAATAATAATAATATACATACATACATACATGGCATAATAATAATAATAATAATATACATACATACAAAAAGAAGCCTACATCAAAGAGCAGTTACAATCATATTCTTGTTAAGGATTACCAATTGTTTTTAAAGCAGTTTAAACTTAATAAATTTTATTTGAACTTCCCAAAGCATAACTTAAAAAGGAAGGAACAAGCAGAATATTATATAGATGCTTTCATGCATTTTTTTTTTTTGCTTATTATAAATCTTTACAAATCATATGATCTTATAGATTATCTCTTATCACTTTCATGATAAAAAATAAAATTGTCATAAATATCAGGACTGGACAGACACAGATGATCTGCATGATGAATATATCTTAAATTATTTCTGACTTCAATCAGTTTATTTTTACATTAATTAGCAATATATTTATTTAATGAGATTGAACAATTCTCTCATAATGTATACTAATGTCAAGTAAATATGTGTACAAAATAAAATATCATGATTTTATTCTTCTTGTTTAATATACCGACGTTTATGAATATTTATTGCAAGAATTTTAATTTGATTTTAGTGATGTCTCTGAATTCTCATGATGAGGATTAATTATTCGTATTATTTGGATTCTTTGGACTAGCTCTCATCTTCCGTGTTTAATTCTTACAATATTTCGGTCGATGTAACCTCCACCCTATTTCAGGGGTATGTTTTCGAACTCGGAAATTATTTTGTTTAACTTGCGTATGTAGACGGAATATAAAACACAACACTTTATTTCATTCGAGGGGAGAGTATATTCTCGTTCTGTCAGCCATAAATGGATGAAACTCCGACGTAATTCGCTATTGTACTTTTCCAGCCGTCTACACTGAGAATTTCACACTTCAGCCGCAGTGGTTAAAGTACTTGAGAAAAATCAATTGTAAAAGCGATATTCTTCTGAAGCTGAACATTTATTCTTCAGAGAGGGTGACAGAACAATACGACTTGGAATTATTTAGGACCTCTATCCAGATATGTATGACGGAACAAGAGACTGTCAACTCCAAAGTAAATAATGCGCCCTTCCGAAATTCCCTCAGAATTTCTAAGTTCGACAAATACAGTCCCAAGCTCGACAAGATAGACGGGAAGAAAACCGGAGGTGAAATCGACTGAAACGTTGTGAAAAATGGCACATTTGTCTGAGGAATGAAAATAATACGAATAACCAATCCTCCTCCCGAAAATTCAAAAACGGAGATTTAAGTATGTGCGCATATTCGATGATTACTAGTGTAGCAATGTAAAACGTCATAAGTACACATTTTCCTAGGTTTTAATTATAAACTATTTAATATGAAAGAAATGTGTGTAATATATATATATATATATATATATGTATATATATATATATAACTACTTCATTTACTCACACAAATTTAATATACGAAAGTATAGATTTATGCGTAAACTTTAAGAAATAGCAAACAACTCTGTTCACAAAATAAAACTTACTCTAGGATAGCGATACAAAATAGCTTTAAAACTAACAATAACAATAGAAAACAAACAAATAAATAAATTAAATAAACATGAATATACATAAACGATCACACATATATGTATATATATGTATATATGTGTGCATGTGTGGGTGTACACATAAGTATATTCATATATAAAAAAATACACATAGGTATATTCATATATATAAAAAAGGAGGGAAAGATCCACCTTAAACCACTAACCTAGTTCTAAAACAGATCCTTTGTTCGATAAAATGCATGCCCATTGGCCGATAGGAGGGGGCGCGGTGGATATTAGAAAGCTGATTGGCTTTCTAGAAATCCTCAACATATATAAAAACAAGAAACAACCACAAAATTCGCGCATAAGCCTGACGAATCCTACAGTTGATGAAACGCAGAATATTCAGTGTAGCTTAATCGCCATATATATTTTATAAATTACTCTCTCTATATATATATATAATTATATATATATATATAGATAGATAGATAGGTAGATAGATAGATTTAAGTAAAAGAGAAAAGAGAAAGATTAATTCCACAAAAGGAGACGTATCCGAATAATGCCAAGCTCAACAATCATTATTGGAGCTGATACAATAGGACAAAAAGAGAATGAAATAAAGACACAAAACTATATATAGGTATTATAGGTAATGGTTGTGGCGATGTTTGGAGGTGGTGGTAGAAGCATTATTATTATTATTACTGCACTGTTTTTTACGCTATTACTATTGTTATTATTATTATTATTACTGTTTTATCATCATTATTATAATTATAATCTTCATTGAAATTGATATCATTATTATCACTTCCGGAATTACACAATAATTGCTACTATTATCTCCATCTTAACTTAATTAACAGTAATTTGGGATTTAATTTCATCACAACTATTGGTAACATATATTTAATGTTTAAATTTAATGTTTACTTTGAATGTTTCCTTTATTTTTATTTTATTTATTTTATTCTATTTTTCTTAATATTAATTTGTTTTTCATATTTTTTCATATTTAATTTTACATCTAATTTATGTCCAGCTTCATTATTACTGCTATTATTATAATTGTCATCACTATTATCTACCGTACTATTATAATAATTTGGTATATTTACCACTCTCATAAGTAGCTATGGTTCCCTTACTCCCCCATTTTCACATCAATATGTATACTTAACATTTTACATCAAGTTATTCGCACTCATATGATCATACTCCATATATCATAACAGTAGAAAATTATAAATATATTGCAACATATTACCTTCCAGTTTTACAACCTTACATAACCCTCCCCCCACCAAATTAATAAAAAATTACCCGCTCCATAGAAAATAGACACCCCATAAACCGTTAAAATAAATCACTACACAGCAGCAATACACCCCTATTCAACCATAACACATTTACCGCTTAATCTCAATACTATGTTAAAGACAATTTATATTCTTATATATAATACTATATATATAATAAGCTTCTCCTTATTTATTTAGAATTCATTAAAGCTTCCCCCAACACTCTATAATTCCTCTTAATCTTTTTCATCCCTAACGTACCTTACGTTAGACGCCGCATCCCCACCATGATACCTAGCACCTTCTCTATTTTCTGATGAGAAGCATTAGGCTTCGAAATGCCCTGGCATAAAGAGTCCCTTCTATCCCCCAAATGTTTCTTGTATTCCATTATTCAATAAATGATCCATTCTATATCTACCTATATATAGTTTTGTTTCTTCATTTCATTCTCTTGTTGTTCTATTATATATATATATATATATATATATATATATATATATATATATATATATATATATATATATATATTGCGAGATCATGTGTCATGTTTTCTTGTAGAACACCAAGATAGTATATTAGCTCTAATTTCTCAACCCATTTAAATAATTGCCAGTGGAAATCATTAGCAACATTATTAAGCAAATGAAATATTGTAAGGCTGTACATTTTTACACAACACAATGTGGCCTCAATCGCAAAGGAGTCACAGAAAAGGAAATAATTTCAACTCGCCTTTTTTTGTAACAACAACATTATTTTACTCATTCCCTCGTTACCAACCTGAGATTTCTCATGCGATCCTTAGCGCCATCCATGCGCCTTATGTCAACTCGAACGCCATTTTATATTACTAATGGTTCTATATATTGTCATGGCTGAAGAAACAAGACCATACTACCCTCGTGAATTCGATAAAGCGTTCAGTTCGGTATTCTTTCCAGATTCCCAAGTTCGACAGTAATATTTCCGAGTTCTTCAAGATATACTGAAAAATGCCGGAGGCTACATCGACCGAAACGTTGTGAAAATGACACTTAATAGGAATATAGTAGTCCGAAGAATTACAAATAATTTATTTTAGTGACTAAATAAAGTTTAAATATATTGAACAACACTTGTCCATCAATCTGCCGACTTTTCCGCAATATTGATATGAGAATTCACTGCTAATATACCATTGACTCGTATCACCAATCGTTTTAATCAGTTATATTGAAGTCATCCTTAAAAATCTTTTTTTTACTTTGAAGTATTGCCGTCATACGATATGCAGCGTCTTAGATTTCCAAATAATTACACATCTGATACTCTCCAAGTATAACATTGCGTAACTTTAATCATTTAGCAAAAACATTTGTCTCAATGCAAATAATGTTTACTAACATTGTGCCAAAATCATTCTTTGTATTAAGCAATCTATACTCCCATAAATTCGTTTCTCTTTTGTTTGTATTGATATTCATATTAAAAAAAAAAACTATTTTCTACTTATTTAAAAAAGAAAATACAATGTTGTTATATATGGGTTGTGAAATTGCATTCATCTTCAAAAGATCTAGCTAATTTGCATATTCTTTTAAACATTCATTTTAATTAATTCCCCATTAGTTTCTTCGGGGTTTTAATGGGATAATCGTCTTTGCTTAACTATTACGTGTAATTATATTCATGCATATATTCTACATGATTCATACTTGTATAAGATTTGCGTAAACACAAAATTGTTTCCATATATATTTATGTATACATATATATTTTCGTCTAGCAAATTTTGCCTACCGAACTCCTCCTAGAGTTTTTTGTCTACAGACATGAAGCTTCATTTATAAGATATTTGAATCTATGCAAAATTTATATTTGGGTCTTAGCCTGGAAAAATGAGTGCAACAGTGTGAAAATTAAAAAAAAAAACAAATGAAATTTACCCAGTGAAGGTCGAACGACGGCATTACGAATGCACAACGTAATATCTATTGGTTCATGTTTTAATTTTTAGCCTTGCAGTAAACATGTTTTCATAGCCCAGTCATTGACGGCAGGACAAAATAAATCGCGAGCTGAACGTTTTAGTTTCGATTCACGTCGGTGGTGACGCCTGAGTCTTTTTAATACCTTTTTTTAAAGCAATACTATATATTGCCTCCAATCTATCCATCTATCTATCTATCTATCTCTCTCTCTCTCTCTCTCTCTCTATATATATATATATATATATATATATATATATATATATATATATATAAGTGAACGCGTCTGTACGTCTGTGTACATTTTCATACGCAATAACTGTGTCAATTTTAAGTCTAAAGACTCGAAATTTGATATACAGGGTACTGAGATTTGGGAAAATCGACGTAATCGGTTTTCGGCTAGAAATTTGGCAATTACGACGTCAATGTTCAACGATTTGACCTTTCAGAACTCTACCAAATTACCCCGTCAATTTTGGGTTTAAACACTTGAAATTTTAGATATAAATTCCTTTGACATGCATCTAACTTACTAACTTGATTTGAGTCCCAAAAATTAAATTTTAAGGGGTCAAAATAGGGGTCAAAGTTAAAATAATTGACCTTTTTTCTTTTTTTTTTTTTTGCTCAGCATACACCTCCAAACACCTGGGCAACGCCGGGCACCCATTGCTAGTGAAATAAAAAATAATTCATAACGGTATTGTAGTTTGGTTATATACCTTTACTGCACCAAATTTGAACTCTTATGAAATATTATCTGTTAATTATCATGTAAATTATTTCAATAGAGTCTATAGTATAACTTACACGAGACTAAAAATGAGTCCAGATATCTCCTGAGATTTAATGAGGAGCATTGCATATTATACATTTCTAATACATTTATTGTCATCAAAATCGGTTAAACACAATATTTCAATCAATTCGATTTATTGCCAACTTTAGTCAGCGACCAAACGCAGTGCACCTGAGAAATCTACACATACCTCTCTGCAGTGACATAGTCCAGAATAAATTGTAGTTTTCATTGAACTGCAGAGAACACACTTCTGATGTTATAACTTAATTTTTAAATTAATGTTTAAAATATAAAAGTCAAGTATCATGGTTTGATTGAGCTCTAAATAGACAATTTCATTTCGGACGCGCCTCTTTCCTCATAAAAATAATGTTGATTTCATAGGCCAGTCTTTTGTCTTTGTGCTCTGATAATTTTTCTCAAATTCAATTGTGACATAAACTTTCTTTAAGTTCGACTGTTTCCTTGTTTAATCTGATTTTATTGATTATCGTTTTGTGATATTTACTGGAGGCATTCCGATACAAAACGTATTAAGATACACTACCAGAAACATAAAGTTTTCCTGTCTGAATATTTTTTTAAATCGACCCATCCGTTTCCGTGTCTATAAGGAAAGAACTCATTAACACAGAGAAAAAGTGCCTTATATATACCCGTAGACATTAACATTAACATAGAATATGTTTTTAATCTCGCCATCTAATTTACACACACTGTTGCACCATAATGCTTGCGCTATAATACTTTGTTTTGATATAATTTATTTAAATAGTTATGCATTCTATCCAGTACAAATGATAATGTGGAAAGATGTTTCATTTACAGCCGAAAAGAAAAAAATCAACCAGATAAAAACCATATTCTTAACTAAGTGTACACAGAACATAGCTCTTTACAATAATAAGAAAATATTTCGTCATATTAAAAGAAAAAAACGTATTCTTTCCAGCGAGCTTTGCAACATGGATGAGAGTAAAACCTAAGCTAGAAGAGCGCTTGTTCTCTTGTATCAACACGCGTTGATTAACGTTATAGTGCAGTAAATCATAAACACATGTTCAAAGATGTATGTTTTGCATGGATGTTTCATCGTCCTCACATAGAAAGCGTCTGTTATTAACAAATAGTTTCCCATCCTTAACTGGCCCTGCGCAATGTAGCTTAACTTCGATGCGCAAACCAAAACCAGTGTGTAAACGTGATGAATGCACAAACAATTAAAATAAACACATTTATCCCGGAAATCGCCGTATTTTTCTCGTTTGTTTTATTATTTCCTAATGGCTACCTCTACATTCTTCACATTTTGTATTCCCGTTCACTTCTGAACACTTTCCTCTATTCTTCGCCGTTCATACTCTGATCTTTTACGCTAACCAGAAAGCTAAAACAGGAACCTGCAAAGAAAGCACGCAAAACCGGACTGCAAGAATTAGACCCGAGGATCTTGGGGGAAATGAATACGGCATGAGATAAACGGGAAGAACACGTAGTTCCCGAGCGGGGGTACAGGCGAGAAACTCTTTCGCGCGAGCAACGTAGACCGAATGGTCAAAACAAGTTCACTTATCTAATTGGCCGGCAGGGAGATCGCAATCACGAGTTTAATAAACGAGAGAGATGCGTCTCTCGAGTAACTGAGCCTCTGCCGCCCGAAGACCTTCTCCTTCACCTGATCATGTTGAATACGTCCGTGCCTTGCGTCTTGTCGGATCAGCGTGTCTAGCACTTCGCATACATAGCTGACGGCAGAGACTCGGTAAGTTCATCCTTATCGGCCTACGTTTTAAACCTTGAGAGAAGAGCTGCTTTAGCCAGTATGTGTACGGTGTTCAATATTCTGTATGTCTCTCTGTGCATATTAATATATTTATCACTATGTAATACTAATTTATATAAACGTACATACATACATACACACATACATACATATATATATGTACATATGTGCATGTGTTTACATAAGACATTTCACTTACATACATACATATATACATACATACACGCACACACACATTATATATATATATATATATATATATATATATATATATATATATATATATAAAGTGTTTTTTGTTTTGATTTTTTAAACGATAGTAATGTTTTTATGTCTCCGCCTCGGAGTACCGGTGTTTTTCTTAGGAAGTCGCCCAGTTTTATTTGGACGTATTATTTATTTGTTTATTTATTATTTTTTAAAAACAGTCATCTATGGACACGCGTGTTTTGGAGCCCTACTCCTCTTCAGCGCATTGGATTAGGACGCTGGACTGAAATACATAAGGTCCAAGGTTCAAATCCTACCAACAGTCAAGCTACGCTGATAAGGAGTAGGGCTCCGAAACACGCGTGTCCGTAGATTACTGTTTTTAAAAAATAATAAATAAATAAATAAATATATTTATTTATTATTTTTATTTTATATATATATATATATATATGTATATATATATACATATATATATATATATATATATAAGTTATAAAATATATATGGCGATTCAGCTACACTGAATATTCCGCGTTTCATCCACTCTAGGACTCTTCAGGCTTATGCACGCGAATATATATATATATATATATATATATAATTTAAAGGAGATTAGAACAATAGTCTAAAGAGCAGAGTGTATTTTAATGTAAAAGTAAAATTACTAGTTCCATTAAAATACAGGGAAAGAAAAAGTGCTCGTTGTAATTTATATATATAATAAGCTCGATAGGTAAATATCCTAGAGCTAATTTAATATTTAGTAATATGATTGATAATTTAAAAATCAAATTAGAATTAAACTAAAAAACAGTTTCATAAGAAGGAACAGCAACAAAATCAATAATTTGTACGATCGTTTCGGAAAACAATGTTTTTATTGTGGTCTACCATCAAGCTACGGAAAATAATTTTTACATATGGTGTTTTTTTTAACAAACAAAGTTTCCTCATCAGCAAAGTATTGGGAAGGGTTTTTAGTATATGTAAAAGACACCATAAATAAACCTAGTATTAAAAGTAAGGCAGATGTATCTGGAAAAAAATTAAAATAAAGGTATGGATTTACTTGATAAGAAAATTAATATGGGTTAAAAAACCCTCAATAAATCCCCCCACACTTTATCTGTGCCTAAACCTAAACGTAGATTCCATGAGGAAAACTTCTTTCTTAGAACTGTACGCCTGTGGAACTGTCTTCCGTTTTCCTGCTTTCCAGCTGACTACAATATGGTTGTCTTAAAGTCTAACCTAAACAAGTTCTTGATGAGCCGTCCCACTTAACAATTTACCGAATTTCCATTACTAATGATTACTATATTGTCCAATTTCTACTGTAACCCTTTAACCCTTATCCTCGAGTTGCCTCTTCGTCTTTATAATGTGGTTATACCTATGTAATAAAAAAGTATGTTCTGTAATTATGTGTAGTTATATAAGTAATTAGCCTCTCTAAGAAATTAGATTACGATAAAAAAATCATCACATCTATTTTAGGAAATGTAGTCAAATTAAAGTGAGACACCCCACTTGTAAAACATAGGCATTAGTTTTAGCCACGTTAAGCAGCTTAGTAAATATTTTTATTTAGAAATAATGCCTGTTTACGTAAGCGTATAATTATAACGATAGTACTATTGCCACATCTAGGCAGGAGCTGCCTTGACAGAGTTGAAAATAGACTTCGCAACCTAGTGGAGAATGCCCTTTTCTCTTCCCTGCGACCTCTTTCTCACAGAATAGACGTTTCGAACTTTTCTTAGCTTTATCCTTATTTTCATGGGCAGTGCTCTTCAGAGCTCTAATCTATGGCCCCCATCACCAAACTTACACAAAAAGACTTGTCTGGCTGAAAACACTTTCAATAATTTCCCGCACTCTTTATCTGTGCCTAAACGTAAACGTAGATTCCATGAACAAACATTCTTGGTTAGAACCGCACGAATGTGGAACTCCCTTCGCCTGCTTTTCGACTGTCTATAATTTGGTCGCCCTGAAGGTCAACGTGAAGAAGTTCTTGATTAGCTGTTCCCTTAAGTATTCCAATTTATCAACTGTCCACTAACAATTACTACGACATTGTCTTATTGCCAATTGTAAACTTATTTACTCTTATCCTCGAGTGACCGTTGGCCTTGATTAGTGGTGATTCATTTGTAGAAAAAACAAAAACAAAAAAAAACAGAAGCGGATAATATCTGTCATAATAGAAAAGAGGCTTGCTTTTTCTGTTGTACTTGACCTTCGGGCCAAGATCAAAGTGTAGTATCTGTTCCGGCAGATGCTGCAAGCTATGACTAGCTATGACTAGCAAAGACCAGATGTGGGGGCAACCCCACATGTCTGACCTTTAACCAGCTCCCATTTCCCACCTCTCGGGAGCTGGTCCCCTTTTCCCCTTCCCCTCCCTTCACTCCTCACATTAAAAAATCGGCCTTGTGCCTAATTTGCTCGGTGGGGGAGCAAATAAGCACCATCTGTTCCGGCAGATGCTGCACTTAAGATAATTTGTACCAGTCAATGGAGGGAAAACCCTCTATACTGGGACAATTATTATTTTTGGTAACCAGAGTGCCCCCTTTTTGCCTACTTTTAGGGGAGCTGGTTTTTACCTCACATTAAAAACGGCCTTGTGCCTAATTTGCTCAGTGGGGGAGCAAATAAATACCATCTGTTCCGGCAGATACTGCAAGCTATGACTAGCTATGACTAGCAAGGACCAGATGTGGGGGCAACTCCACATGCCTGACCTTTAACCAGCTCCCATTTCCCACCTCTCGGGAGCTGGTCCCCTTTTTCCCTTCCCCCTCCCTTCACTCCTCACATTAAAAATTGGCCTTGTGCCTAATTTGCTCGGTGGGGGAGCAAATAAATACCATCTGTTCCGGCAGATACTGCAAGCAAGGACCATGTGTGGGGGCGACCCCGCGTGTGGGACCTTGGTCAATGAAGGGGCAGCCCTTCATACCAATTGTCGCTGTCCAGCTCCCCTGCTCCCCGGGGAGTTGGTCCCCATTTCCCCTTCACTCCTCACTTTAAAAATCGGCCTTGTGCATAATTTGCTCGGTGGGGGAGCAAATAAATACCATCTGTTCCGGCAGATACTGCAAGCTATGACTAGCTATGACTAGCTATGACTAGCAAAGACCAGATGTGGGCGCAACCCCACATGCCTGACCATTAACCAGCTCCCATTTCCCACCTCTCGGGAGCTGGCCCCCTTTTCCCCTTCCCCCTCCCTTCACTCCTCACATTAAAAATCGGGCTGGTGCCTAATTTGCTCGGTGGGGGAGCAAATAAATACCATCTGTTCCAGCAGATACTGCAAGCAAAGACCTTATGTGGGAGCAATCCCACATATAAGACCTTGGTCAATATAGGGGCAACCCTTCATACCAATTGTTACTATCCAGCTCTCCTACTCCCCGGGGAGTTGGTCCCCATTTCCTCAAAGTGTAGTATCTTTCCGGCAGATACTGCGAGCAAAGACCATACGTGGGGGGTAACCCCACATATCAGACCTTGGTCAATGTAGGGGCAACCCTTCATACCAATTGTCACTATCCAGCTCCAATTTTCCACCCATCGGGAACTGGTCCTCTTTTCCCTATCCCCTCTCAACATTAAAACACGGCCTTGTGCCTAATTTGCTCAGTGGGGAAGCAAATAAATATTTCTTGGCTTTCGGGCCGGGATCAAAGTGTATTATATGTTCTGCAGATGCTGCACTTAAGGTAATTTGTCCAAGTCAATGGAGGGGACCCCCTCTATACTCGGACAATTATTATTTTTGGAAAGCAGAGTGCCCCCTTTTGCTTACTTTTAGGGGAGCTTGTTTTTACCCCACATTAAAAACGGCCTTGTGCCTAATTTACTTAATGGGGTAGCAAATAAATATTTCATAATTGACAAGAAAAAGGCAAGAAAAAACAAATTAAAGTACTTGCCGGGTTTAAATCCGGGCTTTGATGTATTTTCTTTGCCCATATTTACTTTATATTTTCTTTTAAATATTTTTTTTTCGTTTTAACAATAAAATTAATAAATTTTCATTTTTCAGATTTCTTTAAGTGTTGTGTTTTAAGACTTGTGTCATTACGAAACAATAAGAAATAAACATATTCAATAAATATTTAAAATAATATATATATATAAAAATATTCAGTAAATATTTAATAAAGTTATATATTGTTATCATTCTAAAAAAAACAAAACCACACCATTGTAATAATTAATCACGCAAAACATAATAAAGTATTATACATATTTCTGTGACGTATTAAATGTGGGCAAGTTTTTTATTTATATTAAAACAGGGAGTTCCGTTTTGTAAACGGACGTTTAATTTCAATTTAAACAGAAATTCTTTTGTCTGGAAGAACAAGCAGCTGCGACTTTATTTTCGTGCAGTTCATCGAATGTTTATTTGTAAAAATGTTTTGCTTTTAAAATGGATGAAATTATTTTTATTTAAAACTTTTAAATTATATTATTTGTTAATTTGAGAAAAGTTATGCTTATTCAAACTGTCAACTTCTGTTTACATTCAGTGACATAACGATTATTACCGAATTTAGCCCTTTATATATGAGAAGGATTCGAGTGTATGAATTCAATCAGACAAGAAACCTGCCGTCTAGTATGAACAAAGAAAATGTGAGGGGGAAAAGTTTAAGAAAAAAATATTACTTGATCGGTGATTAATTTCCTTACATTAAAACTAGCTTTGGTGACCGACGTTGCCCAGGTGTTTGGAAGTGTGGGATGAGCAAAAATAAATAAATAAGTGGTTGTAGACATGCAGGCTCGAACCCGTGGCGCGAAGGGGAAAGAAAGAATGGGAAAGAAAATCTGACGTCTTACCGCTTGTCCATAACGCTACCGGAAGTTCGGAACGCTTAAATTAGCGAAAGTCAATCGAACCTATACGATTACTTGCAAAAATGGCTCCCAAAAATTTCATGGGTCCCTTGAAGAAAACTGTCGAGTTGACGGAGAAGGAATTAATGTTTTAGACCAATTGTTCGAAATTTGACACCCGAGACGTCAAGCTTTCATATGATACCAATCTCGTGATAAATACGTTGGCCTGTTGAAAGTTTATAGCAGGCATGCATACATACATACATACATACATACATACATACATACATACATTTAAAAAGACACGTGCGATTTATATTATAGATGAGTTCGTTTCCGAGTAAACCAAATAATTTCTTAAATAAAAATTTCCTAAAACGTTTTAAATAAAAAGTGATATATATATATATATATATATATATATATATATATATATATATATATATATATATAAACAGGCATGTTTCTAGTAAAACGTCCAAGCCAAACTGTAAAATGAGTTTTTTTTAGATAAAAACTTACTAACGCCCGAACAATTACATATTTATTAATATAGATGTATGCATATATTTGCTTATATATACAATGCATTTTATCTCAGTGTGTTTGAGATAGTTTTCCATTGACGGAAAAAAGAATGTGCCTAGTTTGTAGAAATGTCCTTGATGTGTCTGAGAGCGTTGTTAAATAGGTTTGTAATCGGAGTGCTTCCGATAAATATAAAAAAATAATCAAAACAATTCCGATTAAACAGGAAATAGTCATATTTAAGACCAATATAAGCACTCTTATACAAGATCATAGCCAAAGTAAATTTTATCAGTTTTTCTCAGCGAACAAGCAGAATAGCCGGCGTATAAAATCAACAGTACGTTCTTTTATAAAACAGGGGCACGTTCGAAATGAATGCTTCTGTTTATAGCCTTTTTCAACCCTGCTACTTAAATTTTACACTTTAAATTTTAATTGATGCTATTACCTAAAAATAATTTTATAAAATATAATACGTCTTCTACTGTTAAATCTAGACCACAATGTATTGTGGAGTAAGTAACAGTGGAAAGCTATTTTGAGATTTTCTACGATACAGTGTTGTAGGTCAACAAGTAAAGTAGGCAATCACTGGATTTAATAATAAAAAAAGAATTTAACCTCACTTATAATTTAATGATACAACGGAAAATTAGCAAAAGAAAATTATTTTTTTGGAATTGTAGAAACATTAAGCAAGTACGGAATTAAATCATCTGTAAACAGATGTTATGACCGTCATATCAGGGGATATGATTTTTAATGGAAACTAAGCGCTACACCTCAAATACTTTTTGAATGGCTTTCTATTCCATAGTTTATATAATGCCGAATTTCTGTCAAGTTTTGAATAATTACGGAGTAATTGATTTTTTTCAAATTTTTAACATTTTTTAATAACTGAAATATTTATTATCAAGCCGAAATTTATTATGATGAATTAATTCTGGTAATAGGGTTTTAATTTTTTCATTTTTATTAATATAACTGTAAAAGATAATACAAGAAAAATCTCTTAGAATACGTACCTAACTTAGAAAAATCGACTTACATGCTTTCAAACAAGATCAAATATATAAACATATGTATATTTCTGTGAGAGCACTACAATCCTATTAAAAACTATATCGTATTTAAGAATGTGTCTATGTTCAATTCACATTTATTCTGCAGATACTTAAAGAATGTGTCTATGTTCAATTAACATTTATTCTGCAGATACTTAAATTTCATACCTTGCAAAAATTAGTATCTAATTTTCCTAAATTTAATTAAATTAAAATAAAAATGTGATTTTAATGTTTTGGGGTCATTTGTGATTTTATCTGTTTTTTTTTTCTTTAATAAGCTGGTGGTTTTTGGCCGGTGTCATTTTGTCCGATGCCCTAGGCATATATATATATATATATATATATATATATATATATATATATATATATATATATATATATATGTGTGTGTGTGTGTGTGTGTGTGTACTAGTGATGGGACGATACAATTTTTTTCCGATTCCAATTCAATTACTGATTTTTTCGTAAATTCCTGATCCGATACGATTCCCGATTCCAATTCCGATTCTTTTTAAATTTCTAAATATTTAATTAGTGATTTGATTTTGTCTTTTTTTTTAATTACTCTAAAACCTTATCATGTCGTCATATATTTTCGCAAACAAAAAAATGCACTTAGTGTGTGTTTGTATGTGGGAAGGACATATATTAAATATACGGGGGTTCTAAATATTTATCTCAAATGTTTTTCTTTTAATTGATTGAAAATAATGAAACAACTAAAGACGGGGTTTCTCTTTTAATACAAAGCCGATTTGCATTTCACATTAGTTGAAAAAATGCTATTTGAATATTTTATAAACCATTGAAAATAATTAACGATTGTTATGCAAAATAAAACGGTATAGAAACAGTATAGTTAACAAAGTCCTCTCTCGATTTTAAACATGAGGTTCTAAATAACATAGTTACTATATAGAAAACAATTCATAACTTAAGAACGGATGTGAATGTATTCTTAAATATACTATTCCTACTCTCTACCAAACAATTTCCATGTGTTTACCTTAATCATAAATATTTACCCGGTTATTACTACTGACAATGTCATAGATATGTTGTAGATTGATTGTTTTAATGCAACAAGACAAAAATCAAAATAAAACACAAGATACAGATAATTATAATAGAAATATTTTATACTAATATTGTGGTAATTTTAGCTTAAAAAACACCCTTGGCTATAAATTATATTTCCTTTTTGTTTCATTCGACTTTCATTTTGTTTGATGCGATTGTCTATGGACACCTTGAAAATCTTGCAGAAAAAAGCACAAACAATTATTTTTAAACTTAAACTTCTGTACATTAATTTCACCTAAACTGATGAATAATCATTATTTCCAGGCTACTCTTACATTGTAGAAATATTCAGTAACCTGATGTCTGACTGGCAAAGTTTAAAAGTATGCGTAATCGCTTAGACCCCCCCCCCGCCAAACGAAAGTCGATATATCATGCTGACACCGAAGATGAAGTTGATATTACTAATATTGCTAGTGCTACTTGTTGATACATCAAAAACTGTCAATTGTGATGGTGCGCCTTGAATTGAAGAATTGGACAGGCAATCATTAGTTGGCGCCAAAATATACACTGCTATTGATTTGACAGAGGTTGGTTCATGACTAGTTGAGATTAATCGTAAAATTCACGCCATGCTTTTTCGAAAGGGATCTGTCGCTGTGCAGCACCTTGATCATGAATTCAAGGGAGTTGTCCGACAGAAACAAAAACACAATGCGACGTTAGAAAGCTAACTAAAAATTTTGCTATTGGGAATTGCGCAACGGTGAGAAAATTTTGAGAACATGGATTGTGTATTATCCTTCCAGATAAGCCTTATTTTGCTGCTGCTGCAAACTGCTTTCAACATGACGGTCAAGTTTTTTCTGCTGATGTGGGTTTTAGGAATTGGTGGAAATTAAACTCAAAAGTATATGAACATGAAACTAGCATATCTCATGTCCAAGAGTTTCTCAACCGGATAGATCTAGAGATCCGGTTTACTGAAGGAAAGGTAGTGGACAAAGTAGAGAAATATCTTATTGAGAAAGAAAACTAAGAAGTGACGGGAAATTCTTGCACGATTGCTGGACACCATCAGGTTTCCCGCCAAGCAGAATCTGGCACTATGGAAGACATCCATAACGATAAAAGAGATCAAGAAAATAAAAATAATTTTTAAGAATTGGTAAATTTATTTGCTGAATATGGCACGGTGCTCCGTGAGTATTTGCTGAAAGTTAATTTTGGAAATAAAATCGCTACTTATCTGTCACCAGAAATTCAAAATGAATTTGGGAGAATTTTGCCAAAGCAGGTAAGAAAGAAAACCTTCGATCAGATCAAGGAAAGTAAATATGTTTGCATAATTTTTGAGAACATCTCTAAACTGATTTTGAAAGAACTGGAGAACAATGGGAGTCAGATTAGTGACTGTATGGGCTAGGCATTTGACAATGCTGACTGTTATGACATGCCACCGATCGGGTGTACAGAAATGAATCTCTGGAATCAACCCAAAACTCTATACACTTACCATTCATTAAATCTGGCGTGTGTACATTCACTCTACTGCATTTTTTGGCATACTGGACCAGTTATTCTCGTTCTTTTCTCCATCTACACATCTCTGTATCTAAGTATCAAGCAGACTGTGGAAACGAGATGGAATAGTTTAGTAGATGCTGAAAATGTTGTGATAAAAAATTATTGGAAGTTGTAATTGCGCTGGAACAGCACAGAGAAGAAGGAGAAAATGCAACCCCAAGATAAGATGCATCTTTAATTTTCAACTCGGTATTGTCGTTTCCGTTTTTTTTTTTCATTTCTGAGCCTTTAGAAAACAATTCTCCCAGAAATCAATGATGCCCAGAAGTATCTTCAAGAAAAAGGAGCTCGAGCTGCAACAAAGTTCTGTTAGGCTGCAGGCGTTGAGAAATTGTATTCTTCAGAATAAAGAAAAGATTGTGAACATTGCAAAAGACGAGTCAAAATTCTCTTCTCTGAAATGGGGATAAGCATAGCGCATCGTATCTGCAAAGTGAAACGAAAGGTTGGTGAACGATTGACTGATTCAGCACTAGGGTTTGATGCTGAGTTCATACAGGAAATGTTGTCTGTCATAGATAGGTTGGCTGAAGAAATATCTTAGAAATTTCAACAAGTTCACAATCTTGCAAGTAAATGTGTTTTTTATGCCATCAAATCTGCTTGATGATAATTATGCCTGTAAGCTTGGTGAAGTAGGCGAGGATATAGAAAAAAGATAATTTTTTTGCAGTATTTTGTAAAAGCTTAAGAAAAAGACAAAATCAAGGGAGCTCTTGAACTTATGAACTTTATACAGACATACCACCTTGGAGATTCCGTCGCTAACATTGTGATCTTGCTGCGTATTTTCCTTGCCCGAGCTATTAGCTTTGCCAGCTGTGGCCGCTCTTTCTCGAAACTGCAACTCATAAAAAACTACTTCGATCAAAAAGGTGCAAAACAAGGCAAACTTGGCAATCCTCTCCGTAAAGAGGGAACTTGTCGATAGAGTGAATTTTGATAGAATTATTGATAACTTTGCCGAAAAAAAGCGCGAAAAGTATGTTTGTAAAGTTGTACCCGACTTGATGCCTTAAGGTAGTTCTCTCACACAAAAAAAAAATGCATAGCCTTTATTGTCAATTCATAAATACATTCATTTAAATATTTTTAAACTATTCTTATAATGGATTGAAACATTATTAACAACAGCACATTTCTTAAGTTTCGCACTTAAACCGAGCGATTAAACACACGGATTAAAAAAGCACGGATACAAGACGTTTTTTTCTCGTCAGGATGCTCGACCTCTTAATAATAAAATTATGATGAAAAGGAACAGAAAAATACATCGGACTATCCTCTCCTTGATACAACCATATTTTTGTGAAGATTCGAAAATAACAATAAAAATAAATAAAAAAATATTTCATCATTTCTTAATCTTTTCATGTGTTCAACTGTTCATTACAAATTCAAATTACAAATATTCTCATTAAAATTTATGAGAACAATGTTTTCTAAAATGTGTAACTTACTATTTCTTAAAGTTTGCGTTTAAACATCGATTACACACAAGGATTTAAAAAAGCGTCAATAAATATTTTTAGGAGTTTTTTGGAATTTTGAAGGTTTTACATATGTGCAACCAATGGGGTTGGCCCGGCAAAACAGGTAATCATATGACATTGGGAGGGGGCGCAAAACAGGAACTCATATGCCAGCGAAGGGACAAAACATGTAATTATATGCCAGGTGGCAGGAGAACAAAACACGTAATTATATGCCAGCGGAAAGGGCAAATTGTACGACCGCCCCGGACGGCAAAAACTGATGCTACGACACTGACTTCGGGGAAGAAATGTGATGCAACCTCCTAGTAGACCGCGGAGGGGGGGGGGTCCCTAACTCTTTTACGCAATCAATCGATCTAATTGAAAAATGGGCGGTTTTAGCGATTTCGATGACAAAAAAAACGGCAGGATGTTGGAACGTGTTGATCATTATTCAATCCAAGGCAAGTTCTGATCTCCCTGCTTATATATATATATATATATATATATATATATATATATATATATATATATATATATATATATATAAAGAGAGAGAGAAATATTTAGAGAGAAACTAAAGGAATATGGGGTCGCTTAAGAGTGCTCTATGCAGCTTACTAAATAGAGCGCCTAATATTCAGGCAGTAACGTGACATAATAAATGCAATAACAATTCTGTATTATTAAATGAAATAATGGGCGCATACATGTTTTATTTTACACCAAATCGAAAATCTAGTTAAGAAAAGTGAAAAAAGTTAAGAATATCTATAGACATGTAATCTGTTAAATAACAATCTATTAAAATCTATTGATTCTAATTTTCGTGTGTCTGTGTGTGTGTATATATATATATATATATATATATAGAGAGAGAGAGAGAGAGAGAGAAAGAGAG